>NC_042977.1:28156351-28463136 GCF_901001165.1 Salmo trutta | reverse complement strand
TGTGCTAACATAAAACATAAATCAATTTAAAAAAATCTGCCGTTTCCAGCAGCAATGGTCATTTCCAACATTAATAATGTCTACAGTGTATTTCTGATCAATTTGATGTTATTTTAATGGACAAAAAAAAAAGTTTTTTTATTTATTTCTAAGTGACCCCAAACTTTTGAATGGTAGTGTATATATTGTATATTTAAGATAAGCTTGAAATGGGCATGGTCTAATTGACTCAGAAACCAAAAACACACATCCAAGTTGAATTATTTCTGGTTGTTTATTGAAGTTCGCTGGATAACTCATAAATCCTGCTTTGTAGTATACCCCCCAGGTCAAAGCACCATTGGTTAGGCTCTATGGCAGCTGCTAAGACTGACTCCTCGTCTACTTTTCCTGTTAACACTAAATTCACCACTAAATAACAATTGATCAAATGTTAAAGCTAGAGTCCTCAATTAAAACAATAAAGCGATCGCCCCGCCTCTGTTTTGGTAAAAAAGATGAGGGATGGGCCTGGAGAAATGTAGCCACTCTCAACTTCATAGGCAGAGCTATGGATGCAAGGACTGACCATCCATGATATTACAATGATAGTTTTAACGCTAGATAGTGTTTGTTTACATTTACATTGGAGCAAACATTGGAGCAAAACAAGCTTATATTTTGGGTTCTGTCAGTGTATGACAGTTGAACTAACCTCATGAGCCCAAAAATGCATGTAGTAACTAAGGATTCTAGCTTAAAATGCTCAAGTCTAATATAAAAATACCTTCCAAATATTACTGAAACATATCCTCTTTATTAAACTGAACTATTCTATAAACAGAACATGTGCTCCTCCTGAGTCCCACTCGCTCCACTCACCCTGTCTCCCAGGTAGGATGGAGGCGCCACCCAGTGGAGGAGCTGAGTAGTGCCAGGCAGCTCCTGTATGTCTGCTACCACTGTGTTACTGGATGGGTTGAGGACTGATGCCACCTCCTCCTGGTCAGCTCTCTCCAGACGCCAGCCACGCATGTCCACAAACTAGTGGAAGCGGATGGAAAGAGAATTGTACTATATATAATAGGCCTGTGATTAGGTGAAATACCATTATAGGAAAAGAATAGCATGCTGTGGTATGCAATGGAGCGCAATGGGTTTATGTTCCGCAGGTGTGGCAAAGCTGTGGGTATATCCAGTCTATGGAATTTGGGTTGTTGCAACGCTGGTCATGTGGCGAGATAAGGGTTTGTTGGATCATGTGTCTGAACAATTGCAGTAATAATAACACACCATTTTAGATTTCTTTAGACCAGAAACCCAATAATGTATCAATGAAAACGCCTTTAAATCTTCACACACACATATACAAACACACAACCATACAAATGCATGCACACACACACACACACCTTCCCCCTGCGTTTGCGGGTGCTCTGACACTGGCTGTTGGCTCCAAAGCAGAAGCAGCTGATACAGCCCCTGGGGTGGGAGGGGTCAAAGTGGAAGGACCCGTCTCTACAGGCATCACAGCGGGCTCCCTGGACGTTTCTCTACAACAACAGAAAAAACATGTTAAACTGCGAAAGCCAGTGGTCAAACTATTGTTATGGCGTACGTAAACACTTAAGGGAATTATATTGCAGTGTACAGAGTCTTCCTATTTATAAATGTACACATACAGTACTGTAGATAATCATTCTTCCTTTTACAAGTAGTATATTAATGGTGTATAGTCAGTCACCTTGCAGAGGCACTGTCCTGTGTCAGGGTGGCATACGTCTGTTGTGACCCCTCCCTGGTTACAGCTACATGGGAGACACTCAGGGAACCTGTAGAAACCTGCAGCGCACCGGTCACACTGGCGCCCCCCGATCCTGGGCTTACATCTACACACACACACACACACACACACACACACACACACACACACACACACAGCATGTCAGAACAGGGTCAAATTTAAAGAGCTATGGTCACACTTACATTTTTAGTGGAGGGAATAGGCATATACGAATAAACACACAATAATCTAACAATAATTCACAACCACCACATATGATACACACTGGCATTAGCGACACATACAGTATGGTGTATGTCAGATCAGACAGAAGGCCACTCACATGCACTGTCCGGTGTCGCGGTCACAGTCTCTCCCTGCGTTGGGCCTGACTCCGCTGGGGGAGCAGTCACAGCCCTCACAGCCCACTAGAGGGTGGTAGCTGAACGTCTGGCTCTCACACACATCACAGGCTGGCTTCACTGTCTGGGGGGGACAGATACACTGGCCTGTCACCTCATGGCACAGCCGCTGGCCACACTCACACGCTGAAGGGGACAGAGGATAAAGACAGGTTAGGACACTGTGTGTGTGTGTGTGTGTGTGTGTGTGTGTGTGTGTGTGTGTGTGTGTGTGTGTGTGTGTGTGTGTGTGTGTGTGTGTGAGAGACATTTTAGTAAGTGAAATCCACTCACGTTTGCAGTAGGGGAAGCCGTAGTATCCTGTGGCGCATCGTGTACACTGTCGACCGATGACATGGGGCCGACAGGGACACTGGCCCCCTACAGGGTTACAGGTGGGCCCCGTGGCTCCTGACTTATCACAGTAACAAGGCAGGGCCCCATCACTGTAGGCTGCTACCAGGGAGCGGGTCGAGACTTGGCAGAACTGGGAGGAGGTTCTGGGGCTGTGGGAAGTTGGAACAGGACGAGAACATTCAGGTTAGGGGACAATCAAAAAAAGTAATTCTGAAATTCTCTAGTTATAATTTTTACATCCATACATTTAAAGGTAGACACAGCAAAATTGCCAAGAGCAGCACCGTGTGTCTCAGTTGGTAGAGCATGGTGTTTGCAATGCCAGGGTTGTGGGTTTGATTCCCACGGGGGGCCAGTATGGAGAAAACATTTATGAAATGTATGCATTCACTACTGTAAGTTGCTCTGGATAAGAGCGTCTGCTAAATGACTAAAATTTCAAATGTAAAGATATTGAGATGAGTGAGATGCAAGACTTCACTCTAACACAGTCACACACAGTATCTGCGCATGTGCACGGGTTCGCCTCACGCTGTTCAGAGCAAAGTAGCCAGGGCACCAAAACAGTGGAGTTGTTGTGAAAATGTACCCACTATGAGGTTTAGTTTCTGCATATCAAATCGCTGAGTCTACCTTTACAAACTATTTAATACATTTGTTTTACTTTTACCCCTTTTCTCTGCAATTTCGTGGTATCCAATTGGTAGTTACAGTCTTGTCTCATCGCTGAAACTCCGTACGGACTCGGGAGAGGTGAAGGTAGGGAGCCATGCGTCCTCCGAAACACGACCCAACCAATCCGCACGGCTTCTTGACACAATGCTAACCCGGAAGCCAGCCACACCAATGTGTCAGAGGAAACACCGTACACCTGGCGACCATGTCAGCGTGCACTGTGCCTGGCCTGCTACAGGAGTCGCTAGAGTGCGATGGACAAGGACATCACTGCTGGCCAAACCCTCGCGACGCTGGGACAATTGTGCGTCGCCCCATGGGTCTCCTGGTCACGGCCGGCTGCGACAGAGCCTGGACTCGAACCAGAATCTCTAGTGCCACAGCTAGAAACTGCGATGCAGTGCCTTAGACCACTGCGCCACTCGGGAGGCCGAGTCTACCTTTAACATGTATTGTAAAAGCTTGGAAATTATTGGAAAATTCGCCACTGATCAACCACTAGAGGGCTTTACTAAGAATAACATCCAAGGACTGTATTGTGGATGGGATTCTCTAGGAAGGATATTCTGGTAATATATTAATGTAGGAAGCAAATACCTCAAATATACTTAAGTTTCAAATAAACATCAAATTATCCTACAATATCAATTATACTCATTCATCTAATCTTCAAATCACTCAGCAAAGCAGTTGAACCCATTCCACAAGGCAGGTTGTTTTGCTAGGGCTAAGTCTTGAGAACACGGTCAGTGAACTGAATACTTACTCTATATAAAAGCCTTGACCTTCACACTGCCTGGTGAAATCAGATGATTTATCCAGTGGCTTCTCTTTCAGTAGATCAGGGGTGTAACTATCATCAGGAACCACCAAGATATAATCCTGAAGAAGCGGAACAAAACATAACAAATCTTGTTAAAACCAAACAATGCTGTAGGCTTATCTCTCTGAAATACTTCCACTTTGATACTTATCATAGCTTAAGAAACGGTTTTATCTGACAGACGTTAAATTAACAAAATGTATAAAAACAAACAAAAGACTGGGCATTTCAGTGATACGTTGAGCTGTTTTGTTATTGTTGGTCTGCAGTGGGAGACTAGGTGGGGTATGCCGCATTATAAACTGGGTGGTTTGGGCCCTGAATGCTGATTGGCTGACAGCCGTGGTACTGTATATTAGACTGTATACCACAGGTATGACAAAATATTTATTTTTACTGCTCTAATTACGTTGGTAACCAGTTTATAATAGCAATAAGGCACCTCGGGGGTTTGTGATGTATGACCAATATACCTCGGCTAAGGGCTGTGTCCAGACACTCCTTATTGCTTAATTAAACACCCTACAACAGGGGTCGGCAACAGGAGGCCCGTAGCCCAAATAGGCCCACAAGTGATACGTAATAATAATAAATATTTTGTTTTGGGTGAAAGAAAATACTCAAATCAACAGGAATCCAGATAAAAGGAAATCTGTCCCCAAGTATTCCCACAAATAAAAATAATAGACGTAGGGTATGTAATCTTGTCTCAATGTAATTTATTTTCAAAATCTATTTCTTTTTGGGCTTAAATTTGGTAAATTTGCAGTGTACAAATGATTAGAATTATGTTCCGGACCCCGATCATCTACTCCGACCCAAAAAATTGTTGAGCGTCTGAATCTAGTTGCCTACCCCTGCTCTACAGCAAATACAAACTGAGCTGCGTGTTTCACTTTGTTACTAGGTTGGAAAGCTCTAACAGTGTGGAGTGGGGTGTTGCCAGGTAGAATACAGTACCGCATTGTTGTTGTTTGGGACATTATATAACACGGAGGAGAGAGTCTCACAGTGCCAACCTTGTCAACCTCTAATACAGCCTAGATTCTTGGCTCCTAAATTACACTACAGGCATCACCACACAGGCCTAGTCTGGGTTTTCTTCAAGACAGGAATACCTGTTCACCACCTAACAGTATGGGCAAAGATGATCAACTGACAAACTTGTCTCTGTTCTCTTCTATTATCTACATTAACATGCTGCTTGAAATGAAGCAACAATTTAGGCATGTATTCTAAGCGGTATGCTAGTATAGACATTGAACATAGCCAGAGTAAGTAATTGACCCAGAGACCATTACTGACCAATAAATTGTATGTGACTGACCAGAGTGAGAGTCTTCCCGGGTGGAACCTTGAGAGAGATGGCTACGTCTTGCTGGGGAAGGTCCAGAGCAATGCGCCTCTCAGCGATGACCACCTTCCTGCAGCAAGAGACACCAGGGCAGAAGGAGGCGTTTACAAAGCCTGGGGGGAGAGAGGGATGTGGGGGAGGAGTAGAAAGAAGGAAGGACATCAGTTGCGCCACGCGGTAATCCCTCCCCATCAAACCGCTAGAAGTGTGTCCGAGGCCTTTGATCATCTTGTCATGTGGGGCGCGAGTCAGATGCCTAATCTGCTCTTAAAAGAGAATCACCCCCAGCACCAGAGACCGCTAGAACCCCCCCAAAACCGTTCCTAGATAAAAAATACCATAGAATAGGGAACTAGCTACTATGTTCATGACAATTGACATCACATTGATATCACTCATATCTCCCTCACTAGCTTTAAGCACCAGCTGTCAGAGCAGCTCACAGATCACCACACCTGTACATAGCCCATCTGTAAACAGCCCATCTATCTACCTACCTCATCCCCATACTGTATTTATTTATCTTGCTCCTTTGCACCCCAGTATCTCTACTTGCACACTCATCTTCTGCACATCTACCATTCCAGTGTTTAATTGCTATATTGTAATTACTTCGCCACCATGGCCTATTTATTGCCTTGACTCCCTTATCTTACCTCATTTGCACTCACTGTATATAGACTTTTTTGTTTTCTTTTTTTCTACTGTATTATTGACTATATGTTTTGTTTATTCCATGTGTAACTCTGTGTTGTTGTATGTGTCGAATTGCTATGCTTTATCTTGGCCAGGTCGCAGATGTAAATGATAACTTGTTCTCAACTGGCCTACCTGGTTAAATAAAGGTGAAATAAAATAAAATAAAAACATTGATTCTTTGTAGATTTCATTACATCTTGGATGGTGATGTCGGGAGTTAGTAAGATCCTGGATCATATACACTCTCTATCCAACCATATCTATCTGGATCAACCTCTTTATACAGCTACATAGCGCACCAAACTCACCAGTCCAGGTGCGTCCAGCCTCCACCCGTACCTCTACAGGGAAGGTGGTGTGTTCAGGTTGACAGTAGTGAACGACAAACACATACCTGCCAGGAGCTTCCACCCTGGCACTGAAACTGATCTCAGTCTGGAGAAACACAACACAGGATGAACACATGTTGAGAAACATCCTCTGGTCAATACCACAGAGACAGTATACGATAAGAGATGAGAGACAGCATGTTTGCATAATTTGAAACATGCTCATTATCTAACATACAGCTATAATATATTTAGAACTATAGATGTCAGAGTTACTGCCATTGATGTTAGTGAAGCTGAGGGCTTCATGTCTCAAGCCCCACATGCTTTCCAGTGCCAGGTCCCACTCCAAGCAGCAGCAGCTTTATGTGGGCCATCTCCATGCATGTACCTGGGGAGATTTTAGTAGTACCCCTTCACTCTGAACTCCAGGGAGAGGGAACCCCCCTGCCCCTGACTGTCGTCTCTGTCTCCACTCCTCAATCTCCCTCTGCTGGGGGACGACCCGGTGGGAGGAGAGGCGCCCGTCACGAGCTGCGTCCAGAACCAGAGCTGAGGAGGGCCTGTCATACTGGCTGGGAACACAGTACTGACTGGAGGGATGGATGGAAGGAGGGATGAGAGGAGGGGGAACAGAACAGATGAGGGGAAGGTTGGTTAAAGCTACTCTGAGGGTACGTCTAAAATGGCACCCTATTCCCTATATATAGTGCACTACAGTCTTAGAAAAAAGGGTTCTTCGGCTGTCCCCATAGGATAATCTTTTTTGGTTCCAGGAAGAACCCTTTTTGGTTCTGTGGAAAGGGTTCGACATGGAACCCAAAAGGATTCCACCTGGAACTAAAAAGGGTTCTTCAAAGGGTTCTCATATGGGGACAGATGAAGAACATTTATTGGTTCTAGATAGCACCTTTTTTTTTAGAGTGTACTTTAGACCAGGGCCCATTTCAGATGCAGCCTCTGAGGGCTCCTGAAGTGTTTGCCAAGCACTACTGGGAAACACCGACGAGTTATTACCAGGGTCAGTGACCAGTTAAAGGCTGTGACCTGTGAAATCTTCAGTAAGCAGCTTTCAAATGATGACATCAGAATAACTATCACATTCTCTCTCATCAATGCATAGAAATCCCAACTAAATTACTCACACAACGAACCCACTGATCCCGCTGCAATCCCCTAAAGACTTCATATTTACCCCCAAAGCCCTTTCCTGCAGTCAAATGAGCTAGTGGCCTCATGGGTGGAATGTTTTCTGTTGTTTCTATGTCAAATAGTTTTGTTACATTTCAGTCTTCTGTGATGTATACTGAACAAAAATATAAACGCAACATGCAACAATTTCAACGATTTTACTGAGTTATAGTTCATATAAGGAAATCAGTCAATTGAAATAAATTCATTAGGCCCTAATCTATGGATTTCACATGACTGAGCAGGAGAGCAGCCATAGGTAGGCCTGGGAGGGCACAGACCCACCCACTGGAGAGCCAGGCCCAGCCAATCAGAATGAGTTTTTCCCCACAAAAGGGCTTTATTACAGCCAGAAATACTCCTCAGTTTAATCAGCTTTCCAGGTGGCTGGTCTCAGACGATCCCACAGGTGAAGAAGCCGGATGTGGAGGTCTCTGGTTGTGAGGCCGGCTGGACGTACTGGCAAATTCTCTAAAACGACATTGGAGGCGGCTTATGGTAGAGAAATGAACATTAAATTATCTGGCAACCACTCTGGTTGACATTCCTGCAGTCAGCATGCCAATTGCACACTCCCTCAACACTTTAAGACCCTGGTGAGGATGACGAGCACGCAGATGAGCATCCCTGAGAAGGTTCCTGACAGTTTGTGCAGGAATTCTTCTGTTGTGCAAACCCACAACTTCATCAGCTGTCCAGAAGGCTGGTTTCAGATGATACCGCTGGTTTAGAAGTCGGATGAGGAAGTCCTGGGCTGGCGTGGTTACATGTGGTCTGCGGTTGTGCAGCCGGTTGGACGTACAGCCAAATTCTCTGAAATGACGTTGGAAACGGCTTATGGTAAGGAAATTAACATTTAATTATCTGGCAACAGCTCTGGTGGACATCCCTGCAATATGCATGCCAATTGCACACTTCCTCAAAAATGTGGCATTGTGTTGTGTAACAAAACTGCACATGTTAGAGTGGCCTTTTAATTTCCCCAACACAAGGTGCAGCTGTGTAATAATCATGCTGTTTAATCAGCTTCTTGATATGCTAAACCTGTCAGGTGGATGGATTATCTTGGCAAAGGAGAAATTTGTTTTTTGTGCGTATGGAACAATTCTGGGATTTTTTATTTCAGCTCATGAAACATGGGACCAACACTTTACATGTTGCGTTTATATTTTTTGTTCAGTATAGATAAAGTGTAATATTGGAATGCAAACTCAAAACTGAATACATTTCAACTCTATATCTGACATGGTACTGGTGCCTTCTTTTTTTAAGCCAATAAACGTGTGTGTGAGGTGTATACTTTTGTGTCATAGTAGATTTGTTTAAGACTAATGTACCAAGAAACACTCTGTATGACCCTGATTTAGTATACTGCAGTAAAATGTTACCTCGCCCTTTATCTTGTTGAAGTCTACTACTGGAGCCTGACTCCTTTCACAATCTGACAAATCAAACGCTCACTCTTTCTTTTCTCACTTTTAAGTCCTTATCATTGCTCTTATCACCAACACATGGCAAGCTTTTTGTTTTCTCAGGCCTGATCTTTTAATACTTTCCCTCCTTATTTGTTTTAGTGGAAACAGCAGAGCACCATGAAAGTAAAGGCCTTCTGTAATGTGCATAAACCATCAAACAAATTAGTTATTTCAAGTGTCTTGACAATAGATCCCCCCCTTCACTATTTTCAATAAAATATGAACTTGCTAATTGCCTTCAACAATAGTGGAGCCAGGCAGGCAGTCAATTTACATTCAGTGGGTAAAGCGGAGTAAAACAGCCGGTAAAAACCAGCTGTACAATACCAGGATTGTTGCTGTTGACAGCTAGTCATCAGGAGCAAACATGGTAGTAAATCCTGGCTGTCAGACCTGGGTTCAAATATCATTTGTTTTATTTCATATACAAGAGATGTGCACTTTTGGGACTATTCCATTGGTTCCATTGCACCAGGCAAGCTTAATCAAGCACAGTTGTGCTGGGTGGAGAACAGAGGTGTGTGGGGAGAGGGCCTAGGAGAGGGGAGAGGGGTTAGGAAAGGGGTTAGGAGAGGTGTTGGGTTTGGGAGAGGGGTTAGGGGATAGGAGAGGGGATAAGAGAGGGAGAGGGGTTAGGAAAGGGGTTAGGAGAAGGGTTGGGAGAGGGAGAGGGTTTGGGAGAGGGGTTAGGGGATAGGAGAGGGGATAAGAGAGGGAGAGGGGTTAGGAAAGGGGTTAGGAGAAGGGTTGGGAGAGGGTTTGGGAGAGGGGTTAGGGGATAGGAGAGGGGATAAGAGAGGGAGAGGGGTTAGGAAAGGGGATAGGAGAGGAAGAGGGGTTAGGAAAGGGGATAGGAGAGGGAGAGGGGTTAGGAGAGGGAGAGGGGTTAGGGGATAGGGGATAGGAGAGGGGATAAGAGAGGGAGAGGGGTTAGGAAAGGGGTTAGGAGAAGGGTTGGGAGAGGGTTTGGGAGAGGGGTTAGGGGATAGGAGAGGGGATAAGAGAGGGAGAGGGGTTAGGAAAGGGGATAGGAGAGGAAGAGGGGTTAGGAAAGGGGATAGGAGAGGGAGAGGGGTTAGGAGAGGGAGAGGGGTTAGGAGAGGGAGAGGGTACAGTCCATACATACTGTAGGAGAGGGGTTAGGAGAGGGAGAGGGGTTAGGAGAGAGAGAGGGTACAGTCCATACATACTGTAGGAGAGTGGTTAGGAGAGGGAGAGGGTACAGTCCATACATACTGTAGGAGAGGGGTTAGAAGAGGGAGAGGGGAAAGTGAGAGGTTGGCCCATAGATCAGACAGCTTCAGGTAGGAGACTCTGTGCCCTGCCTGAGGAATGCATGGAATCACACCTGGAAAACAGGTGTGGAAGATAAGTATCTACAATACAACAGCTAGTATCCACCCCCAGAGAAAGGGGTACTGGTTGCACAACAGCCGACTGCCTGTCAAATATAAAACACTACCTTTACTGCCACGTTTGGTAATTGCTGCTGATGACTAGTTGTCAAAGGCACCAGCTGTCTATTTTAGAGAGTGTTTGAAGAAGTCACTAAGTCCTCTGGCAATCGAACAAGATAGTATTATTAAGTAAAATGGCCTACCTGTCCTCAGTGAAGCGTCCATGGATAGATACACAAAGCACCTTGGGGTCCACATACTCCATTGAGAACTCCTCCGCAGGCACTGCATACACTTTATACTGAGAGGAATATACAGTTAATAGAGTGACAGGAAATACAAGTATACTTAATTTTAATATAAACTTCATAAACTCGCTTATAGGGACGGTACCCTTCCTCTTACTAAGTAATATGCACACTTCAATATAAGAAATGGACGACAAAGCAGAAGAGGTTGCACAAGTTATTGTCATGCAATGAGAGGCGTAGTTCTTTCTCACCAGCAACAGTGAGGCTGTGGAGGTCTGGAGAAGGAGCTCGGCCTTATGGGTAAGCTGGAACACTGCCATGCGATTTATTCCATCTACTGCCACACTCCGACACAGGAAGCTGTATTAGGTAAACACCCTCAATGATCAATGGCATTATAGAGCTGGAGAGCTGCATTAAAACAATATATTATGTTCAAGAAGGACAGGAATGAATAATGCACACATGCATACACACTCACATACAGTAAACCCACAAACCTGAATTGGCAGCTGTAGATGTTGGCTCTGGCCTGGATCTGGCTCTCTGATTGGCCAGTGATGATGAGGTTGACGTTCTGGACCGTGTCCACCTCGCTGGCATACTCCAGGACCAGGATGTAGGGACCGGGGCGAGGCACGCGCAGGTTCAGCTGTAACTGGGCCTACATGACACACAGACATAGGGGAGGTCAGATACATTCTCCCAGTGTCCCACTATAAACATACCGTCAAACTATAAAATCGTTTTTAACCATAAACTATCCCAATCATAGCAACAAAAAGTATGTTTGTGAGCATGTTTGTGTGTGTGCCTATGTGCAAGCGTGCGTGTATGTGTGTGTGGACTCAGCGAAGCCCAAGACCTAGACCCACCTGTCTCCCGGTGAGAGAGGCCATGTCAGGGTGGTCTGGGGTGGGCCGGCGGACACGAGCCTGTCTGCTCCTGCGTCTCCTCCGGCTGGAAAACTGGCCCTGAGAGCCCAGCACAGAGCTCAACCTGTCCATCGCCACATGCTTATACAGCAGACAGCTGGACCGAGGGAGGGAGACACAAGAGTGGTCAACAGTCTGGGGATGGCATGCATTGTTTTTTAAAACACAGGAAAACACAGAGGAGACAAAGACAACAGCACTCAGTCTACAGCATGTACAGTACAAAATGTTTTTTTGTAAGATTTTATAAAAAATGTATTAACAATACAAAACATACAAACAGCAACATAACTCAAACATCAACTACATCCCCCCTGCTCACAGCGACATGCTCACACCCCCATCTCCAGCACTTTTCTGACTCAAATAGGATTCCCTCAAGGTTGCTCTGATGCTGAAAATATTTCAAATAAAAATGTTGTCATAAACTTGCATAAAGTTGCATGTATTTGAAAATATCTACATTGGTCAATCCAAAATTGCTATTTAATGCTGTCATGGAAATAAATGTATTTCCTATTACCAAGTAATTTACGCTTTCTATGTTTACCATTATGGACCAAGGATTGTTCCATATCAGTCTCCTTTTAGGGAGTGATATTGGTTCTTGTAGAATCTGTTTCACTTTCTTCCATGTTGTTATATTGTACTTAACTATGAAATTGTTAATGTTCTTAGCTCCATTCTTTGAAAATAGACACGTGAAAAGATTCTGGGTGTGAGCATGCGCATATTCAATATGTACCCATTGTTCCTCTTTAGCATATTTAACAATATGTTGCAAGTAAAAGCCTTGGGTGGCGAGTTAATACAATGCCAAATCTTGGTTAAAACCAGCCTCAGATTTAGGGACAAGTAAAACTGTCCTTCTTATTCTGAGTTTTATTTGCCCATATAAAGTCTGTTATTATCTGAGTATACTTTTTTAAAGAATGTCTTCGGTGGGTTAAATGGTATTACCGAGAAAAAATATAAATTTTGGGAGCCATGCCATTCTGAAGAGGTTTATTCTACCTGTAAGATTTATGGGAAGATTGTTCCATTTATATAGATCTGCTTTCATGTTGTTGAGTAATGGGATAAAGTTATCTTTACATATTTGTTAAGCATTTCATATTGTTGAGTAATGGGATAAAGTTATCTTTATATGTTTGTTGTCACTTTTTAAACATCCTAAGTAACTGATATTTTTTGTAGTCCACTTAAAGGATTGCTGTAGATCATGAGTTATTATTTTTATTTAGTCTATTGCCATTATTTTTTTTTAAAAAGTACATTTTATATCCAGAGATTTTAAAGTATTCAGAAAATATTTTTAGCAGGGGGGCATTAACTTTTCAATATTGGTCAGGTATATCAGAAGATTGTCTGCAAATAAGTTTTGTTTATATTCATGTTTACCAATACTGATACCTGTTATCTGTGGGTCCTGTCTAGCGGTTCAATTGCCAGTACAAACAGGAGGGGGGAGAGAAGACATTTCGGTCTTGTGCCCCTTTCTAAAGCAATTTCATCCGATAATGTATTATTTGTGTATATTTTTGCTTTAGGACATTTATATAATATTTTTATTAAAATGTACTATTTCAGATGGAAAGTTGAACATTTCCAAAGTTTTGAATAGAAAAGGCCGTTCAAGACAGTCAAAAGCCTTTTCGGCATCAGCCATTATTGATAAATCTATATCTTGTTTTTTTGGGTATTCTATTAAACTGAAACACGTTCTTGTATTTATTTGTAAGTGTATGTTTTTAATAAACCCTGTTTGATTAATATGTATCAAGTCCGGTAAAAGGTTTGCCATTCTATTGCTTATGAGCTTTGTTAAAATGTTATTGTCACAATTTATTCAATTTATGGGTCTGTAATCAGCAGGAGACTCCAGATTCATCTGGTTTTAACATAACTGAAATAACTGTTTGATACATTAAAATAGGAGGCACTGAATTGAGTGACGTGTGTTGTCATTTGTGTAAATAGGGTCGCTATTTTGTCCAAAAATATTAAATAGAATTGTATGGGAAATCTGTCCATTCCTGGTGCTTTTCTCTGTGTGAATGTTTTAACAGTGTCTAAAATTTATTTTTGTGTGATCCTGTTGTTGTTTAATTCTGATTTCTATAGATTTTCTAAGAAGCTTTTAAAATTGTAATTAATCAGGTTGTTGATTCTAATTAACACATCTGTATCTTTATCTTCTAAGATTATAACTGGTTTGGTGTGTATTCATTTTGTGAGAGCTGCGAGGTTTATTTGCCATGAAGTAGTAGGCTTTATTTGAGTTTAACCTGTAGTTGTTGGCTCTCTTCAAAAGTAAAACACCATATTCCTGCTTGTTCAGACATTTTATTTTTGTCTTTACTTTGTAAAGATTGTTTTAATGGGCTAGTTCTAAGATACCTATTAATTTAATAAAAATTTCTAACTCAGATTTAACTTTTGCAGAGCATGAGATTATCATTCCCCCAATATACGCCTAAAAAGCATTCCAAATTATAACGGGGACTGGCTTTTCTCCATGTCTACATTTGTAATGGTAAAGGTTTAAAAAAGATATATTTAGGTATTTAATACATTTCGGGTCTTGAAGATGTACTCTGTTCATTCTCCATACTCTTGTCGCTAAGTGTATTTGTGATTGGTGTAATTAAGCATGATAACGGAGAATGATCCGATATCACTATTTTATGGATTTTTTAACCCAGTAAATTGTTGAGTGCATTTTTGGAAATAAAAATAATTGAATAGCTTTTCTTACTTTGAGAGAAAAAAAATATTTTGTAGTTGGGAATGGCAGTCTTCAGGTGTCCAGTTAATTATTTATAGAGATAAAAATGTATTTGCCTTTTTTATTACGCCGTCTGTCAATCTTATAGAATATATGATTTAGGTTGCCTGCTAAAATAATAGTTCCTGTCTGGATTTGATCTAATATAGCTTGAATTCCATCTAAAAACACCAGATTTGCCCCTGGTGTGATATGTGTATTTGTCACCATGTAAGTGTGCTGGGATATAAGGGAAAATGTTGCGTTCTTATTTATCACTATGCCTACACATCTGCTGTTACTACAGTAGGTGGCAGCATAGGCCTCTCCAACCCAGCTCCTCTTTAAATATATATTTGTATTTTTTTATTTCACCTTTATTTAACCAGGTAGGCTAGTTGAGAACAAGTTCTCATTTGCAACTGCGACCTGGCCAAGATAAAGCAAAGCAGTTCGACACATACAACAACACAGTTACACATAAACAAACATACAATCAATAATACAGTAGAAAAAGTCTATATACAGCATGTGCAAATGAGGTAGGATAAGGGAGGTAAGGCAATAAATAGGCCATGGTGGCGAGGTAATTACAATATAGCAATTAAACACTGGAATGATAGAATGTGCAGAAGATGACTGTGCAAGTAGAGATACTGGGATGCAAAGGAGCAAGATAAATAAATAAATACAGTATGGGGGATGAGGTAGTTGGATGGGCTATTTACAGATGGGCTATGTACAGGTGCAGTGATCTGTGAGCTGCTCTGACAGCTGATGCTTAAAGCTAGTGAGGGAGATAAGAGTCTCCAGCTTTAGTGATTTTTGCAGTTCGTTCCAGTCATTGGCAGCATAAATATTACATTTCTCATTTTTTCTAATGTAACTCTTGCAGGAAAACCACATCTGCTGAGAATTTCTTTCAGTGTTCAAGAACCATATGATTTTTTCCCCCCATCATGAAGCCTGTGCACATTCCAAGTAAAGTAAGTTGGATTTTATTGGTCTTTATAGAATCAAAGATCAAAGACTAAATATTTTAGCAGACATGTCATATGAGGGAGGTGGGCATTCCATGAAATGGGAGAGTCATAGTATGAATACATAGTAGTTATTATATACATTACATACACATATACATACATACATGCATATAGAGCGTGTGAGCATGTGGTCTGAGCAGACAGAACACACAAAAAACATAAAGCAAAGTACTTCTTTATACTTTCTTCTTTGCCCTAAAAAGACGCTATGCCTTTTTAGGGCTTTTAAGCTCCAACTCCTCTGCTAATGTAACAAAACACTGGATTATGTCATTGTACATACATTGGAGGAAAAATGCCACTTAAGTACTGTGGTCAGTTTGAATTACCTTGTAAATTAAATTAACGTATAGTGGCTGATAGGGGTCTACTTGGGGAAAGTGGGTCCACTGAGAGACGGAAGTGGAATGAGTGTGTGTGGGGGGGAGTATATGGTTAATATACCATGGCTAAGTGTTGCTGTTATGCACGACAACGCGGAGTGCCTGGAGACAGCCCTTAGCCGTGGTATATTGGCCATATACCACAAACCCCTGAGGTGCCTTATTGCTATTATAAACTGGTTACCAACGTAATTAGAGCAGTAAAAAATTAATGTTTTGTCACACCCGTGATATACGGTCTGATATACCACGGCTGTCAGTCAATCAGCATTCAGGACTCAAACCACCCAGTTTATAAATCCTCTTTTGTATTGTCTTTTCTGTGTCCACGTAGCTCATTGGCATCGGCTACTTCTATCATTACTTTGATAAGCTGGTCTAAATATCATTGTATGTAGCCTAGTGTGTATCGCATTTTCACACTTCGTCCTCTCCTCAGAGCAGTGGGCTCTCCTTCAACTGGAAAGGGCTTCATTTGTGCTTGTGAATTCCATCTTTCAAGTTCCTTTCCATACCCACAGCACTTCTGGGAAGCAGAGTTGAGTCTTGGTTCCTTTTTCCTCCACTGAATGTCTGATCGGAATGTATTGCTTGCGTTTTCTTTCTCAGCTTAGCAGACAGATCCTGGACGGATCGAATGGACTGGCAGTGGATTTTGATCTCCCTCTGTGCCTTCAGAATGTTGATTTTGGTCTGATAGTTCCACAACTTGAAGATGAACATACAAGGGTATTTAACGTCCTGATGTTTCATGCCGATCCGATGGCATCGTTCCAGATCTTCTGGTGATATATCCACGCCAAGCTCCTCTGATATCCGTTTGACCACGTAGCTAAAAGGTCTCCTTTTTCCTTCTTCCGGAAAGGACAATATTCTTATGTTGTTTCATCTCATTCTATTTTCTGCTGGTCCAGTTCATATTCTAAAGTATGCAAACCCTGTTTCCAGAAGGCAAATTTTGTTGCCTTGTTCGTTCATGCGCACGCCTTGTGCATGTCTGACACGATAGACTTCACATTCTTTTAGAGCAAATCTACTTTCTTAACAACAGATTGTAACAGTTGGTTTGTTTTGGTGGCATTGAGAGCATTTTAGCTTTGTTTTCCTGGATATCCTTTAGCTGTTCATTACTCTCGTTTGTTGCTCCTTGTCTTTTCCTCTGAGGGAAGCCATGGCTTGTTGAGTTTGTGTCGCTGCGTTGCGTTACCAACTGATTGGTTCGCGGTTGTACACAACTGACCACTCACTCTCTCCCAGTTGCTTGGGGATATATTGATCTATTGATTTTAGAGGCTTCATTTAAACTCTGTTGCCTGGCTTCTACATATAACCACAGTTTTGTCGGTACAAAACGGAGCTACTCACTCCCCATGCATCCATACATTCAACAGGCACACTGTCTGGAGCCAACATTCACAGGACAGAATAGTATGGCATGGTAAAGAGGATTGGGGGAACAGAGGGATTACTTTGTGTCTCTGTTGGCGGTGGACGTGTACGTGCAGGGCTGGGTGATCTTTTCCTGGAGGACGGGAGCCTCGTAGTAATCACTTGGCAGCAGCACCAAGTAGTCCTGGGAGGGGGGTGAAGAGCAGAGAGAGGTAGGAACAGATGTATGATCTATCCCTCTACCTTTTTGCATCCTTATTTTCTCTTCTGTATATGTTATTACAGATTCTAGTCTCACCAGTAGAAGGCCCTCTGCCCGGATGCGTATGATCCATTTCCCAGGGGTCAGAGAGAAGAGCTCAGCGAAGCCATCGCCAGGGACTGTGAGGTAGGCAGGGGAGGAGCTAGGAGGAAATACCACTTCCTTACTCTGACCTGACCCTGCAGGATACAATCAGTCAGTCAGGATACAGCTAAATGCAGCTAAACACAACAACACAAGACGTCACAGCTAACAGCACACATGTTGACATGTTTTTATGTAGTTCAAGGTACACTGTATATCAACAAGGGTGTGTCTAGGCACTCCATGCCATTTCAGGGTAGTAATGCATTGCCAAACAAAAGAGCAAGGATCAAAAAGACTTCGATGAAAGCTCAAACCCTTTAACAGCCTATACAGTAGGCTTATCTATGTACAGTATCTGTGTTTTTGAGGGTGTATGGGAGATAAAACTGTTTCTGTTCGATTGTTAGGAGATTAATATGACTTGTGTGAAGCAGGAGTTAGAGAGGCAGCCTTACCTTGGCCACCTCGAATATAGGTAGCCGTTACACTACCAGTCACACTGTCCTGGCTGCTGGGGTTAGCGTACCGCAGGACAAGTTGGAACAAGGATCGCCTTGCCTTGTCCACATGCACTGTTACTCTCACTTCACTCTGCAGGGACAGGAGTTAGACAGACTTATGGAGGGGGTGCAGGATGGTGGTGGTGATGGCCGGGGGAGGGGCGGGTGTTACTCTCTACTGTTAGTAGAATAGAAGGCCATGCTGGTAGACAGCTGGAGATATAGAATGAGTTACAGGAGAAGAAGTGAAAGCAGTAAGCTAATATGATCAACAGAGGGGAGCAGAGCAGAGCTAGCCTGGTCCCATGACCACAGGAGTAGTAAGACAGCACAAACAGATCTAGGACCAGTTTATAGCAGAGCTAGCCGGGCAGCAAAGGGGAAACACCCATCACTTACAGTCACAGCAAGAGTGAAAACCAGACTCGTCCACCACCAAGATCCTGGCTCGGACTCGCCCCCTGTGCCGCCACCCCTGTGTGGGCCTGAGGGGGGTAGTGGTGATGTAGCGAAACACTATGTGGAAGGGGCCGGGGAAACCCACAGCTAGCGATAGGATCACCTCTGGCTGAGGAGAAATAGGGGTGGCGTCTGAATTCATGGCACCCTATTCCCTATATAGTGCACTCCTTTTGACCAGAGCCTGGTCAAAAGTAATGCACTATATAGAGAATAGGGTGCCATTTCAGACACACAAAGGGTTAAGACTGACTGGGAGAATGGCCTGCTTCTTTACAGAAAGCTACAACCAACATTCACACCAACACACTCAAAAGAAAAACACAGCCACCACAACATACACCACAAAACCCAACTACCACCCACTACCACCAGACCCAACACATTCAACAAGTTCTAACCTGCAAGGAACCACCAAGAATATCCAATATCCATAAGAAATGCTTGTAGGAGCACTTCCACAAAGAATGTACAGCAGAAATGAGGTTTAAAGCAAAAAGCAAAAAGCCACTACTAAATCATTGAGATGACAGGCAGGTCAGGCAAGCACAGACTGGAGGTCCTCTTATCAACATCAACATGTGTCTTACCTGTGCTGGGGACATGATGGCGTATCCTCTCCAGCTGAATTCTGGGAACTCCTTGGGGTCGTAGCCAAAGCGTACAGGCCTGGCGTTAGGGGTGATGCCATCCTCCACCTCATACCTCAGGTGGTGCAGGCTGGGGAAGTAGTAGTTAGGTGCTGGCCTGGTATTGTCAGACAAGAGGGGCGAGAAGGGGTGGAGGGAAAGAGTAAAAATAAAACACTTAAGCTATGTTTCATATGTTTGGAACATAATCATGGCAGTCTTGATTTATAATGCATTTATCCTATTATATGAAGATGACATTTTCCGTTTGTTTCTTGCCATTCATCAGTATTTAACAACATTTGCTCCAAATCCAGGTTTTTTTCAGGATCAAGAAGGGCCTTAGGTGGTGGGCTTGGCCAGAACATGGTCGGCTCATCAGTGTGGCTGAATTTCAGAGAACATTTTTGAGGCCCCCATCTTGGCAGTGTAGCAAAATTGTACATTTTTTAAACAAATTTCCTGCAATTGTACAAATGCTCCATGGAGCTGAGATACATTTTTGCCGTTTTAAAGCACATTTCATGTGTTTCTACATATTCTGCCATGGAGCTGTGTACGTGGGGGTGCTTTGCTGCAGGAGGGACTGGTGCACTTCACAAAACAGATGGCATCATGAGAAAGGGAAATTATGTGGATATATTGAAGCAACATCTCAAGACCTCAGTCAGGAAGTTAAAGCTTGGTCGCAAATGGGTCTTCCAAATCGACAATGACCTCAAGCATACTTCCAAAGTTGTGGCAAAATGGCTTAAGGACAACAAAGTCAAGGTATTGGAGTGGCCATCACAAAGCCCTGACCTCAATCCAATAGAAACTGTGTGGGCAAAACTGAAAAAGCGTGTGCGAGCAAGGAGGCCTACAAACCTGACTCAGTTACACCAGCTCTGTCAGGAGGAATGGGCCAAAATTCACCCAACTTATTGTGGGAAGCTTGTGGAAGGCTACCTGAAACGTTTGACCCAAGTTAAACAATTTAAAGGCAATGCTACCAAATACTAATTGAGTGTATGTAAACTTCTGACCCACTGGGAATGTGATGAAAGAAATAAAAGCTGCACTATATCACTCTCTACTACTATTATTCTGACATTTCACATTCTTAAAATAAAGTGGTGATCCTAACTGACCTAAGACAGGGAATTTTTACTAGGATTAAATGTCAGGAATTGTGAAAAACTGAGTGTAAATGTATTTGGCTAAGGTGTATGTAAACTTCCGGCTGCTGAACAATGAAAAACAGCCCCAGACAATTATTCCTCCTCCACCAAAATTTACAGTTGGCACTATGAATTGGGGCAGCGTTTTCCTGGCATCCGCCAAACCCAGATTCGTCCGCCGGACTGCCAGATGGTGAAGTGTGATTCATCACTCCAGATAACTCGTTTCCCCTGCTCCAGAGTCCAATGACGGCGGGCTTTACAACACTCTAGCCGACGCTTGGCATTGTGCAGGATAATCTGCCTCTGGAAACCCATTTCCTAAAGCTCCCGATGAACAGCTCTTGTGCTGACGTTGTTTCCAAAGGCAGTTTGGAACTCGGTAGTGAGTGTTGCAACCAAGGACAGACGATTTTTACATGATACACGCTTCACGGCTGAGCTGTTGTTGCTCCTAGACGTTTCCACTTCACAATAACAGCACTTACAGTCGACCAGGGCAGCTCTAGCAGGGCAGAAATTTGACGAACTGACTTGTTGGAAAGGTGGCATCCTGTGAATGTGCCATGTTGAAAGTCACTGAGCTCTTCAGTAAGACCATTATACTGCCAATGTTTGTCCATGGAGATTTTATACACCTGTAAGCAACGGGTGTGGCTGAAATAGCCGAATCCACTAATTTGAAGGTGTGTCCACATACTTTTGTATATATAGTATATGTAGAATATTGGCCTGTTGGAAACTACAACTCCCTACTTTCAAGCGCAGGACACAGCAGGTGTTTATTGTAAAGGACCACAGGAGGAGGCAGGTAGCTGGGTCCAGGAGCAGGCAGGTCATACACTGGGGGTCCATAAAGGAAACAGTACAGGCAGGGAAAAGGCTAGTAACGTCATCTGGGAGATCAGGCAATAGGTTGATAACAGGAAATCCGATAAGCTAAGGTACACGCAGGGAATAGGTGTCGTTAGTGAGGCAGACAAAAACTATCATACACGGGAGGATTAACTCACGGGAAAAACAGCGCTCCGAATGAAGTGTGCCACAAAACAAACAATACCTCACAATGATGGGGGTGCACAGAACTGAACTAACTAGTGTGTGATAATGACATACAGGTGTGTGACCAGGTGATTAGAATTCAGGTGATTGGGATCTGAAGAGTGAGCTGCGTTCAGGGGATCTACGTGTTTGAGAGTGTGAGCTGGAGAGTGAGCTGCGTTCAGGGGATCTACGTGTTTGAGAGTGTGAGCTGGAGAGTGAGCTGTGTTCAGGGGGTTTGAGAGTGTGAGTTGGAAGCAGATGTTACACACACAGTTCGGGCTTGATCTGATTTATCTTTAGAGAAATTGTGCATTGCCCTCATAGAAAAAACTAACTGCCCTCATAGAAAAAACTAACTAATTTAACCAATGTTTTCAATTAGTTGTTTAAAAACCCCAAAACAGAAATTTTGCTTAGTCACTCAGAACTAGACAATGCTAAGCGGCCCGCCCAAGGATTTCAATGGCAGAAAGAAACGTGAATTTATGTGATAACTTGAGAAGCAATAAATCCTGTCATTGTGTGTTTAGTTTCAGTCAGTCCTTACTCATTGCAGGTGCGGCCCACTATGTTCTTCCGACACTGGCACTGTCCAGACATCTCGTCACACCCTCTGCTGATGGCCCCACCCACATCACACTGGCAGCCTATCAGAGAGAGGCAGCAGGTCAATGAGGTCATTCTGATTAAAACAACCATAACAGATCATAAAGTCAACTCCTGACTCGAGGTAGTTCACTACCTTACATGTTAATTATTGATCTATTACTCACACAATGTTTTCGGTCAAGTGAGACAGTCTTTGTGAGACAAAGACACACCTTTGTGACACATTCTATGGTTGATTAAGCTACTTCCCCACACGTTAGACAAACTGATAAGATAAAAAGAAGATTGTGTATTTATAGGAAGCCAGTCTGCTTCATGTTAGGTGACTCACCTTGACAGCCAAAATAGTTCCTCTTCTGCAGCAGGTAGTAGCCCTCCTTACATGTGTCACAGGTATGGCTGCACACGTTGGGCTTGCAGAAACACTGCCCACTTTTCTACAATAGTAGACAATGCTGAAGTTAATGGGGAACTGCTAGTGAGATGTGAACGTTGCCAAGTAAATTGTGATTTAGTAGTGTAATAATTAAGGGATAATCAACGAGGGACTATGCCTTCTATGGGAAATAATGAACTACGCGCTTGTTGCATTATTTTCCAGAGAACGCAGAGAGCCCTGAATTGATTATCCCTTTTATACCATGGCTGTAATTTAACATATTTGCTGGTAGAAATGTGTTCAACATCCACTGAAGTAGCTAGCAAGTTTACTAGATAGCTACAGTTACTTCACTGGTAACCAAAACACAGACTTGTTTGCCATTATGAAAATCGAATTCAACAATGCCAATAATGTTTTCAATTCGACTTTGCTTTCAAAAGCAGCTCAAACAATAGCCACTGAATTATACCGTGCAAATAAACCGTGCGTTATAGAAAGGCCTTCAACAATGCCATGGTTTAAAGGAAAATATCCAAACAAATGGACCCTCTAGTTAAACATTAAGCGATTTATGGTAAAAGTATGTATAAATCAGTTAGTACTGGTGTGCTGGACATAATGTATCCGTATCATATGGCAGTACAGTATGAGCAGACAGAGGTAGACAGACTCACCTGTTGACACTCTCCTACCCCACTCAGGGTCCCTTTGACATCACAGTGACACTCTGGGAGAGAGATAGGAAGTATAAAGTGAGAAAGTCTGCTCTATAGGTACAACTTGAAACAAATGAGTCACACGTTATTCAGTGATGCAATGACAATACAATAGAGCAAAAGCAGAGAGATGATAGAATAACAAACACGGTAAAAGGGAAGATGGAAAAAAGTGAGAAACAGAGAGAGAAACAGGGGGGGCAGAGAGAAATGAAGAGGTTGGGCACTGTAGGGTATAGGGAACAAGACTCTATTTACTGGATTCCACCACTTTCATGGGTGAAAAACAGCAGCAACAAAAAACGTAAATCTTCTGAACTGCACATTTCCACAAAAGCCACTGCTCTCTTTCTCTCTCCTAACCCTGTCAACCGTCAGAGAACAATCCTCAGTATTCATCCGGCCACAGTAAAACATGAGGCATTCCTAAATATTAAAAGATCTTATTTCTTTCTTCCCTCCATCCATATACTGTATCTCCTGGCAGCAGGCAGGCAAGCAGTGGTGATAACATTCTTGCAGAACTGTAACTTTAGACAGGTATCTGGACAAAGGCTGGGGCTGTTTCTACACTGCACTCACTGGCTGGTTGAGGAGAGGCAGTTCTGTACATGATCAAATTATGAGGATGGGGGGGCAGATGTTTTAAGCAGAGAGTCCTCTCCTTTCCACAATAACCCACATATAGAACCAGTCAAAAGTTTGGACACACCTACTCATTCAAGGGTTTTTCTTTATTTTAATAATTTTCTACATTGTAGAATCATAGCGAACATCAAAACTATGAAATAACACATATGGAATCATGTAGTAACCAAAAAAAGTGCTAAATCAAAATATATGTTGTATTTGAGATTCTTCAAACTAGCCACCCTTTGCCTTGATGACAGCTTTGCACACTCTTGGCATTCTCTCAACCAGCTTCACCTGGAATGCTTTTCCAACAGTTTTGAAGGAGTTCCCACATATGCTGAGCACTTGTTGGCTGCTTTTCCTTCACTCTGCAGTCCAACTCATCCCAAACCATCTCAATTGGGTTGAGGTCGGGTGACTGTGAAGGCCAGGTCATCGGCTGCAGCACTCCATCACTCTTCTTGGTCAAATAGCCCTTACACAGCCTGGAGGTGTGCTGGGCCATTGTCCTGTTGAAAAACAAATGATAGTCCCACTAAGCGCAAACCAGATGGGATGGCGTATCGCTGCAGAATGCTGTGGTAGCCATGCTGGTTAAGAGTGCCTTAAATTCTAAATAAACTCAGCAAAAAAAGAAAAGTCCCTCTTTCAGGCCCCTATCTTTCAAAGAAAATTTGTAAAAATCCAAATAACTTCACAGATCTTCATTGTAAAGGGTTTAAACACCGTTTCCCATGCTTGTTCAATGAACCATAAACAATAAATGAACATGCACCTGTTGAACGGTCGTTAAGACACTAACAGCTTACAGACGGTAGGAAATTAAGGTCACAGTTATGAAAACCTAGGACACTGAAGAGGCCTTTCTACTGACTCTGAAAAACACCAAAAGAAAGATACCCAGGGTCCCTGCTGATCTGCGTGAACGTGCCTTAGGCATGCGGCAAGAAGGCATGAGGACTGCAGATGTGGCCAGGGCAATAAATTGCAATGTCCGTACTGTGAGACGCCTAAGACAGCACTACAGGGAGACAGGACGGACAGCTGATCATCCTTGCAGTGGCAGACCACGTTTAACAACACCAGCACAGGATCGGTACATCCAAACATCACACCTGCGGGACAGTACAGGATAGCAACAACAACTGCTTGAGTTACACCAGGAACGCACAATCCCTCCATCAGTGCTCAGACTGTCCGCAATAGGCTGAGAGAGGCTGGACTGAGGACTTGTAGGCCTGTTGTAAGGCAGGTCCTCACCAGACATCACCGGCAACAACGTCGCCTATGGGCACAAACCCATCGTCGCTGGACCAGACAGGACTAGCAAAAAGTGCTCTTCACAGACTAGTCGTGGTTTTGTCTCACCAGGGGTGATGGTCGGATTCGCATTTATCGTCGAATGAATGAGCGTTACACCGAGGCCTGTACTATGGAGCGGGATCGATTTGGAGGTGGAGGGTCCGTCATGGTCTGGGGCGGTGTCACAGCATCATCGGACTGAGCTTATTGTCATTGCAGGCAATCTCAACGCTGTGCGTTACAGGGAAGACATCCTCCTCCCTCATGTGGTACCCTTCCTGCAGGCTCATCCTGACATGACCCTCCAGCATGACAATGACACCAGCCATACTGCTTGTTCTGTGCGTGATTTCCTGCAAGACAGGAATGTCAGTGTTCTGCCATGGCCAGCGAAGAGCCCGGATCTCAATCCCATTGAGCTCGTCTGGGACCTATTGGATCAGAGGGTGAGGGCCATTCCCCCCAGAAATGTCAGGTGCCTTGGTGGGAGAGTGGGGTAACATCTCACAGCAAGAACTGGCAAATTTGGTGCAGTCCATGAGGAGGAGATGCACTGCTGTACTTAATGCAGCTGGTGGCCACACCAGATACTGACTGTTACTTTTGATTTTGACTCCCCCTTTGTTCAGGGACACATTATTCAATTTCTGTTAGTCACATGTCTGTGGAACTTGTTCAGTTTATGTCTCAGTTGTTGAACCTTGTAATGTTCATACAAATATTTACACGTTAAGTTTGCTGAAAATAAACGCAGTTGACAGTGAGAGGACGTTTCTTTTTTTCTGAGTTTAAATCACTGACAGTGTCACCAGCAATGCACCCCCACACCATCACATCCGTTCACCTACTCCACATCCCACAAATACACGGCGGTTGGAACCAAAAAATGTGGACTTATCAGACCAAAGGACAGATTTCCACCGGTCTAATGCCCATTGCTCGTGTTTCTTGTCCCAAGCAAGTCTCTTCTTTTTATTGGTCCTTTAGTGAAGGCCTGATTCACGCAGTCTCCTCTGACTCTGAACATTCCATGTGTTCTAATGGTTCCACATTCCATGTGTTCTAATTTAAAAACCTTGATTTAAAAACCTATTGTTAAAAAACTAGCCATGTACATATGTGAATATTTTCGTATTTTGTTTCTCATTCTTTTACATTATGTTTTAAACTTTCTCAGATTCTTTTTTTTTTTGCAGAAAACAAAATGCATTTAATCAGAGACATGTTTTCTGTTACTTGAACTCTGAAGCCTTTATTTGGGCTACAAATTCTGAGGCTGGTAGCTCTAATGAACTTATCCTCTGCTGCAGAGGTTACTCTGGGTGTTCCTTGCCTGTGGCAGTCCTCATGAGAGCCAGTTTCATCATAGCACTTGATGGTTTTTGCAACTGTACTTGAAGAAACTTTCAAAGTTCTTGACATTTTCTGGATTGACAGACCTTCATGACTTAGTATTGATGGGCTGTCGTTTCTCTTTGCTTATTTGAGCTGTTCCTGCTATGATATGGACTTGGTCTTTTATCAAATAGGGCTATCTTCTGTATACCACCCCTACCTTGTCACAACACAACTGATTGTCTCAAATGCATTAAGGACAGAAATTACACAAATTAACTTCTAACAAGGCACACCTGTTGACATCATGAAGCTGGTTGAGAGAATGTCAAGAGTGCGCAAAGCTGTCATCAAGGCAAAGGGTGGCTCCTTTGAAGAATCTCAAATATATTTTGATTTGTTTAATACTTTTTTGGTTACTACATGATTCCATGTGTTATTTCATAGTTTTGATGTCTTCACTATTATTCTACAATGTAGAAATAATAAAAATAAAGAAAAACCCTTGAATGAGGAGGTGTCCAAATCTTTGACTGGTATTGTATGCCCTACAATTCCACTGTAAGGTTATTCTTGGACTTGCACAAAGATATTCATTTAAAATCTTGAGCTTTTACCTCCTGAAACACAGGTTCAATGACTGCTGTTAAACACCATAGAGATAAAGTAAAATAAAATGTTAAAGCAAAAAAAAAAAAAAAAATCACATTTACGTAAGTATTCAGACCCTTTACTCAGTACTTTGTTGAAGCCACTTTGGCAGTGATTACATCCTCGAGTCTTCTTGGGTATGACGCTACAAGTTTGGCACACCTGTATTTGGGGAGTTTCTCCCATTCTTCTATGTAGATCCTCACAAGGTCTGTCAGGTTGGATGGGGAGCGTCACAGCACAACTATTTTCAGGTCTCTCCAGAGATGTTCGATCGGGTTCAAGTCCAGGCTCTGGCTGGACATTCAGATATTCACTTGTCCTGAAGCCACTCATGCGTTGTTGGCTGTGTGCTCAGGGTCCTGTCTGAGGTCCTGAGTGCTCTGGAGCAGTTTTTCATCAAGGATCTCGCTACTTTTCTCTGTTCATCTTTCCCTCAATCCTGACTACTCCCCACAGCATGATGGTGCCACCACCATGCTTCACCGTAGGGATGGCGCCAGGTTTTAATCCAGACGTGACGCTTCAGGCCAAAGTGTTCAATCTTGGTTTCATCAGACCAGAGAATCTTGTTTCTCATGGACTGAGAGTCCTTTAGGTGCCTTTTGGCAAACTCCAAGCGGGCTGTCATGTGCATTTTACTGAGGAGTGGCTTCCATCTGGCCACTCTACCTAATTGGTGGAGTGCTGTAGAGATGGTTGTCCTTCTGGAAGGTTCTCCCATCTCCACAGAGGAACTCTGTCAGAATGACCATCAGGTTCTTGGTCACCTCCCCGATTGCTCAGTTTGGCCGGGCGGCCAGCTCTTGGAAGAATCTTGGTGGTTCCAAACTTCTCCATTTAAGAATGATGGAGGCCACTATGTTCTTGGGGACCTTCAATGCTGCAGACATTTTTTGGTACGCTTCCCCGATCTGTGTCTCGATACAATCCTGTCTCGGAGCTCTACGGACAATTCCTTCGACCTCATGGCTTGGTTTTTGCTCTGACATGCACAGGGGTGTGCTTTTCCAAATCATGTCCAATCAATAGAATTGACCACATGTGGTCTCCAATCAAGTTATAGAAACATCTCAAGGATCATCAATGGAAACAGGATGCACCTGAGCCCAATTTTGAGTCTCATAGCAAAGGGTCTGAATACTTATGTAAATAAGGTTTTTTAGTTTTAATACATTTGCAAACATTTCTAAAAACCTGTTTTCGCTTTGCCATTATGGGGTACTGTGTGTAGATTGATGAGGAACATTTTTTATTTCATCCATTTTAGAATAAGGCTGAACACTTTCCGAATGCACTGTATGCCTGCCCATATCATAATCCCACCGCCACCACGGGGCACTATGTTCACAACATTAACATCAGAAAACTGCTCGCCATCTGCCCGGTACAGTTGAAACCAGATTCATCCATGAAGAGCACTCTTCTCCAGCGTGCCAGTGGCCATCGAAGGTGAACATTCCCCTACTGAAGTTGGTGACGACGCCAAACTGCAGTCAGGTTAAGACCCTGGTGAGGATGACGAGCACGCAGATGAGCATCCCTGAGACAGTTTCTGACAGTTTGTGCAGAAATTCTTCTGTTGTGCAAACCCACAGCTTCATCAGATGTCCGGAAGGCTGGTTTCAATTGATACCGCTGGTTTAGAAGTCGGATGAGGAAGTCCTGGGCTGGCGTGGTTACATGTGGTCTACGGTTGTTCAGCCGGTTGGACGTACTGCCAAATTCTCTGAAATTACGTTGGAAACGGCTTATGGTAAGGAAATTAACATTAAATGATCTGGCAACAGCTCTGGTGGACATCCCTGCAATATGCATGCCAATTGCACACTTCCTCAAAACTGTGGCATTGTGTTGTGTAACCAAACTGCACATTTTAAAGTGGCCTTTTATTGTCCCCAGCACAAGGTGCACCTATGTAATGATCATGCTGTTTAATCAGCTTCTTGATATGCCACACCTGTCAGGTGGATGGATTATCTTGGCAAAGGATGTAAACAAATATGTGCACAAAATTGGAGAGAAATAAGCTTTTTGTGCGTAGGGAACATATCTGGGATCTTTAACTTCACCTCATGAAACATGTTGCGTTTATATTTTTGTTCAGTATACATCAGGATGTCATGAAGGCTTCATTTTAAAATGATTATCTGTTATGAGTGGAGCAAGACATTTACATTTTAGTCATTTAGCAGACGCTCTTATCCAGAGCGACTTACAGTAGTGAATGCATACATTTCATACATATCATACTTTTTTTTTTTTTTCTGTGCTGGCCCCCCGTGGGAATCGAACCCACAACCCTGGTGTTGCAAACACCATGCTCTACCAACTGAGCTACAGCCAAGACAGTATAGCTGCAGAGATACATTAGTCGAGTAAGATCATATGCAGGTCACCCACCTATACAGCCGCTGGGGTTCTCTGTTGCTAGGTTCCAGTAGAGCGGTTTACATGTATCACACAGGGTTCCATCCACATTGGGCAGGCAGCCACATGAACCCTATATCAGGATGACACACACGTGCAAACACAGATGCACACGCACACACATACAGACAGACACATACCAAAGATCATTTAGATATTTGATTTGGAATTTTAAGACCCCTTGAAGTGTATTTTTTTTATTTTAATTTAATGTTTTATGAAAAAAATGTTTTGGCCTTCCTGCTATCTCTAAGGAGACGGATTGGGGTAGTCCAGGGGGTGTATTACTTGTACATCAAGCTGCCTCACACTACAGAAAGAGGAGATAGGTTCCTGCCCCATGGGCCGTTCTGTCTTAGACAAGGCTACTTACTTACAGCATATTGCTTAAAAAGTAGTAGATATGCTTTTTTTATGCTGAACAAAACCCTACAACTAAGGTAAAATGTTTCAATAACCATTCACAATGGTAGTGATGTTTTCTTTCCAACAAAACATTTCACACAAAGCAACCCCGCCACACCTCTGGAAATCCTGTGTTTCAGAAGCATTGATGCATCTTTTTCCTCTGTAATATTTAAGGAAGTCGCTTTTTCTCTTGTAGGTACTCCCATTAATTAGAAAGATTATAAAGAACGAAGAGGCTTAGAGTGGGCCATGTTGGGGGAGGCCAAAAAAAACTAAAAGTAAAGTAAATATTTCTCAGTCAGCCATGTTGTGGGAGGCATAGGTTGCATACCGTTTGTGGGTCTGCTGTGGTGACCGCTGACCCTGCTGGGTTACACTGGCTGATAGAGGCTGGAATAGAGGATATAAAAATGTCTGTAAAAACTTCACGCAAATTGTCATTTTATGAGGAGGACAGACAGCTGTGCTCCACGGAATACATTTACAGAACAGTACTTTGTTGGCAAGGTCACACCAGGGGTGACTGAAGTAACTTAAATCACTAGGCAGGATATGAAAACTATCTCTACAATTATAAATTTTACATGTTGTATAAACCACATTGAGAAATGTTTGCCTAATATTTGGTCAAACAAACCCCGTGAAACATAACCATTGAACCATCTCCCGTGGGGATAGCATATCTTAAGACCAGCTCTACCTCCACATCACAAAGATGGTTTAGGTTACAGGTAGTAAATGGAACTGTTTAGAGAACAGAACCTGTGGTCTTTTTTACAATTTATTTAACTAGGCAAGTCAGTAAATAACAAATTCTTATTTACAATGACGGCCTACCCTGGCCAAACCCTAACCCGGATGACACTGAGCCAATTGTGCATTGCCCTATGGGATTCCCAATCACAGCCGGTTGTGATGCAGCCTGGAATCAAACCAGGGTCTGTAGTGACGCCTCTAGCACTGAGATGCAGTGCCTTAGACCGCTGCGCCACTCGGGAGCGAGTCTTGTGGTAACACATCCAGTTTCTACCAAATACAGGGGTGTCCGGAATTATTGGATCCCTTGATAAAGATGAGCAAAAACACTGTTTAAAATAAATACAAATACTGAGCTTTATTGTATGCAAAACTTGTTTGGTATTATATTCTTCTATACTAATACAATTTCTCTGAGAAAGAGATTTTGTTTAACAAGTAACACAAATCTCAAAAAGATGGGGATAAAAAATATTGGGTCCCGTTTTCAATACTCTAGCACCTTCCTCTTGAGAGGATAACGACATAGACATTCCTTCATAAATAATCTTTCCAGATCCTTGATATCCTTCGTCTGCACTTATGGGCTGCCCTCTTCAATTCAAACCACAGGTTTTCAATGATTTTGTGGTCAATTAACTATTTCTTTGTGGATTTGGTGTGTGCTTAGGGTTAATGTCTTGCTGGAAGATCCACTTGTGGCCAAGTTTCAGTCCTGGCAGAGGCAACCAGGTTTTGGGCTAAAACATCCTGGTACTTAGTAAAATTCATGATGCCGTTGACCTTAACGGCCCCACAAAATCAACATTTTGCAATGGCCATCTCAGTCTCTATACTTCAAACCCATTGAAAAACAGTCAATAAGTGCAGACAAAGGATATGGAAAGATAAGGTTCTGGAAAGATTCTGTATGGCGGAATGGTCTAAGATCCCTCCCAATGTGTTCTCCAAGGCTCAGTGTCATTATCCTCGCAAGGGGAGGGTGCTGGAGTATTGAAAACAGGGGATCCACAGGGATACTGGCCCATGTTTATCCAATGCTTCCCACAGTTGTGTCAAGTTGGTTGGATGTCCTTTGGGTGGTGGACCATTCTTAATACACACAGAAAACTGTTGAGCGTGAAAAACCTGCCACCTGCCTGGCACCTACTACCATACTCCGTTCAAAGTCACTTAAATCTTTTGTCTTGCCCATTCACCCTCTGAATAGAACACATACACAATCCCTGTCTCAATTGTCTCAAGGCTTAAAAATCCTTCTTTAACCTGTCTCCTCCCCTTCATCTACACTGATTGAAGTGAATTTAACAAGTGACATCAATAAGGGATCATAGCTTTCACCTGGATTCACCTGGTCAGTCTATGTCATGGAAAGACCTTAATTCAAGCAGGGGCTCCTAATGTTTTGTGCACTTAGTCTATGCCCCCCTCTACTTCTATACTGTCTAAATAAACCCCCAAAATATGAAGGGAGTTTTTTTTTTTTTTTAAAGAAAGAATCTAGTGAAGTAGAAGTTATAGGTTACCTGAACACTTTGGAAAGCGGAGGCCTGACCCAGCACAACGATCACACTGCTGGCCCACCACCCCAGGGCGACACAGACACTGGCCTGATACTGGGTTACACATGGGGTCATAGGAACCCTCCTCAGAACACTGGCAGACTGGGGAGAGAGAAGGGCACAGAGAGAGGGACTGTGAGATGTTTCATGGGAGAATGAGATGGCATAGCGTCAAATCAAATGCCTCTAACAGCACAGATCATAGTACATCTGCAATATGTATCCTTTAAAGACAGGAACGCGCTCATGTTTAAACGGATCAAGTCTATATGGGTTGGCTTTGCTTTCAGTGATTTGTTTTGTTCAGACAACCATGGGTAAATCATAAAAATAGAATGACTCGATAAGACAGATTTTATTTATGTGGAGTAAATCAACATGGGCTTTAAGGGTCATTGTGGGAGAAACAAGGTCTGTAGCTACAGCGCTGAATAGGCTACATTAAGCCCTGTGAGACTACACATCAGTTTTTCCATCAGCAGCAGCTTGGTCATGTAAAGGTTGATGTGGGCAAGTCAGTGTCTGCAGTGCAGTAACCATCCTGTGGGTGTGGCCAGAACAAGAGGGTGAAAACACGCACAGGCACAGTCTGGGTATCCATAGTAACCGGGGGCACACTGGTCACATTGCCGTCCCACGTAGTTGGCACGGCAACGGCACTGTCTGTTGGGCCCGCAGACTCTGTCAGTCGCACCTGCACCGTCACAACGACACACTGTCACTGTGAAAAGAAGTGGTGGGAAAGAGATGACTGTTTCTGTCTACTACAGGTTGATGTTGTCAATAATGAAACAAAAGAATTGATTCATCTTGTGGGGTCATGTTTTGGCATAAAATCTACTTCAAAGAGGTTTTGAGAATGAAAATTGTTGATCTATTTGAGCTGTGGTTTGGTGAGAGGGAACCGTTCCTCACTTTGGCAGTTAGGGAAGGTGTGGTGTCCTGGTCGACAGCGGTCACATCGCTGGCCTTCCACCCCTTCACGGCACACGCAGCGCCCTGACCCGTCACACAGCTCCAGAACTGATCCACGTCGGTCACACAAACACTCTGAAAATAAAACAAATAAAAATACATTATTCATTGCAGACACACTATCTGAATGTAAATAAACACAGAAGAGATATTTCATCACACAACACCAGAAAAGCTAGATTGAGACTCAATATATAATGGGAAGCCCCACAGGCTTTCCCACGACATGTGACATTGGCAATGGGCCTTTCTTTAGCACAGTTTAAGATTAAATTCCTTCTTGTAAGGACACTGGATGAAAGTAAATGATTTTTGTCGCCCACATTCCCAGACAAACAATAAATATCGGAGACTGAGACAGAGTAAAAGACATCCTTTATATCCTTGTTTCAAATAAAAACAAGCTATTTTTCTAATCTGGCATTTTCCCCCAAGTTGATCCCAGCGAGAGAGAAAACAAAAGTCAACCGGCAACTTGGGAGGGGACCGTTCACAGATATTAATAGAATGTCTGTTTGTTTCTCCCTGAACCATCCCAGCTGACCCAGTGGCATCATGGGAAGAAGACATGCTGGCAACCATCCGGCCAGAAAGAGCACTTAACCTTCAGAACCCCATTAAAGAAAACATGTTGATATTCCAAAGTCAGGATCTTCAAATCAGATGAGTACCCAGTGCAGTTAGTGTTATCACAGACACGCACACACCTTTGACACAAAGTAAACCCCTTTGGATTGAGTGGTCCCCTAAAAGGTCTGGTAATCCTCTGTTTTATGACCTGTCCTGTCCATATATAAATCAACAGCATGGCCCACAGAAAGAGTCTGAGGCAGTGCTCTCTACAAGCAGGACATCTCAAATAGAGAGAGAGTGGTAGAGAGAGACAGAGAAAGAGAGTAGGGAGAGAGAGGGGAGAGTGAGAGACAGAGGAGAGAGAGAGGATGAGAGGGGAGAGTGAGAGCGGAGAGAGAGAGGATGAGAGGGGGGAGTGAGAGAGAGGATAAGAGGGGAGAGTGAGGATAAGAGGGGAGAGTGAGAGAGAGGATAAGAGGGGAGAGTGAGGATAAGAGGGGGGAGAGAGAGAGGATAAGAGGGGGGAGAGAGAGAGAGAGAGAGAGAGAGAGAGAGAGAGAGAGAGAGAGAGAGAGGAGAGAAGGAGAGTGAGAAGGAAAGAGAGAGAGAAATAGAAAACACAGAGGCAAAGATAGATTCTCAGCCTCATCCCCTTAGAGGTGTCAGGAGCCCTACTGCCTTACAGGAGTCAGAGCTGAGGCGCTGTAAAACCTGTTAGTATAGCGTAGGGTAGTCTAATCCCACTCACGTTGACAGCTGGGTGGTCCGAAATAACCAGCAGGGCAGGCAGTGGGCCCTGTGGAGAGAGATGAAAAGAAGGAGGGGGAAGGAGAGGGAGAGAGAGAGGTGGGTGCAGGAAGGGAGGGAGAACGAGAGAAAAAGAGAGGTGTTACACTATAAAGAAGGCGACAAACTAAATCAGATAAACAAGATCATTATCAGAGTGATCAGACTAACATATAACGACAAAACATGGGTAGTTTATGTGGTCATGTTTTGTCTTGTTATAAAAGGGTATGTTAGATTACATTACACTGTGGTTACATTACAGTATAATGTGTACAACACTTACCCACTATATGGCCGGCAGGAGATTTAGTGGTGGGCTGGTAGATTGGATATCCTGATTTAAAAGAAAAGCGTAAAATCTATTTCAACACCATGAATATCTACAGTGGTTTGTGTGCTGTGCTCTACACCAGTAATCTGGTAATCTACTTGGTATGAGGAACAAGCTAACAGCTAGTAGGAAATAAATTGTATTGAACACCCCATGAAAATGCAAAATACTGCAACATCATTTTAATCAGACTGATTCAGAAGCTTTAAGACAAAGACCAAAAAGAAAACCAAATAGAGATAGTATAGATGGATAGCAGCCCACCCCAAACACATCCTGATTTAGTTATTACCAGGGAGTCTGTCTACTATACATGTTTAGACTGCTCTTGGAGCACTCACAACCTCCAAAAGATAAAATCCTGCTTTTAATAATCACATCCAGTAATAAATCTCTGTACTGTATTAATAGAATGCCAACCCAAATTCTTCATTCCACATTAAATCTTCTGTTTATATGACAAGGGAAAGCTAACCACCTGGGGTCGATTACTCACTCATTAGAATTTCTGTATAAAAGTTGCCATGAAAGGTTTAGTTAATGATTTGTGTCTACCATAGCTAAATCAACGGGGTAATCAAGATATGTATGAACCCCCTTTTGTTTTTACTGTGGAAGGCATGATTAGACTATGGGGATGAGGAGGGTCGTTGTGCAATGTAGCCAGGACAACATCATGTTTCACTTTCTATGGGATTGGACTGTTCCAGAGTACATCAGTTAAACAGATTCCAGATTTACAATATCAGTAAACAGTGAGGAGTGAGGAACAGAAGGCATCTTCAAGATGATACTGTCCTTGTCAATACAGAAACTGTGGAAAGACATGAGAGTGCGCATGAAAGTAACATATCTTGGTCAACTGTGTTTCTAATAAGGACTTGGTCATTTAAGAAAATAGACAAGCTACTTTGGGAGAATAGATAGACAGTACAGTATAACTGCCAAACTCTCTCACAAACACATAGTGTGACACATGGTCCTAAAGTAAGGCTTGTCAATCATGGCTTTTGGTCTGACACCGTGTGAAGCACGAGGAATGTTCTGAATACAGAGTTGAAACATGACCTTGTGCATCATCACGCACTGACACAATATCTAAAGGTCAATAATCAGAATACGAGAAGAACGAACAACTCAACCTAAAGACATGCAGGGTGAGGCGTGTGTCTGTTTTGACATGCTAAGGTGAAGGAACGGCAGAATGAGGAGAGTGTGGTAAAGGATTGATATTTCATTTCTTCTGAGAGTATATTGTAGCAGTACTGCAGCCTTTGGAGTAGGCTTCACTGTAATTTGTATTAATGTATTTATTGTGTGTTTATACATCTATGATCCTAAAATGTAAATTCATTATGACATGCAAATCCAGTTAATTGATATTTTCCAATCAACTCAACCTTTACCTGTTTGTGTGAATGTACAGTATTTCAACTCTGTAATTAGAACATTCCTCGTGCTTCTCATGGTTTCAGACCAAAATCCATGATTGACAAGCCCTTACTTAAAGGACGTCGCCGCATAGAATGTAGAATGTCCCTTTAACTGTCAGTTGACTACTTGTGAGCCTTTCTAATTAGCTAATTGCACACACCTGTGGCTTCCTGCTTCAAGTGCTCAGTTTCTTTAAAAATGGAGGATGATGTTCAGTGTGAGGAGGACTGCTGGTATGGCATGGAAGTTTGAATAAAAATAGCCTATCACCATCTCTGTCTCGTCAATGTGAGAGGGCATCGGCCAGCTCCCTCACACAGCTCCACAGAAAACATATCCTGCATACTTGTTTTTCTTCTCTTTAGATCTGGGCATGTTGATCCAAAACATTCAATAATTTGACAAATCTTCTTACATTGTTATGTAGGAATGAGGTCAATTAGCCTTCTTCAGATCCCAACTCTTCACTACATTCTGCATGGACTTTTACTGTATAGAAAGCTTCCTCTGAGGTCAAAAGCAGGACTTCCTCAATTAAGAGCTTCTGAAGGAGTTTCCTCCCTCACCCTGGGTCCAAATGTAAACCAAGCTAGGGCAGGGCTATATTATACGCCTTCTTATTTGTTATTCATTCATGCGTTTGTTAATTCTCCCACTGGTTATTCAGTCATTTATTTGTTGTTCGTTGGTTAAGTCGTCAGTCTGTCCCTCCATCCATCCATTCATTCAGTCATTAATTTCCTCTGCGTACAACATATTTCCCATCCCAAATAATCGCTTTCTACAAGTAATTGGTACATCTTAGAAATGAGGAGAGTTTACGTACTGATGCACTGCGGGTAGCCATAGTAACCATCTGCACAGCGGTCACAGTTGTTTCCCGTGAATTCTGCCCGGCATCGGCAGCGTCCTGTCCCCATCTCACAAGCAGCAGTCGTCCTGGCATCACACCTGCAGGCTGTAGTCGCACACACACACACACACACACACACACACACACACACACACACACACACACACACACACACACACACACACACACACACACACACACACACACACACACACACACACACACACACACACACACACACACACACGCACACACACACAAACTTCAGCCATGGGAAAAGACTGCTCTTGCTGCTTGTGACATACAGTGCATTCGGAAAGTATTCATAACCCTTCGCTTTTTCCACATTTTGTTACATTACAGCCTTATTCTAAAATGTATTTAAAAAAAAATTAACATCTCATCAATCTACACACATACCCCATAATGACAAAGCAAAAACAGGTTTAGACATTTTTTTAAATGTATTACAATTTTTAAAATGGAATATCACATTTACATAAGTATTCAGAAACTTTACTCAGTACTTTGTTGAAGCACCTTTGACAGTGATTACAGCCTCGAGTCTTCTTGGGTGTCACGTCCTGACCAGCAGAGGGAGTAGTTGTTTAGTATTGTGGTCAGGACGTGGCAGAAGTACTGGGTATGTGTTTGTCTAGTATTTCTGTTTCTATGTTGGTCTGTGTGGCTCCCGATCAGGGACAGCTGGTTATCGTTGTTCCTGATTGGGAGTCATATATTAGGAGTGTGTTTGTCACCTGGTTTTTGTGAGTTGTTTTATTTCGCACTGCTGTAAGTATCTATATAGCCTGTGAAACTGTCATTAGTCGTTCTTGTTTTTCCCGTGTTCACTTTATTCTAATAATATTAAAGATGAACATTCACATCCCGGCTGCGTTTTGGTCAATACAACACGGCTACACCTATGACATTGGGTAAGACGCTAAAAGCTTGGCCTGTATTTGGGGAGTTTCTCCCATTCTTCTCTGCAGATCCTCTGAAGCTCTGTCAGCTTGGAAGGGAACCAACACTACACAGCTATTTTCAGGTCTCTCCGGAGATGTTAGATTGGGTTCAAGTCCGGGCTCTGGCTGGGCCACTCAAGAACATTCAGAGACTTGTCCCGAAGCCACTACTAGGTTGTCTTGGTTGTGTGCTTAAGGCCGTTGTCCTGTTGGAAGGTGAACCTTCGCTTCAGTCTGAGGTCCGGACCGCTCTGGAGCAGGTTTTCATGAAGGATCTCTCAGTACTTTGCTCCGTTCATCTTTCCCCTCGATCCTAATAAGTCTTCCAGTCCCTTCTGCTGAAAAACATCACCACAGCATGATGCTACCACCACCATGCTTCACCGTAGGGATGGTGCCAGGTTTCCTCCAGATGTGACTCTTGGCATTCAGGCTAGAGATGGCTGTCCTTCTGGAAGGTTTTCCCATCTCCACAGAGGAACTCTGGAGCTCTGTCAGAGTGACCATCGGGTTCTTGGTCACCTCCCTTTTTGTTCTGACATGCACTGTCAACCATGTGACCTTATATAGACAGGTGTGTGCCTTCCAAATCAATCAATTGAATTTACCACAGGTGGACTCCAATCAATTTGTAGAAACATCTCAAGGATAATCAGGATGCACCTGAGCTCAATTTCTAGTCTCATAGCAAAGGGTCTAAATACTTATGTAAGTAAGGTATCTGTTTTTTATACATTTGCAAAAATGTTCAAAACCTGTTTTGGATTTTTCATTATGGGGTACTGTGTGTAGATTGATGAGGAATAAGGCTGTAACATAACAAAATGTGGAAAAAGGGAAGGAGTCTGAATACTTTCCGAATGCACGACAACAATCAAAGAAAATGATGATGGAACTAACAAGCTTTCAGTCTGTGTTTTCTCAAGAAAACACCTTTTGCTGTTGAGCTCACTTAAGGGCTTAGAAGCATTTCCTATACATGCAATGCATTCATTTCTCATCCAGACTGACATCAGAATGGAAATTAAATGAACATACTTTGTGGGCATAAACACTACAGTGACATCAGGATTGTGTTTTATCAATCTCCTGCAAAATTGTCCCTCAGTCAGCTTATATGTGACACACACACACATACGTATGGTCACAGTTTTGTGTTATTTTCACTTTCTTTTATTTAAGAGATTAAATAAATAAAATAAAAACAATTTTTACCTAAATATTCTGTTTAAGAATATACAGTTGAAGTCGGAAGTTTACATACACCTTAGCCAAATACATATAAACTCCGTTTTTCACAATTCCTGACATTTCATCCCAGTAAAAATTCCCTGTTTTATGCCAATTTGGATCACCACTGTATTTTATGAATGCGACATGTCAGAATAATAGTAGAGAGAATGATTTATTTCAGGTTTAACTTCTTTCATCACATTCCCAGTGGGTCAGAAGTTTCCACACACTCAATTAGTATTTGGTAGAAATGTAAATTGTTTAACTTGGGTCAAACATTTCGGGTAACCTTCCACAAGCTTCCCACTATAAGTTGGGTGAATTTTGGCCCATTCCTCCTGACAGAGCTGGTCTAACTGAGTCAGGTTTGTAGGCCTCCTTGCTCGCACACGCATTTTCAGTTTTGCCCACGCATTTTCTATTGGATTGAGGTCAGGGCTTTGTGATGGCCACTCCAATACCTTGACTTTGTTGTCCTTAAGCCATTTTGCCACAACTTTGAAAGTATGCTTGGGGTCATTGTCCATTTGGAAGACCCATCTGCGACCAAGCTTTAACTTCCTGACTGTTGTCTTGAGATGTTGCTTCAGTATATCCACATAATTTTCCTGCCTCATGATGCCATCTATTTTGTGAAGTGCACCAGTCCCTCCTGCAGCAAAGCACCCCCACAACATGATGTTGCCACCCCTGTGCTTCACGGTTAGGATGGTGTTCTTCGGCTTGCAAGCCTCCCCCTTTTTCCTTCAAACATAACGATGGTCATTATGGCCAAACAGTTCTATTTTTCATTCATCAGACCAGAGGACATTTCTCCAAAAAGTACGATCTTTGTCCCTATGTGCAGTTGCAAACCGTAGTCTGGCTTTTTATGGCGGTTTTGGAGCAGTGGCTTCTTCCTTGCTGAGCGACCCTTCAGGTTATGTCGATATAGGACACGTTTTACTATGGAAATAGATACTTTTGTACCTGTTTCCTCCAGCATCTTCACAACGTCCTTTACTGTTGTTCTGGGATTGATTTGCACTTTTCTCATTAAAGTACGTTAATCTCTAGGAGACAGAACGTGTCTCCTTCCTGAGCGGTAAGACGGCTGTGTGGTCCCATGGTGTTTATACTTGCGTACTATTGTTTGTACAGATGAACGTGGTACCTTCAGACGTTTGGAAATTGCTCCCAAGGATGGACCAGACTTGTGGAGGTCAAAAAAAAAAATTCTGAGGTCTTGGCTGATTTCTTTTGATTTTCCCATGATGTCAAGCAAAGAGGCACTGAGTTTGAAGGTGGGCCTTGAAATACATCCACAGGTACATCTCCAATAGGCCAATTGACATCATTTGAGTCAATCAGAAGCTTCTAAAGCCATAACATCATTTTCTGGAATTTTCCAAGCTGTTTAAAGGCACAGTCAATTTAGTGTATGTAAACTTCTGACCCAGTGGAATTGTGATACAGTGAAATAATCTGTCTGTAAACAATTGTTGGAAAAATTACTTGTGTCATGCACAAAGTAGATGTCCTAACCGACTTGCCAAAACTATAGTTTGTTAACAAGAAATTTGTGGAGTGGTTGAAAAACGAGTTTTAATGACTCCAACCTAAGTGTATGTAAACTTCCGACTTCAACTGTATATCAAATGGACCGTCATGATGGTTTGGAAGAGGCCTCCTATCTTAGTCAACCGGTCTTCAAATTATTGATTGTCAAATTATAAGCGTTTCGCTTGTTCACATAAACAAGAGCAATTTGTTTTGTAGTTGGTCATAATTCGGCAAGAAAATTAAATTGCCTTCCATACATTCTGTTCTATATAATAATTGCCTTTTTTCTCCATGAAGCCCACACAGGTTCTTACTTGAATGAATAAAAAATATGTATCCTGACAAATACCAAATGACCTTTACTTTACACATTAATTCTATTCTCTAACAAGGTCCGTAGGGCTTTTTCCAAGAGATGGTATCTGCTGTGCTGGTGCAGCCACATCCTGCTTCTGTCATTTGTCACACAGTAGGGGTGGTTTTCTAGGATAATCTATAGCCCTATTCCTACTTTATAATGAACTAATTCTCACCTTTTTAGATGAACAAAGATGCAGTTTAGTCTATAAAAAAATATATATTTAGTTTTATTGTTGAATGTTTTTCAGCTGTTCAAATGGATTACCTGGTAAACCATATCTCCTGATTCCTAGAATAATCTCAAAATGCTGTATTGCTTTAGTAAAGCCTGCTGTAACTCTAGGGATGCATCTATCATCATGAGTTAACCCTGTTGATCTCTGTTGTGCTTTCAGGGGATCACAAGCCACATGTCAACCTGTTACTGTCATTAATGTACTATTATTAGTTGGGCAACTACAGCTGTATGTCACGTCCTGATCAGTATTTAGGTATTATTTGTATTGTAGTTTGGTCAGGACGTAGCAGAGGGTATTTGTTTTGGTTGGTTCGGGGTGGTGGTTTGATTAGAAGGGTGTTTGTTTTATTATTTCTGGGTTTTGGGTTATGTTCTGATTTTCTGTATTTCTATGTTATCTCTAGTTTAGTATTTCTATGTTAGGTAATTGGGTGTTGGACTCTCAATTGGAGGCAGGTGTTTGTAGTTGCCTTTGATTGAGAGTCCTATATATAGGTATGGGTTTTGTTTGTATTTTGTGGGTAGTTGTCTTTAGCACTGCTGTTGTAAGTATAGCCTGTTAAACTGTCTTCTGTCGTTCTTTTGTTTCTTGTTTTTCCCGTGTTCACATTTACTTAATAAATTATAATGATGAGCACGCAACCCACTGTGCCTTGGTCGTCTCTACACAACAACACCCGTGACAGAACTACCCACCACAAAAAGACCAAGCAGCGGAGAAAGGAGCGACGTGAATTTGATTTGGACCAACGGGAGAAATGGACTTGGGAGCAGATTCTGGCCGGAGAGGGTCCATGGAGGAAGTCTGGTGAGGACCGGGGAACACGGCTGGTAAGGGAGCTCGAGAGGCAGCCCTAATAATTTTTTGGGGGGGGCACACGGGTAGTTTGGCTGGGCGAGGATTGAGCCCCAGGCCAAATCCCCGTACCTTTTTTGGGCGACATGTGACTGGACAGGTCCCATGCTTAGGGGTGATGAGTGCTGTGGCGAGGCCGGGTATTTTCAGGCCGGTATACGCAGTACCAGCGCCCCGCATGTGCCAGGGGAAAGTGGGCATCCAGCCAGTAGGGGTGATGCCAGTCCTGCGCTCGAGACCGCCAGTGCACCTCTACGGTCCAGTGTTTCCCGCTCCACGCACTAGCCTTGAGGTGCGTGTCTCCAGGCTGGCACGTCCAGTACCAGCACCACGCATCAGGCTTCCAGTACGTCAGCCCACTCCAACTCGGCCGGTTCCTGCTCCCCGCATTAGCCCTGAGGTGCGTGTCCCCAGGCTGGTACCTCCACTACCAGCCCCACGCGTCAGGCTTCCAGTGCGTCAGACCAGCCCCACGCGTCAGGCTTCCAGTGCGTCGGACCAGGCCCGAGTGTCCGGCAACAGTGCCTCGTCCAAGATTGTCCGGCACCAGGGGAGACGGCCCACTGTCCGGAACCGAGTGAGTCTGCCTACGGTCCAGAGACAAGACTCTGCCTACAGTCTGGAGGACAGTAGGCCAGAACCTAAGCCACCGAGTGAGTCTGCCCGCGACCCGGAACCGAGTGAGTCTGCCCGCGAGTATAGGTGGGTTGGGGAGAGGGTGTGCCCACCAGTATAGGGGGGGTGTAGCACAAGTGGCAGCCACCCTCCCTTCCCTCCCTTTAGTTAGGGGTTTATTTATTTATATATATTTTTTAGGTGGATCCGGGGTCTGCACCTTTTAGGGGGGGATAATGTCACGTCCTGATCAGTATTTAGGTATTATTTGTATTGTAGTTTGGTCAGGACGTGGCAGAGGGTATTTGTTTTGGTTGGTTCGGGGTGGTGGTTTGATTAGAAGGGTGTTTGTTTTATTATTTCTGGGTTTTGGGTTCTATGTTTTTCTGTATTTCTATGTTATCTCTAGTTTAGTATTTCTGTTAGGTAATTGGGTGTTGGACTCTCAATTGGAGGCAGGTGTTTGTAGTTGCCTTTGATTGAGAGTCCTATATATATAGGTATGGGTTTTGTTTGTATTTTGTGGGTAGTTGTCTTTAGCACTGCTGTTGTAAGTATAGCCTGTTAAACTGTCTTCTGTCGTTCTTTTGTTTATTGTTTTTCCCGTGTTCACATTTACTTAATAAATTATAATGATGAGCACGCAACCCGCTGCGCCTTGGTCGTCTCTACACAACAACACCCGTGACACTGTACATGGATTACTACAGTACATGGGTTACCTTACACTCCAGTACCACATTAATTTGCCTGTTGTATGACATGTTCCCTTCATAATTATGATGGATCTGCATTTCAAATGGTCACATAGGCTAGTGTTTACAATCTCAAATTGAAGCATCATTGTTTTCCTTGAAATTACAGTATTTGGTTGAATATAAGAACATTATACTAAAACGTAAGATTCATATGAATGTCTTCTCATCTGAGGTTTTAGATGCAGAGCAGGGCTAACACGGTGACTATGGGAACACAGTTTTACTCTTGGTCTTGTTACTTCACTCCAGAATAACCCAGGCCTCTCCCTCTCCCTCCATCCCCCCTTTCATCCTGATGCAACATTTAACAGAGATGGAGCAGGAAAGACTTGAGGACAGAAACTTCAAGTTTAAAATAGGAGGGCTGTATTTTTTTTCTCTGGGTTCTAGACTTATAAAACGCGATGTGATGCATCTTTCATCTACCGACCTAGGAAGATTATGACTTCTGACAGCTACAGTATGCAGTATATACGCTGTATTGACAATCATTATGTATTACACAGATCACGAACCACAAGCCCTTATGAAATTCACGCATGATGTACCAAATATGCATGAATATCTGCATTGGAATCCACTGTGTTGTAGCCACTTTATGACGTAGGCCTAGGTTATGATCAGAAAAAATGTAATTCTTGGGGTTCAGCATGTGAATGGAGAAGAAGCTCGTGGACGAGGCTCCTAGCCATTAGTTAATTTTGCCAAATTTGTAATTTGCATTCCACTCTCTTACATATTTGAGTTCGTAAGTTACCTTTTTGATTAAAATGTCACACGACCTGAGGAGCAGAAGACTTGTAACTAACGTTTCAACCCGATGGTAATGACGCCGACTCCAGTCCAACTGTTACGGAGCCTCATGCGGTCACACTCCCCAGAGATCTTCAGAACCTCCGTATGGTTCTGGTCTCGGAAATTACAGCTACCATTGCCACTCAGTTCAAAACTACCATCGATGCTGCTCTGGCCCCCTTCTCCGCTGTCCTAGATGGTGTTCATCTTTCCTGACCTCAGCTCAAATGTCGCCAAGAAAAGAACTAAATTACTCAATGTCAACGCAAACTTTATGAGAAGAAAGTGAAATTCTCACTCCGCTTCCCTGCTCGTCTGCACATTGAACATGCCGGGGGGAAGTTACAATTCGACTCCCACGAGGACACCAAGCGTTGGTTTGACAGTCACTTCTGAGCCGTATCTTGGATCTATGACCTACTCTTTTGCCAGGTAGCATGCATAGCCTAGCCTCTGAGTCGAAGGTATGTTTGACTTTTACAGCAGGGCATTTTTTTTTCTCCCTGTGGCCATTCCTTTTCTACTCGGCAGAAACACTAACGTTATTGAACTCTGATAGAAATGACTAATACTGTCTTGTGTGGTTGTCATTTAAGCTATTTAAGCTTGACATCATGCGAAAATCAAAAAAAAATCAGCTAAGACCTCAGAAAAAGAAATTGTAGACGTCCACAAGTCTGGTTCATCCTTGGGAGCAATTTCCAAACACCTGAAGGTACCACGTTCATCTGTACAAACAATAGTACGCAAGTATAAATGCCATGGGACCACCCAGCCGTCATACCGCACAGGAAGGAGACGCGTTCTGTCTCCTAGAGATGAACGTACTTTGGTGCGAAAAGTGCAAATCAATCCCAGAACAACAGCAAAGGACCTTGTGAAGATGCTGGAGGAAACGGGTACAAAAGTATCTATATCCACAGTAAAACGAATCCAATATCAACATAACCTGAAAGGTCACTCAGCAAGGAAGAAGCCACTGCTCCAAAACCGCCATAAAAAAGCCAGACTACGGTTTGCAACTGCACATAGGGACAAAGATCGTACTTTTTGGAGAAATGTCCTCTGGTCTGATGAAGCAAAAATTGAACTATTTGGCCATAATGACCATCGTTATGTTGTAAGGTAAAAGGGGGAGGCTTGCAAGCCGAAGAACACCATCCCAACCGTGAAGCATGGCGGTGGCAGCATCATGTTGTGGGGGTGCTTTGCTGCAGGAGGGAATGGTGCACTTCACAAAATAGATGGCATCATGAGGCAGGAAAATTATGTGAATATATTGAAGCAACATCTCAAGACATCAGACAGGAAGTTAAAGCTTGGTTGCAAATGGACAATGACCCCAAGCATACTTCCAAAGTTGTGGCAAAATGGCTTAAGGACAACAAAGTCAAGGTATTGGAGTGGCCATCACAAAGCCCTGACCTCAATCCTATAGAAAATGTGTGGGCGGAACTGAAAATGCGTGTGCGAGCAAGGAGGCCTACAAACCTGACTCAGTTACACCAGCTCTGTCAGGAGGAATGGGCCAAAATTCACCCAACTTATTTTGGGAAGCTTGTGGAAGGCTACCCAAAATGTTTGACCCAAGTTAAACAATTTAAAGGCAATGCTACCAAATACTAATTGAGTGTACGTAAACTTCTGACCCACTGGGAATGTGATGAAGTCATTCTCTCTTCTATTATTCTGATATTTCACATTCTTAAAATGAAGTGGTGATCCTAACTGGCCTAAGACAGGGAATTTTTACTAGGATTAAATGTCAGGAATTGTGAAACTGAGTTTAAATGTATTTGGCTGAGGTGTATGTAAACTTCTGACTTCAACTGTATATATGTCACTCCTTTTGGTTTCTTCCCCAGTCGTCATTGTTTCTGTTCCTGTTTCATGTAGGTGTGTTTCTTGTTTTGTTCATTCATTGATTAAATGTATTTACTCTCTGAACTTGCTTCCCAACTCTCAGCGTACATCGTTACAGAATGACAACTGAACAAATGGAAGCATCAGGGACTGTTTTTTGTTTTGTGTTGGCGGTGATGTCGGGTCCGGGTGTTGGACCCGGTGCTACCTGGGAGGCCTCAGCCGGTTTGTAGGCTCCCATGCCGAAGCTGGGTGAACAGATTCCTGTGCCTCACCCGAGGCAACCGGGGAAGTCTCAGCCAGCTCATCAGGTTCACTCCTCAGCCGGTTTGTCAGGTTTCTGCGCCTCAGCAGAGGTGACCAGTCTGCTCCGGATCCCCGGGATCGTCCTTGGGGTTGGCGTCCTGTGGCTGGAGCCGAACTCGCCAGGGAGGGGGTACTGTCACGTATGCTCTCTCTCCGGTGCTCTAGGTCGTCTGATTGAAGACTCACTCCCTGAGTCAGGACAGTTCCGTTTCACTGTTATGGGATTTTTGTTTTGGTTATCTGTTGACCTACTTTACAATTGTGTGAATGCCTTTTCAAATATATTTCACGACTGGTGCTACGGAGCCTCTCCGCGTTAGGATAGGAAAGTTTTCTGTTTATATGCACCGACGCTGCGCTGTTTCTATTCGCTGGGGAGGGGAGGGGGAGTGACATTTTCAGTCCAATTTTTCTTTTATTTTTTCTTGGCTTTTTTCATCAATTTTCTCTTATCAAATGCTTGGTCTGTTTTCACACCTTTTTTCATTTCAATATTTTAGATGGCTAACAACACTAATAATAGAACTATAGGTAGGCCTAATCCTATAACGAGTTTATCTTGGAATACTAAGGCCATGAACAATCCTGTCAAGAGGTCTAGGGTCTTCTCTCATTTGAAAAAGCTAAAAGCAGATGTGGTATTTTTACAAGAGACCCATTTACACATTAAAGATCACTCAAGGCTGCAAAACTCCAGGTTTAGTCAGGTTTTCCATTCAGACTAACTCCAAAGCCAGAGGGGTTGCAATTTTGGTTAGTAAAAGAATACATTTCTCTACTACTAATGTTATTTCAGACAGTAATGGGAGATATTTAACCATATCTGGCACCATTTGGCACACACCTGTAGTATCGGTCTATGTATATGCTCCTAATTTTGATGATGTTGAATTTGCCAATGGGTTGCTGGGGAAAATCACTTCTCTGAACACCCATCTTTTGATATTTGTCGGGGATCTGAATTGTGTTATTAGCCCGAATTTAGACTGCTCCAACCCCAGAACTATGTATCCTTCTTCTATGTCAAAGTCCATCTCAGATTTTATGGTTCAGAACGGGTGTACAGATCCCTGGAGATGTCAGAATCACAGGCAAGAGAATATTCTTTCTTTTCACATGTACACCATTCTTTTTCTCGTATTGAATATTTCTTTATTGATCATAAGTTACTTCCAAATGTCACCTCTTCTGAATATTTACCCGTTGTAATTTCTGACTATGGACCTTTAGTCCTCGACAGACTCGTACTCCCCCCTGGAGATTCAATTCTCTTCTGTCTGATGCAGATTTCTGTAACGTTATCTCCACTTCTATTGATAATTTTCTTTTTTCAAATCAGACAAGCTCAACCTCTCATTCTCTCTTATGGGAATCACTTAAGGCCTATCTTAGAGGATAAATTATTTCTTATTCTTCTCATTTAAACACAACTCAGAAAGCTAAACTAGAAGAACTCACTAAAGCCATCTTTGATGTAGACCATCAGTATGCCCTGACGCCATCCCCAGAGCTATATAAGCAACGCTTGAACTTACAATATGAATTCAATCTCTTGTCCACTACAGATGCAGAACAGTTACTATTGCATTCACGTGGTACCTACTATGAACATGGCGACAGGGCAAGTAGTCTGATCGTACACCAATTAAAACACAGTTTACCCGTCTGATTCCCAAAATGAATGATTCCTCTCATGGCTTGATTTCTGACCCTACGGGGATCAATGACACCTTCAAATCTTTGTATTCCTTTCTATTTCCATCAGATACTGCCAATACGACTACATTTTGGGTGAACTGGAGACTCCCACAGTTGAAACTACAGATGACCTTGATTCCCCTCTCAGACTTCAGTCTATCAAGTCAATGCAGAGCAGCAAGGCTCCAGGGCCTGATGGGTTTCCAACTGAGTTCTTTAAGAAATTCTATACCAAGTTAGCCCCTTTACTTGTATCTATGAATAATGAATCCCTTGAACGTGGCTCGTTGCCACCTACCCTAACACAGGCTTGGTTTACAACTACTGAGCACTGTTTACATATGCTCAGCAGAATGAGTGCCTAATTGGTCGAGGTAGTATTGAATGAGGAAAACAGCAATTGTCCCTAACATGTCACCATATACAATAGCATGTCTTCATATACTATACAATGGGAGTCCAAAGGAGTTCAGTATAAATTATCCCCATTGTCTTTGTAAGCTATGAGCAGGTACAACAATATCTATGGATTTTCTATCACGTTAAATCATTCATTTGTAAATAATTTGTTACAGGTTTCAATATCAGCCAACGGAACAGGTTACAGTTTGCAACAGCACAGTGAGTGGCGAATGAGCATTGACCTTAATTGAGTTTGTGGCTTCTTTGGTCTTTTCTAAGCACTGAGGGCAACCATTTTAATTCCATCACCTCTCAAAGCCCAATCACAACTTGCAGCTATTTATGTGGCGAGGAGGAACAACGACATACTATGCTAGCAATGTAAACAAGTGTGGCACTGAATTTAGCAACAATACAAGTGGCTAGTGCTAGGTGCCACTGTGTGTGTGTGTGTGTGTGTGTGTGTGTGTGTGTGTGTCAGAAACAACACCAAAGTCTATGGAAGTCTCTGTTCCATTTTGGTCTTCCGTATTAGTCATAGGTCAGAAAGCAAGGTACACTAGTTCTTTACTAAATATTAATACCCCAAATATTTGATATACAGTACCAGTCAAAAGTTTGGACACCTACTCATTCAAGGGTTTTTCATTGTTTTTACTATATTTACTACATCGTAGAACAATTGTGAAGACATCAAAACTAGGAAATAACACATATGGAATCATGTAGTAACCAAAAATATATTTTATATCTGAGATTCTTCAAAGTAGCCACCCTTTGCCTTGATGACAGCTTTGCACACTCTTGGCATTCTTCATGAGGAATGCTTTTCCAACAGTCTTGAAGGAGTTCCCACATATGCTGAGCACTTGTTGGCTGCTTTTCCTTCACTCTGCGGTAAACTCATCCCAAACCATCTCAATTGGGTTGAGGTCGGGTGATTGTGGAGGCCAGGTCATCTGATGCATCATCATCACTCTCCTTCTTGGTGAAATAATCCTTACACAGCCTGGAGGTGTATTGGGTCATTGTCCTGTTGAAAAAACAAATGATAGTCCCACTAACCGCAAACCAGATTGGATGGCGTATTGCTGCAGAATGCTATGGTAGCCACGCTGGTTAAGTGTGCCTAGAATTCTAAATAAATCACCAACAGTGTCACCAGCAAAGCACTCCCACACCATCACACCTCCTCCTCCATGCTTTATGGTGGGAACCACACATGCTGAGATCATCCATTCACCTACTCTGTGTCTCACAAAGACACGGCGGTTGGAACCAAAAATCTCAAATTTGGACCAAAAGACAGATTTCCACCAGTCTAATGTTCATTGCTTGTGTTGCAAGTCTCTTCTTCTTATTGGTGTCAATTTGACCACAAAGGTTTGATTCACGCAGTCTCTGAACAGTTGATGTTGAGATGTGTCTGTTACTTGAACTCTGTAAAGCATTTATTTGGGCTGCAATCTGAGGTGCAGTTAACTCTAATGAACTTATCCTCTGCAGCAGAGATAACTCTGAGGCTTAATTTCCTGTGATGGTCCTCATGAGAGCCAGTTTCTTCATAGCACTTGATGGTTTTTGCGACTGCACTTGAAGAAACGTTCAAAGTTCTTGACATTTTCTGGATTGACTGACCTTCATGTCTTAAAGTAATAATGGACTGTCGCTATGTTCTGTATACCACCCCTACCTTGTCACAACACAACTGATTGGCTCAAACGCATTAAGAAGGAAAGAAATTCCACAAATGAACTTTTAACAAGGCACAACTGTTAATTGAAATGCATTCCAGGTGACTACCTCATGAAGCTGGTTGAGAGAATGTCAAGAGTGTGCAAAGCTGTCATCAAGGCAAAGGGTGGCCACTTCGAAGAATCTCAAATATAAAATATATTTGATTTGTTTAACTCTTTTTTTGATTGCTACATGATTCCATATGGGTTATTTCAAGGTTTTGATGTCTTCACTATTATTCTACAATGTAGAAAATAGTAAAAATAAAGAAAAACCCTTGAATAAGTAGGTGTGTCCAAACTTTTGACTGTTACTGTACTGCAACTAAATGCGATACGTTCACATCATTAGGCACTTAGGAAAAAAGGAAGACACTACGGCCATAGAGAAAGGAAAAACTGAGAAATACAGTTTGAAGAGAAGGAAGGGTCTCACTCACGTATACAGCCACTGTGAGACTGTGGAGGTACTCCATGGGGTCTGTAGAATCCATCAGCACAAAGCTCACAGTTCACCCCCGCCGTGTTGTGCTAGTGAGAGGGAAATAGACAGAGATATCAGACAAATGTCACACAACACACTCCTGTCCTGCTTTAGAATGAATGGAGTGATTGGGTCAGAGGGACACAATGTTTTGAAGGGCAACTAAGGTTCCTCTAAAGCAAGAAGAGAAAATGCTAAACTGTTTTCTAAAACTATAGATAAATGTTTGTATCAAACACACCTTACAGTTGCTAATCTATCTGTTTGCATTTGGGACCTTATCTTCTTTCACACTGAGTGTGCATGCAGTGTAGATGGCTTGTTTTAACATGCTTCCTGCAAGGGTATTTTAGTCCCAAATGATAATAGTGCATCTCATAATTGTTTTTGAGAAACATTACTTTGTCTTGGGAGATTTAGTCAAAATGAACTGGCTGACATCTTGTTTGATTTGGAAGACATGCCAACTTTTGCACAAAGCGGGATTTATCTTCATGCCGTTTGCACAAGGAGTTTAATACAGAGAATACCCACAGTGTGTACGTTGACTTATAACTGATCCGTGCTTATTGACATTTCCATTACAGACCTCATTGCCTGCTCGTAGATCTGGGTCATGTTCAATAGGGCACAACATAGCAAAACGTTTTCCAATGGCACAGAAAAAAATCTGTGTTTTTTATTGGACAAATGCTGCTAACAGATCTGTGACCACTTGCTGTTGAACACAGATCGAGAGAGAGCTCGATTTGTTGTTTTGGAAAGTTTGTTGTTTTGGGAAGTTTTGAAAGTCTATTGAAAATGTTTGGTTACTAGCTAGCTACCTTTCGAGTCTGGATCCCGCAACGCGGTTGGCATCAGTTACTGGGACCGCTACTATCTATCCAGTGATCCTGCCGACCAAGGCCGGGTCTGAGGAGCTTTTAGGCGTAGCAGCTAGCCTAGCTGCTAGCTAGCTGCCTATCAAGCTAGCAAGGTTTTCATGAGGGGTTGAACGTAGCCCGGGACGCGGTTAGCCATTGTGGCTGGGACCATGAATTGTCTCGGGCTTGTGGCTGTCTAGACCCCTGCTGTTTGTTGTTGTTGTGACCTACTTGTTGTGTGTATGTGTAACTGATAGATACACACACACACACACACACACACACACACACACACACACACACACACACACACACACACGTTAATGCTTTTAAAAACTATTTTGCCTGTAATGTCTTTTTCGTTTAATGTCGGACCACAGTAAGACTAGATCTCGCCTTTGGCGTCGGGTAATGGGGATCCTAATAAATCATATCAAATGCAGGTAGTGCCTAGTTTCACTCCATTCACTTCTGTTTTGTGCCTACTGAACACTACCCCTGTTCTCATTCTAGTGTAGGCATGCTCCCGGTTCATCTTAAAGAGCTCCCACATGCATGCTATACATACCATACACAATGCCAAATTACAATGTTGCATGTCACGCATAAAATCCAAAAGATGGGCATATATTGATGAGGATATCAAAATATAGTCTATGGCGCTTATCTCTCATGCGCAACCACACATGCACACACGCACACACACACACACACACATGCACACACACACACACACACAAATCTATTCGGACCTGAAACGGGCTTCATACCTGGCAGTTGATGCACACTCCTCCGCCGTTGTAACTGCCGAAGGTGTCTAAACTTGCTGTCCTCTGCTCCACCTCTGGGTCATAATAACACTCAGTGGCATGTGAATGGCACTGGCAGGCTGTGGGAAAAACAGAAACAAACACACTAATCAGAGACACACGAAACAGACACACACAGACAGGTAAGAGTCAGTACTGTATTGTATATATTATATCTAGCTACTATCTGTTACTATCCATTACTATCCGTTCCAAAAAGTGCAACTATAAAGTCTATCGAGCTCAAAACGATTTGTTTTAATGTCGTATAGAGCTGTTTCTTTTTTTAAAACAATCTTTATTAAGAGCTGTCATTTTATTGTGAGGAACTGCAGTTTTATCAGACATTGTTTCTGTTTTGTCCTCTGTTATGTGAGTTTTTTTAACAGGACTGTACTTCCTCTACTTTCTCCTGTAAAACCTCCTCCTAAATCTGCCCGGTTAATGTTTATGAATGGTTAGGGTGCATTTGTAATATGTGAGTGTACTGATTGGATTACAGACTTCTCCCTTGCTATCTCTCTTTCGCTCTCTCTTGTTCTGCGGTTGTAAAGTTGCAGGGTCAAGTTTCAGCATCTCCGACTCAGGATCTTGTCAGCAGGCCAAGGCAATTTGGAACCAGCTGGCATTGGGACTGACTGGCTGGCTGTATAGAGTACAGCAGTAGTGGCGCTGGGCTAGCTACAGTAGACTGCATACAGTGCAGTTCATCACCACATACCACATGAGTAACGCCCTCAACAGTTTGCTGAGGACTCTTCCTAGTTCCAACACCATATCAGGGCATTTAGCACTAAAGCTAACGGTGGAGGAGATGGTGGAAGAATCATAAAGATAAGATATTGCTACCACGGAAAGGAAAAATACGTGTCTATTAGTGGAATTAACTCTTTAGAAATATCACCAGTTTACCTATTTGCTTATGGCCTTGCCTACACCTAGCAACTTGTTTTTTAAATTATATGAGCAAAAAATATACCATTTTATTTGGAACGGCAAGCCAGACCAAATTAAACAGGCCAATTTATTCAATGAATATGAGTTTGGAGGGCAGAAATGATTAAATATTAAAGTATTAGACCTCTCTTTAGTGAGAGAGAGGCTTCAGTCATACAAAAGTTATACTTAAATCCGCACTGGTTCTCCAGCAGATTAGTCAGAATGTCTCATTTCAGGTTCAAGAATGGCCTTTTTCCCTTTATTCAAATTACAACCTCTCACTTTCGGTCACTTGAAAATGAAATAATCTCCAAAATATCGCAACTTTTAAAACAAGCCATAGAAAGTTGGTTGCAATTTCAGTTTAATTCACCAGCAAAAACAGAACAAATATTACAACAAATATTATGCTTAAACTCAAATACACTAATTGATAAAAAAAAAAAAAACATTACTTTTGAAAAATATTGTTAAATGATTGGACTAATAAATAATGCTGGTGGAGTTGTCACATATGCAGCTAACAAAAATATATGGAAATGTCTGCTCTACCCAAAATTACAACCAAATATTTGCATATATATCTGTGGCTCCGCTTTCCCATGACATTGAAAAACTCCTTTGTGACAAAGGAGAGATTAGTAAACAACGGTTATATCCACATACCTAGTTAACAATATCGTGGCATCACAAACCAAACTATGCTGGCTTGGCTATTAGTTCTTTACACGTTGTACTTTTCAGCACAGTTCCAGTAATTATGTATTGTCATGGATGTGCAAGCAGGGCAGGTCAGTACAGCTTGGTTTGGCTTGGTTTGGCTTGGTTTGGCTCAGTAGTGTGAATAGAGAACAGATACAGCAGAGTGAGGGTGAAGCATGGCACTAACGTTGGGACACAGACCGAACAGTCAGAGAACAAAGAGAAGAGCGTGAGGATGGAGACTGACTAAGAGAGGAGGGTGACAAAGAGAGGAGAGTTGAGGGGAATAAAGCGAGGAGGGTAAGGGTGGAGAGTGGCAAAGACAGGAGGTGAGGATGGAGGGTGACAATGAGAGGAGCGTTGAGGGGAACAAACAGAGGAGGGTAAGGGTGGAGGGTGGCAAAGAGAGGAGAGTGATGGTGGAGGGTGGTACTCACGTTGGCACTCGTTGGGGCTGTCTGTCGTCGCCACCCGCCATGGCTTCTGGTTGAACCCTGGACAGCAACGGTCACATGACTCACCACAGGTGTTGTGTTTGCACTCGCACTGCAGCCTAAAGACAGGAGGAGAAAAGAAGAGACATCTGGGTTTCCAGCATCATTCTTTCACATTTATGACTCTCCAAGAATGGCGGAGGGGATGGCTGCCGTTTTACGTGCTCCTAACCAATTGTGCTATTTTGTTAAATTTTTTGCGTTGATTGTAACTTATCTTTTGACTTATTTTGTACATAATGTTGCTGCTACCGTCACTTATGACCAAAAATAACTTCTGGACATCAGCACAGCAATTACTCACCTCAAACTGGACGAAGAAGATTTTTCTTTAACGAGTTTGACATGAAGGATATACTGCTTTCTCTGGAACGGACCCAAATCGACATCATTTGCGTGAAGAAAATACAGAGAAAAAGGGGGCGGAGGTCGGCTGCCTTCTGAGAATTCGTAGGAGAGTAAGTAAACACCCTCTCCGTCAGTCCTATTAGCCAACGCGCAATCGTTGGATAACAAAATGGATGAGCTCCGATTAAGGATATCCTACCAACGGGACACTAAAAACTGTAATATCTTATGTTTCACTGAGTCGTGACTGAACGACAATATGGATAACATACAGCTGCAGGGTTTTCGGTCCATCGGCAAGACAGAACAGCTGCCGCCGGTAAGACAAGGGGTGGCGGTCTGTGTCTATTTGTAAATAACAGTTGGTGCACGGAGTCTCGAGGTTTTGCTCACCTGAGGTAGAGTATCTCATGATATGCTGTAGACCACACTATTTACCAACGGAGTTTTCATCTATATAGTTGTCTATAGTTGTAGTTGTCTATTTACCACCACAAACCGATGCTGGAACTAAGATGGCACTCAAAGAGCTGTATAGGGCCATAAGCAAACAGGAAATTCTCATCCAGAGGCGGCGCTCCTAGTGGCCGGGGACTTTAATGCAGGGAAACTTAAATCTGTTTTACCTCATTTCTACTAGCATGTTAAATGTGTCGCGGCCTCATCTGTTTCACCTGTCCTTGTGATTGTGTTACCCCGTACCCTCCTTATCCACCCTACTTTCCATGTGTCCAGAAATAAGCCTGTGTTTCACTGCACTGTCCTTTGGCTTCTGTTTCCAGGCCCATCCCACCCCCCGGTTAATCAGGCCGCCTCCTGAGACGCCTCCTGAAGGTTCGACCACGGGGCAGGGGTTTCCAGTACCTGGTTGACTGGGAGGGTTATGGCCCAGAGGAGAGGTGCTGAGTTCCTGCTAAAGACATCTTGGACCCGGCCCTCATCGCCAATTTTCACCGTCGACACCCCGGTCAGCCAGTATGCGTCCTTGTGATTGTCTCCACCCCCTCCAGGTGTCGCTGATTTTCCCCAGTGTATTTATCCCTGTGTTTCTTGGCTCTCAGTGCCAGTTATTCTTGTATGTTTCCAAGTCATCCAGCGTTTTTCCCATTCTCCTGCTTTTTGCATTTCTCCTTTTTCTAGTCCTCCCGGTTTTGACCCTTGCTTGTTTCTGGACTTTGTACCCGCCTGCCTGACCATTCTGCCTGCCTTGACCACGAGCCTGTCTGCCACTCTGTACCACCTGGACTCTGATCTGGTTTTGAACTTTTGCCTGTCCACGACCATTCTCTTGCCTACTCCTTTTGGATGAATAAACATTGTAAGACTTCAACCATCTGCCTCCTGTGTCTGCATTAGGGTCTCGCCTTGTGTCATGATAAAATGTGCAACCAGAGGAAGACAAAAAAAAAATTGAGACCACCGTTACTCCACACACAGAGATGCGTACAAAGCTCTCCCTCGCCTCCATTTGGTAAATCTGACCATAACGCTATCCTCCTGATTCCTGCTTACAAGCAAAAACTAAAGCAGGAAGTACCAGTGACTCACTCAATAAGGAAGTGGTCAGAGGACGCAGATGCTAAGCTACAGGACTGTTTCGCTAGCACAGACAGGAATAAGATTTGGGATTCTTCCGATGGCATTGAGGAGTACACCTCAACAGTCACTGGCTTCATCAATAAGTGCATTGATGACGTTGTCCCCAGTGACCGTACGTACATACCCCAACCAAAAGCCATGGATTACAGGCAACATCTGCACTGAGCTATATGGTAGAGCTGCCGCTTTCAAGGAGCGGGACCCTAACCCGGACGCTTATAAGAAGTCGCGCTATGCTCTCCGATGGACTATCAAACAGGCAAAGCGCCAATACAGGACTAAGATCGAATCGTACTACACCGGCTCCGACGCTTGTCAGATGTGGCAGGGCTTGCAAACTATTACGGACTACAAAGGGAAGCACAGCCGCGAGCTACCCAGTGACACGAGCCTACCAGACGAGCGAAATAACTTCTCTGATCGCTTCGAGGCAAGCAACACTGAAGCATGCATGAGAACATCAGATGTTCTGGACGACTGTGTGATCACGCTCTCCGTAGCCGTTGTGAGTAAGACCTTTAAACTGGTCAACATTCACAAGGCCGCAGGGCCAGACGGATTACCAGGATGTGTACTCTGAGCAGGCACTGACAAGTGTCATTTTCAACCTGTCCCTGACAGAGTCTGTAATACCAACATGTTTCAAGCAGACCACCATAGTCCCTGTGCCCAAGAACACAAAGTTAACCTGCCTGAATGGCTCACATCAACACCATTATCCCAGAAACCCTAGACCTACTCCAATTTGCATACCGCCCCAACAGATCCACAGATGATGCAATCTCTATTGCACTCCACACTGCACTTTCCCACCTTGACAAAAGGAACACCTATGTGAGACTGCTATTCATTGACTACAGCTCAGCACTCAACACCATAGTGCCCTCAAAGCTCATCACTAAGCTAAGGGCCCTGGGACTAAACACCTCCCTCTGCAACTGGATCCTGGACTTCCTAACAGCCGCCCCCAGGTGGTAAGGGTAGTTAACAACACATCTGCCATGCTGATCCTCAACACAAGGGCCCCTCAGGGGTGCGTACTCAGTCCCCTCCTGTACTCCCTGTTCACCCATGACTGCATGGCCAAGCACGACTCTAACACCATCATTAAGTTTGCCAACGACACAACAGTGGTAGGCCTGATCACAGACAGCTTACAGGGAGGAGGTCAGAGACCTGGCAGTGTGGTGCGAGGATAAAAACCTCTCCCTCAATGTGATCAAGACAAAGGAGATGATTGTGGACTACAGAAAAAGGAGGACCGAGCACGTCCCCATTCTCATCGACGGGGCTGTAGAGGAGCAGGTTGAGAGCTTCAACTTCCTTGGTGTCCACATCATCAACAAACTAACATGGTCCAAACACACCAAGACATTTGTGAAGAGGGCACGACAACACCTAGTCCCCCTCAGGAGACTGAAAAGATTTGTCATGGGTCCTCAAATCCTCAAAAAGGTCTACAGCTGCACCATCGAGAGCATCCTGACTGGTTGCATCACCGCCTGGTATGGTAACTGCTCGACCTCCGACTGCAAGGAACTACAGAGAGTAGTGCGTATGGCCCAGTACATCAATGGGGCCAAGCTTCCTGCCATCCAAGACCTCTATACCAGGTGGTGTCAGAGGAAGGCTCAAAAAATTGCCAAGGACTCCAGCCACCCTAGTCATTGACTGTCCTCTCTGCTACCACATGGCAAGCGGTACCGGAGTGCCAAGTCTAGGTCAAAAAGGCTTCTTAACAGCTTCTACCCCCAAGCCATAAGACTCTTGAACAGTTAATGAAATGGCTACCCGGACTATTTGCATTGTCCCCACCCTACCCCGCATTTTTATGCTGCTGCTACTCTCTGTTTATTATCCTTGCATAGTCACTTTACCTCTACCTACATGTACATATTACCTCAATTACCTCAACTAACCGGTGCCCCCACACATTGACTCTGTACCGGTACCCCCTGTATATTAGCCTCGCTACTATTATTTTATTGTTGCTCCTTAATTATTTGTTTTTTTTCTATTTTTCTTAACTGCATTGTTGGTTAAGGGCTTGTAAGTAAGCATTTCACTGTAAGGTCCACACCTGTTGTATTTGGATCATGTGAAAATAAAATGTAATTTCATTTTGAAGAGAGGATGTCATGTAGCCTACCTGTATATAATCAATATAGAGCATCTCTACTCAAAAGCATCTTCATGCAAGGTGTAAAACAGTCAAATAACTTCCAAAGTGAGTGAAGCCAATACAACGGATAGATCAGTCGTCACTATCAAACTACAGGATGATGTCATTAACCCTTATTGTTTTCATTGCCGATAAAATACATCACCTCTATAACAACATAATCTTGGCCTCTCGCCAACGGTTTACATCACACTTACAATTACTACTAATCAGTATAACTAAAATAACCGGTTGCCTTTTTACAATGGCAATGCCAGGAAACAAACAGATGAGGTCATTTCCTTTCTATCAAACCACCAACTATCTCTTCAATCTCAGACACAGATGCTCTAAGTTACACCAACAATTTCTTCAGTTTTAATCTCATCCCATACATTCCAGAACACCAACAGACTGAACACAACACACCCATTCAAACCTGGAAATGATGAATAAACAATCTACAAAAGAAGAGTTTATCATTCTGGATTACTCAATGAATCCTCTCCTCTTTCTTTTGGGAAACGTTTGCATACATAATACGCGTATTACAGTGAATGAATGATAGACAAATAATTCAATTGTAAGCATCAACAATAAGAAACTAAGTTAAAAATAAACAATGTTTTAGCTAGTCAAAAACAAGTGCATAGGCTTACAAATGTTAAGGTGAAGGTAAGAAAAGGGCTCAACTCACCGATTCGGGTTGCCTTGGTTATGTCCCCCACACACCTGTGCATGGCCGTGACAAACGCAGCGTCCCCCGACACTGATGTCTTTGATGCTGTAGTAATACTGTCAACAACACAGAGAGGGAACAACACCGTCAGAATATTGTAGCAGAACCAAAACAATCAGCTCTATTTGAAACACTCCATATCAACCTCACCTAAACAAACCCAGCCATAGTCTGGCACCGCAGCTGATCCGAGTCACATTGGGTTAACTGGTTTTTAGTCATGGCCTAGGCGACAGACCCTCACTAGCATCATTTAAGATGCATTTATACAGGTGCAGTACCAGTCAAACGTTTGGACACACCTACTCATTCTAGGGTAACCAAAAAAGTAACCAAAGGAGTTAAATAAATCTTCCAAACTATTTAATGTCTTCAATATTATTCTACAATGTAGAAAATAATAAAAATACAGAAAAACCCTGGAATGAGTAGGTGTTTCCAAACGTTTGGCTGGTACTGCACGCACGCACACACACACACACACACACACACACATGCTCCGGACATTGCTCGTCCTAATATTGATATATTTCTTGATTGCCTTATTTTTTAATTGCATTTGTGTATATTGATGTGAATTGTTAGATATTACTGCACTGTTGGAACTAGGAACACAAGCATTTCGCTACATTTGATTTGATGAGGCAACAGGTAGGCTGGTGTGAGATAATGTCATTGTGTTTTGTACTCTGCTGACGATGCATTCCTTGTTGAGTTGAGCTGTAATGAACTGAACTGAATTGGTCTGAACTGTAAAGAACTGAATCGGGTGCCTGTCCTGCTGTTGTGCGACTCAGTCTCACCCTGCGTGTGACAGTGGGATCCCTCTGGGCCTTGGAGATGAGGTGCCCCAACAAAGTGCTGGTCCTGAGGAAGTGCAGGCGGATGTTGGTGGCTTTGGTGAAATCTCTCAGCACTGGAGAATAGCTGAAGTTCTTAGAGCCCGGGCGACCGTTGACCAGAGACACCACAATCTGGACAACAACACAACATCACTCAGACACAAATATCCCCATCAATCTACAGAAGTAGTAGTCTTTTGGTACATTTCACAGGATTCAGCAATTCCCATTCCCAATTCAGTTTCTCACCTCTCCGTTCTCCAATGGGACAGTTTTAGAGTACTCTGTGGTGCAGATCTGGTCGTCATCTCCAACTATGCGTCCATTCGGTTGTTTGCCAAACCTCTCAATGCACTCCCTTTCAGAATCTGATATCACGAACACAAAGAGTGGTCTGTCAACTACACAGGAGGCTGGTGGCCCCTTAATTGGAAGGAGGACGGGCTCATAGTAATGGATGGAACGGAATGTATGGAATGGTATCGAGCTCAAACACAATGTTTCCATGTGTTTTTATACCATTCCATTGACTCCATTCCAGTCATTATTATGAGCTGTCTTCCCCTCAGCAGCCTCCTGTGGTCAAATACCATCATCTCTCTATCAGGGGCCCACCATGACAGGCCTTGGTGGTTATTTGTCTAAAATACTTTCTTCATCATATTCTTCACCTGTATCTTTTGCCTCTGATCTTATCCATCACTATAAGAAGAAAAAAAGCATGTAGCCTTGTCTGAGCCAGAACGGCCCATAGGGCAGGAGTCTATATCCTGTTTCTGTAGCATGAGGCAGCTTGATGTACAAGTACACCCCCTGGAGAGGACGCTAGTCTATTGCAGGGCCTTCACTGTAACCCTGAATCGAAATTGGAATGTTGAACAGTGAAAAATCGTTGCTATTTTTGTGAAGATACATCTACTGAATACCAAGAATGAAGACTATTAAATACATAGAGCCAGGAGTGTATAAATCTTCGAGAGAGAGGAAATTCAAAAGGAGAGATGAGGCACAGCTGTTTCTGCTGGGAAGGTGTGTGTGTGCTCACACAGGTGCCTCACAGGGACTGGACATGTCTTCACTTTGAGAGCAGGCTGGTGAGTCTGTGTAGGCCAGGGGGCGGTATATAGCAGAGAGTAGGCCTACTGACTGGATCATAGATGTATCATAAGTCACTCATAAACTAAGCTCTTTGCACTTATGGTTAAGTATTAGTATTACAGCTCTGTAGAACAGCATGTTTTGGGCTTCACAAATCTTTTACAAAGATATTGTCACAATATGAGATTTTCATATGTGTGGTAGTGTTTGCCAATTCCCTCTAGTCTGCATTAAGCAGCAACACATCTGCATTTCAAGGAATATGAAAAAACATGTACTGGACGATAGGTCATCTTCATGATCCAATAACGCTGTTTTCAACTGTTTCAAAAGTTTTCAAGTTAGGGCGGCAGGTAGTCTAGCCTGGGCCAGTAATCAAAAGGTTGCTGGTTCGAATCCCAGAGCCACCTATGTTATAAATCTGTCGATGTGCCCTTGAGTAAAGTACTTAACCCTAATTGATCCTGTAAGTCTCTCTGGATAAGAGCGTCTGCCTAATGACTCAAATATAAATGTCAGTTCTGCCCAACCAAGAGCCTTGAAAAGCACAAGCATAATACACAAATATGTATACTGTGCAGATGGTATGAATTGGAAAAGAAACAGCAACACTTACGAGCAAAGTACTGCCATGAAGCGTATGTTTTCCCATGGTCCAGGGAGCGCTCCAGGACCCACAGGTCAGGCCGCGGGGCGTTGGCAAACTTGATCAGGACGTAGGCCACATGGAAGAGCTGTAAACAAGATTAACACAAAGAGTACAGCAGTGTAAAACAAAAGGGCTACAAACAAGTTGTTAATGGATTCTGGCAGTAGAAGTTGTTGGTTCAAAACGCTGTGGTTTCCTGTGCCTTGGTCCACTAACACCAGCTCAGTCTTGGCAGACGGCTCAGCCTCAGACAATACTCCATTTCCTTTCACGTGAAGGCTAGAGCACAATCACTTCAACAACAATAATCTGCTCGACCTGTACCTCCTCCGGCTAGCAAAAACCACCACAGCCTAATGCCCTGAAATCTGCTGGCTTAGCCGTTGGGCATTGGGTCAAACATTCTAATCAAATTCTGTGTCTGCTTTCCTTCCTTTTTAATAACAGTTGACTTGAAACTTGTATTTCTCATATCACAACCATGTGGCCCTCAAGTGCTCATATAGTGTGGTACAGTAAAATACAACCATTGGAAATTATTATCGGCTCAATGAGACCTATGTTGAGATTGGATGGAACTGCTGCAGGTGCTTCTGAAACACCCATCCTCCATGTCCTCTGGAGAGAGATTTCTCCCTTCAAAAAACACAGGCTTTACAAGACCACCGGATGATGATGATGATGATTGTTCCCCAGTGTACACAACCCTTTCTCTACGACCCTCACGGCTGTTTCCACACTCAATGTTCCTCTCTCGCCATCATCATCATCAGGGCTCAAGAGTGGGTTGCTTCAGTTCGATTACATAGAATTGAAAAGCTGCTTTTTTCCCCCAAAAGTCAAAGCCATCTTTGTGGTGGTTGCCATGGAGCTTGCACGGCTCGGAATTAGAACTTATGACATCAGACCACACAGAAGTGGCAATTGCAGTGTAAACAAACACACCTGACCACCCCACCCTCACTTTTCTGCTTTTAAGGCTGCAAGCAAAAATTATTTCCGAAAGATTTCATTATTAGCAGAGATCCTAAAACATGAGAGAGAAACATAAAATGAATGAAAACTGTATCTAACAAAGAACATGATCTTCAAAAAGAATGGCCCTGCTTTAAAACTGGCTGCTTTTGGCAGAGTTGAAAAGGATAAAGGCAGGCCCACACTAGTCTGGGATCCTTCAGAGTCTCCAAAACCCCAGCATGCTTTTGTGATTGGAGTTCAAGTTCTCCGTCTCCCTTTGTCTCTCCTTGCACGAGGAAGAGCTGTGCTAATAGTGATATCAAAGCAAAGCAAACTCTTGACCGAGGAGTCTTAGACTTGTCAACCAGGCTCCACAATTAACTTGGAAGGATTGCATCCCCCCACCTTGAGAAATGACCAGTAGTTAATTTGGCTTTGATTGATCTGAGGATGGTTCAGGGGGTCAGATAGTATGTTGAGCCTGGTCTTGTCTTGCCAAGTCAACACACATAAACCATTACAGAACACTCCAAGCAGCTGGTCAAAACCTCTGCTTTCAACAAGTAGCCTAGATAAGTGTGCAAAGATCTAAGTTTAGAAGCAAAATGAATGAGTGGAAGTCTTAAAGACAATGATTTGTGAGCAATCTTATAGCTCTTGTCTTAACCCCGTTGGCAAACACCCTGTTCTGACCTCTATTGCTCATGGGAGTGTCTCAAAGCTAATCAGAGAACACTTCCACCCACCATGCTACAGGATGCACAAGGAACAAAAATATATAATCTGAGATTCTGAGTACACAAACAAAACATAGGCTGCATATTGTCAGACCTAAAAACAGACACAAGGCAAAGTCTTGGCTGAGAGCTGAGAGGTTGCTATCAATAGACTGGGTTTGTTGAAGAGGAAGGAGCAGGAAGATGTTGGTTCACACGCGTTGGGATGCGATGATGGTGGGACTGGGATGGGGGGGTGGCCAGAGACGTGTCGACTGGCATGCAGGCCTGTTTCAGATTCCTGCCATGCCGTCACATTTCTCCCCCCTCTCACCCCATGTCACCATGCCAGGGCATGCCACTGCTTTCAGGAACCTGTCCCTGACAAGTGGCACACAACAGCGACAATCTTCTAGGCCAGAGGAACGCAGCTCACACATAAAACAGAGACCAAACAGATAAATAAGTGAGATTAAAAATACCTGCCACAAACTGATTCTCTAGTAACTACCTATGAAATATCCCTAAAGTCCAACAAAAATCACAAAATGATGAAATAAAAAATAAAAAAGTGAACTCTCCTTTCTTTGTACAGGTATAAAACATGAATTACTTCATAGAATAAAAGCAAATCCTATCTGTGGATTGGCATCAGGGTTGGGCTCAATTCAGAATTTTGGAATTGAATCACGGAATCAGTAGGCTATTAAACAAACATTCAAACAGAAGCAGGATCGGTCTTATTTCTGTAGAGATTATATATATATATATATATATATATATATATATATATATATATATATATGGATGATTTATAAAGCCAGGGACATTTAACAGTTAGGCTATTGATTATAGACCTAATTAAGTTGGCGTTTCCTCTCTCCTCAATTTTCTTAGACAACTAAGGCAAGTGCTGTTTTCTCATCTCCTAACTCCGCTGCTGCCTGCGACACATAGTTCTCAAAACCAATATGCTGGTTAACTTTACTAATATGCATATACTGTAGCAACATGGTCTAGGAAAAGGCACCAATTCAACAGCACACTGATGTGTTTCAGAACCGCGGACAGCGACCGCTATCCAACGTGGGAGAAACGCATGTTATAAAATAATATTATTTTTTATTAGTGTTGCACCTTTGTTCTTACGTAATATAACCCTATACAACTTCGGTAGCACATGTCTTAGTGATGGACTGTGCCATCCCCATGACCTCCACAATGGATTAGTCCACTAAGACTGGCATGAATCAGACAGGTGTCTTGTACTAAAGAAATCTCGGACGACCAACAGCCTATCGACCAAACAATCAAACAAAAAACCAATGAGGTATAAAGAACTCGAGTCTGACCGTTGTTTTTTAGATAATCTACTCACGTTCGCATATGCCAATTCATGGACTGTCTATAAACGGGTTGCATTCGGTTTTGACGAACCAACATCGCATTCGTGTCATCATGTCATCCAAAAACATGGCAGACATTGGGTGAATATAAAATGTTAATATCTTCGGCTGAGTGATGAAGAAAAAAAAACTGCCTCAGCAACAATTATTTGAATTTTTCTATGTATGTTTGGTGCACAAAGATTACAACTAAAGTGTCTTATTAGGAATTTTCTAATCTGACTTCTCTATGTGGTCGTCTATGGAAATAGTCTTTCTGAGCCAGGCATCACTTAAACTGCAGTACAGAAACAAGACTGTAGGAGCAGTTGAAACCGTGCTTCTAGAACGGAACCCTGGCCCCTTGCATTCAACCAGAGAGGAAGAGGCAAAGCGAGAGGGGAAACTCAGTCCAAAATCTGTCTCCTCCAGCATGTGGTGTTTTTTAGTTTTTCACCCACCAAGCAATCAGGTTTTGTTTTGAGGTCAATGAGAGAGTGTTGAATTTAGTCAACAAAAAACTATGGTTTATTTGCAACATGAGGCTAATTTGATAGAATATAAGTTTTGTAAGGCTTAGGTTGTTACGAGTGTACTGATATAAGTAGGACATGTGACATCCTGGCAATGTTGATAAAAAACACTTTATATTGGAGTTGCGCCTGGGGTTGTGCCTGTTGTTCACAGGCCTATCTGCCCTCTCAATGGCTAGAATTGTCCCACCTGATCTCACCTCCTCCCAATGAGGACATGTATTTCCATTGTTAGAGTGGCAACTCAAACATCTGGTCAATCAATATAATGGATAATCTGTGATTCATGAGTTGAAATTCAATTTAAACTGGCCACACCCCACAGGATGTAGAATTTGAATATGAGTTTGAGTGACGGGAAGTAGAATTTGAAAGAAATTCCACTCAGTCATAGAACATGAGAGTTTCATTCAATCTGACAGGACACATTTCCAGATACCAAAGAATATATAACTTTTGTCTGAAAACAATGTTCATATACTCTTTTAACCTTAGTGCTTAGAATAGCAAATTATATTTCCACCAACCATGTAATTTGTTTTGCTTCTTTTTGAAGGCCTCAGGGTCAACTTGAGGATGTCATGCATTCTGAAAAAGGGATTGAAAAATCGCATACACTTTTTTCTTTACTTGATCATTCATTTTAAGAGTTTGCCCTGAAAATCAATTGTTTCAACAATAGTTTATATGCATGTACAGTACCAGTCAAAATTTTGGACACACCTACTCATTCAAGGGTTTTTCTTTATTTTTACTATTTTCTACATTGTAGAATAATAGTGAAGACATCAACATTATGAAATAACACATATGGAATCATGTAGTAACCAAAAAAAGTGTTAAACAAATCAAAATATATTTTAGATGGAATCATGTAGTAACCAAAAATATATTTTAGATTATTTAAAGTAGCCACCCTTTCCTTTGATGGCACACTCTTTTTCATTCTCTCAACCATGTTCATGAGGAATGCTTTTCCAACAGTCTTGAAGGAGTTCCCACATATGCTGAGCACTTGTTGACTGCTTTTCCTTCACTCTGCAGTCCAACTCATCTCAAACCATCTCAATTGGGTTGAGGTCGGGTGATTGTGGAGGCCAGGTCATCTGATGCAGCACCATCACTCTCCTTCTTGGTCAAATAGCCCTTACACAGCCTGGAGGTGTGTTTGAAGTCATTGTCTTGTTGAAAAACAAATGATAGTCCCACTAAGCGCAAACCAGATGGGATGGCGTACCGCTACAGAATGCTGTAGTAGCCATGCTGGTTAAGTGTGCCTTGAATTCTAAATAAATCACTGAGAGTGTGACCAGCAAAGCACCCCCACACCATCACACCTCCTCCTCCATGCTTCACGGTGGGAACCACACATGCGGAGATCATCATGTCTCACAAAGACAAGGCGGTTAGAACCAAAAATCTCCAATTTGGACTCATCAGACCAAAGCACAGATTTCCACCGGTCTAATGTCCGTTGCTCGTGTTTCTTGGCCCAAGCAAGTCTCTTCTTATTATTGGTGTCCTTTAATAGTGGTTTCTTTGCAGCAATTCGAAAATGAAGGCCTGATTCATGCAGTCTCCTCTGAACAGTTGATGTTGATATGTGTCTGTTACTTGAACTCCGTGAAACATTTTTTTGGGCTGCAATTTCTGAGGCTGGTAACTCTAATGAACTCTGCAGCAAAGGTAACTTTGTGTCTTCCTTTCCTGTGGGGGTCCTCAAGAGAGCCAGTTTCATCATAGTGCTTGATGGTTTTTATGACTGACTGACTTTACTGTCTTAAAGTAATGATGGACTGTCATTTCTCTTTGCTTATTTGAGCTGTTCTTGCCATAATATGGACTTGGTCTTTTACCAAATAGGGATATTTCTGTATACCACCCCTACCTTGTCAAAACACAACTGATTGGCTCAAACGCATACTTCCGGCGACGACAGAGATGGTCGCCTCGCTTCGCATTCCTAGGAAACAATGCAGAATTTCATTTTTTTATGTAATATTTCTTACATTGTTACCCCAGGAAATCTTACGTTTTATTACATACAGCCGGGAGGAACTATTGGATATAAGAGCAACATCAACTTACCAACATTACGACCAGGAATAAGACTTTCCCGAGGCGGATCCTCTGTTTGGTCCACCACCCAGGGCAATGGATTGGATCCCAGCCGGTGACCCAAAACAACGGTGCCGCAGAAGGTGCAGAAGGTGCAGACGGAGCGGTCTTCTGGTCAGGCTCCGTAGACGGGCACATCGCGCACCGCTCCCGAGAATACTACTCGCCAATGTCCAGTCTCTTGACAACAAGGTAGATGAAATCCAAGCAAGGGTTGCATTCGATCACGTGGACTGGGATATGTTTGCTCTTTGTTTCAAGGAAACATGGCTCACTCGGGATACGTTATCAGAGTCGGTACACCACCTGGCATCGCGCCGACAGAAACAAACATCTCTCTGGTAAGAAGAAGGGCGGGGGTGTATGCCTTATGATTAAGACGTGGTGTGATCATAACAACATACAGAAACTCAAGTCCTTTTGTTCACCTGACCTAGAATTCCTTACAATCAAATGCCGTCTGCATTATCTACCAAGAGAATTGTCTTCGATTATAATCACAGTCGTGTATATCAGCCCGCAAGCAGACACCTCGACCGCCCTGAAAGAACTTCATTGGACTCTATGTAAACTGGAAACCACATATCCTGAGGCTGCATTTATTGTAGCTGGGGATTTTAACCTGTTTGGGCTAGGGGGCAGTATTGAGAATTTTGGAAAAAATATGTGCCCATTTTTAACTGCCTCCTACACCAACTCAGAAGCTAGAATATGCATATTATTGTTCAGGTTTGGATAGAAAACACCCTAAAGTTTCTAAAACTGTTTGAATGGTGTCTGTGAGTATAACAGAACTCCTATGGCAGGCAAAAATCTGAGAAGGTTTCATGCTGGAAGTGGCCTGTCTGACAAGGAGTCGTTCTTCTTGCCTCTGTTTATTGAAGAGTAAGGATCTTAGCTGTAACGTGACAATTCCTAGGGCTCCAATAGGCTCTCAGAGCCCGGGAAAAACAGGAACGATGACGAGGGGGCCTCAGGCTGAAACAGATTATCGCCTTTTCCAAGTGTCCCATTAGGTGACAATGCAATGAGGCGCGTGCGCGATTCGCCCCCGTGGAGAAATTTCATTCGGCTGTTTAGCTTATTGCAGATTCCCGGTCGGAATATTATCGCTTTTCTACGAGATAAATGGCATAAAAATGTATTTTAAACAGCGGTTGACATGCTTCGAAGTACGGTAATGGAGTATTTAGAAATGTTTTGTCACGCCATGCGCCATGCTCGTGACCGTGATTTAGTTTTCTGATAGTGTCTAGAACGCATGAACAAAACGTCGCTGATGGAACATAACGATGGATTATTTGGGACCAAACCTAAATTTGTTATTGAAGTAGAAGTCCTGGGAGTGCATTCTGACGAAGAACAGGAAAGGTAATAACATTTTTCTTATAGGAAATGTGATTTTGGTGAAGGCTAATCTTGCCGGGTGTCTAAATAGCTAGCCCGTGATGGCTGGGCTATCTACTTAGAATATTGCCAAATGTGCTTCATCCGAAAATCTATTTTAAAATCGGACATATCGAGTGCATAGAGGAGTAATGTATCTATAATTCTTAAAATAATTGTTATGCTTTTTGTGAACGTTTATCGTGAGTAATTTAGCAAACTGTTAGTAAATTCCCCGGAAGTTTGCGGGGGGTATGCTTTTTCTGAACGTCACATGCTAATGTAAAAAGCTGTTTTTTGATATAAATATGAACTTGATTGAACAGACATGCATGTATTGTATAACATAATGTCCTAGGTGTGTCATCTGAGGAAGATCATAAAAGGTTAGTGCTGCATTTAGCTGTGATTTGGGTTTTTGTGACATCATATGCTAGCTTGAAAAATGGGTGTCTGATTATTTCTGGCTGGGCACTCTCCTGACATAATCTAATGTTTTGCTTTCGTTGTAAAGCCTTTTTGAAATCAGACAGTGTGGTTAGATTAACGAGAGTCTTGTCTTTAAATAGCTGTAAAATAGTCATATGTTTGAGAAATTGAAGTAATAGTATTTCAAACGTTTCAAAAATCGCGCCACTGGATTTAAGTGGCTGTTACGCAGGTGGGACGAATTCGTCCCACCTGCGCCAGAGAGGTTAACAAGGCTAATCTGAAAACAAGGCTCCCTAAATTTTATCAGCATATCGAATGCGCGACCCGGGCTGGTAAAACCCTGGATCATTGTTACTCTAACTTCCGCGATGCATACAAAGTCCTCCCCCGCCCTCCTTTCGGAAAATCTGACCACGACTCCATTTTGTTTTTCCCAGCCTATAGACATGGTCCAACCAATCGGATTTCACGCTTCAAGATTGCTTCGATCACATGGACTGGGATATGTTCCGCATAGCGTCGGACAATAACATTGATGAATACACTGATTAGGTGAGCGAGTTTATTAGCAAGTGCATCGGTGATGTTGTACCCACAGCGACTATCAAAACCTTCCCCAACCAGAAATCGTGGATTGATGGCAGCATTCGCGCAAAACTGAAAGCGCGAACCACTGCTAATAATCAGGGCAAGGCGACCAGAAACATGACCGAATACAAAAAGTGTAGCTATTTCCTCCGCAAGGCGATCAAACAAGCTAAGCATCAGTATAGAGACAAAGTAGAGTCGCAATTCAACGGCCCAGCCCCGTCGCGGACCACGATGTCTTGCTCCCAGACAAACTAAACAACTTCTTTGCTCGCTTTGAAGACAATACAGTGCCACCGACATGGCCCACTACCAAAACCTGCGGGCTCTCCTTCACTGCAGCCAAAGTGAGTAAAACATTTAAAAGTGTTAACCCTCGCAGGGCTGCCGGCCCAGACGGCATCCCTAGCCGCGTCCTCAGAGCATGCGCAGACCAGCTGGCTGGTGTGTTTACGGACACATTCAATCAATCCCTATCCCAGTCTGCTGTTCCCACATGCTTCAAGAGGGCCACCATTGTTCCTGTTCCCAAAAAAGCTATGGTAACTGATCTAAATGACTATTGCCCCGTAGCACTCACTTCCGTCATCATGAAGTGCTTTGAGAGACTAGTCAAGGACCATATCACCTCCACCCTACCTGACACCCTAGACCCACTCCAATTTGCTTACCGCCCCAATAGGTCCACAGACGTTGCAATCGCAATCACATTGCACACTGCCCTAACCCATCTGGACAAGAGGAATACCTATGTAAGAATGCTGTTCATCGACTACAGCTCAGCATTTAACACCATAGTACCCTCCGAACTCGTCATTAAGCTCGAGACCTTGGGTCTCGACCCCGCCCTGTGCAACTGGGTCCTGGACTTTCTGACGGGACGCCCCCAGGTGGTGAGGGTAGGAAACAACATCTCCTCCCCGCTGATCCTCAACACTGGGGCCCCACAAGGGTGCGTTCTCAGCCCTCTCCTGTACTCCCTGTTCACCCATGACTGCATGGCCATGCACGCCTCCTATTTAATCATCAAGTTTGCAGATGACACTACTGTGGTAGGCTTGATTACCAACATCGACGAGACGGCCTACAGGGAGGAGGTGAGGGCCCTCGGAGTGTGGTGTCAGGTAAATAACCTCACACTCAACGTCAACAAAACAAAGGAGATGATCGTGGACTTCAGGAAACAGCAGAGGGAGCACCCCCCTATCCACATCAACAGGACAGTAGCGAGGAAGGTGGAAAGTTAAGTTCCTTGGCGTACACATCATGGACAAACTGAAATGGTCCACCCACACAGACAGTGTGGTGAAGAAGGCGCAATAGCGCCTCTTCAACCTCCGGAGGCTGAAGAAATTCGGCTTGTCACCAAAAACACTCACAAACTTTTACAGATGCACAATCGAGAGCATCCTGTCGGGCTGTATCACCGCCTGGTACGGCAACTGCTCCACCCACAACCGGAAGGCTCTCCAGAGGGTAGTGAGGTCTGCACAACGCATCACCGAGGGCAAACTACCTGCCCCCCAGGACACCTACACCACCTGATGTCACAGGAAGGCCAAAAAGATCATCAAGGACAACAACCACCCGTGCCACTGACTGTTCACCCCGCTATCATCCAGAAGGCGATGTCAGTACAGGTGCTTCAAAGCTGGGACCGAGAGACTGAAAAACAGCTTATATCTCAAGGCCATCAGACTGTTAAACAGCCATCACTAACATTGAGTCGCTGCTGCCAACATACTGACTCAAATCTCTAACCACTTTAATAATTAAAATTGGATGTAATAAATGTATCACTAACCACTTTAAACAATGCCACTTTATATAATGTTTACATACCCTACATTACTCATCTCATATGTATATACTGTACTCTATACCATCTACTGCATCTTGCCTATGCCGTTCGGCTATCGCTCATCCATATATGTTTATGTACATATTCTTATTCATTCCTTTACACTTGTGTGTGTATAAGGTAGTTGTTGTGAAATACTTATTAGATATTACTGCATGGTCGGAACTAGAAGCACAAGCATTTCGCTACACTCGCGTTAACATCTGCTAACCATGTGTATGTGACAAATAGAATTTGATTTGATCTGAATTCCACAAATTAACTTTTAACAAGGCACACCTGTTAATTGAAATGCATTCCAGGTGACTACCTCATGAAGCTGGTTGAGAGAATGCCAAGAGTGTGCAAAGCTGTCATCAAGGCAAAGGGTGGCTACTTTGAAGAATAAATTATAAAATGTATTTTGATTTGTTTATCACTTTTTTGATTACTACATGATTCCATAAGTGTCTTCACTATTATTACAAAATGTAGAAAACAGTAAAAAGAAAGAAAAACCCTTGAATGAGTAGGGGTGTCCAAACTTTTGACTGGTACTGTATATAACAACATATTTGATGTTTATCTACAATATATTTGTATAGACTACACCTAATATAAAATAGAATTTCACTGAATTCAATTCTATTTCCTTTAATTCAAATTCAAATTGCAATTCTGTATCCTGTTTACTACTTCAATTCAAATTCAAGAATTGGAATTTGAGGCATTCTCAATTCCATAATCAATTGAGCCAAACCCTGATTGGCATGAAAACCATGATGACTGAACCTCACAACAAACCAACCCTTTAGAAAGACTGAGAACATGAGTTAGGTCTAGCGGCTGAGGCTGCTGCCTCAAACACACAAACAGTACACAGTATGTGCCCTTACCTGTGCTACCTGTGTGGGATTGAATCCCGGCCCCACTGGCCTTCTTAAAACAAGTATTTTCCCTCGGTCTCTCTCTCCCCTATTAATAAAACAATAAAATATGAAAGGACAGAGTGTATAATCCATAAAGAAAAAAATAATGACTGAGAAAAGGCTTAGAGACAAGCTGTCAGAAGAATACAACTGTCTCCTGGCAGACAGAAAGAGAGCGAGAGAACAAGAGAGAGAGAATGGCCTGGCCTGGCAGTGCTCTGTTCTTTTCTGTCTCAGGGCTGTTTCCATCCCCCCGTCCTGCCAGTCTAAATATTCATACTTGACTTATATCCAGCACTTTCTGTTTGGAACAGCCTGAAATATCTTGGTGACATGATAACAGTCCCAGTTCAGACTCCTGGTATGTGCTGCAAAGACATGAAGCAGAATTGAAAAGACAAGCCCTGTGAACAATAAAACTCAACATGAACCGGTCTTATTCATCATAACACTTGAAGTGATCTCCACCCTAAATCTAAAGGCCTGGGCCATAGGAATAGGAGTGTTAGTCATATCTATGGAGGACGATGGGTGTGGAGGGTCAAAAAGGTTGAGTTGTCATATCTCACTCCTCCAGCTCTTAGCCCCAGTCCAAATTCCTGCCGGTGACCCCCATAAACAAGCCATATACACAGGGCGTTAAGTGTCCAGATCTCTCATCTAAACTCCAGTTATCAGCCCAGAGAATAGAGCAGGCAGAGGCCTCAGCAACCTCCCACCATTACACCGTTCTCACCATCACGCCCGTGTTGTCACCTTCCTCTCACTGCATGTTTACTGAGTGTTCGCACCATCATGCCTAGGCTTGGGCGGTATACCGTAAATACCGTATACTAGGGTATTTGGAAAAAGACAGGATGGTTTTTCAACAACGTCAATACCATCAAAACTATTTATTTGAAGTTTTTCAATAAAATTACAATATTTGTAGCTACTTTTTAAGTTAATACCGGCAGTCAACTTGGGCAATACATCAGGAGATGAAGCAGATTGCGTTCTTCATTTCACCTGTTACATTATTTTACAATATGAAGCTTATCCTAGTTCCCCAGAACAGCTGAGTCAGTCACGTGTTTGTTTGTAAATAGCAGACGCCGGGAGCTGGTGAGTCCATAGCAGTCTATATCTATCAGCGAGTCTCTGTTGTGTGATGCACATGAGGTGATGAAGTTACACTTGTATTCTCTCGTTCACTTTCACTTGTAAATGTCCACACTCACCGAAAATGACATTCGGTAGCTACTAGCTATGCTTGTATAACTTTATGAGCTGGATTTGCCTGTCTTTACAATTAGTTTATGTTCGTTTTCGCTCGTTAGCATTTAGCTAACAGCATCTATGTGATTATTAGTTTGTGTAACAGAGGCCGTTAATACCGTAAATCCCGAGGAGGGTATGAAGGAGGGTATGACGATGTGAAAATCTGGATACCGCCCAAGCCTAGTGTTCTCACTTCCTCTCACTGCATGTTTACTGAGTGGTCTCACCTTCTCACCAAAGAAATACAGTTCTGAGAAATGTAACACAGCCGCATAATGGAGTGAGATACTCAATGTTTTATTGAGAGAAAAAAAATAATAAAATATTGACTGAATTATAGCACATTAACAATTGCATAATGACGGACAACTGCCGTGTTGTTGGCTCCATGCAGAATTCCTGCCCCGACTTCACACATGCCTGTGCTTCAGGTAACGGAGCCTGGCAGTCAGCGTTTTACTCCCACTGAACAAATAGTCTACACTATTAGAAACTAATACAGTATTGGAGCCTATGGAAAATAGGCTGATAGCGTGACTTTATGACTTAATGCCATGCCTGCCTTGTGGATCTGTCTAATCATACTGTAATCTAACCATGTCCATCAAATGAACTCAATGAACTGGGTTGATATAGTCTTTCATTCATTTATTACTGAGTACTCTGTGAGATTGTCACAGTAAGACACCACCTACAAGAAGTTCATTTAAATGAACTAATAGAGTTGAAATCCTACCGTCTTTGGTCTCTAGATAACATTGTTTGTTATTACATGTGCTTGTTATTCTGAAAATGTAGGACAGACAGGTGTTCAATTGCAGTCCAAAAACAAATAATCTCCAAGCCTTAGGCAGGAAGGAGCCAGTCAGCCAGGAGGGTTTAGGAGGGTTACTGTAAAAAGCAAAAGCCTAACAGATACAGTAGAATGTATCTGACATAGATCTCTTTGTGTTTGATGTTAGGGCAGAGGAATGCACCACGGCAGAGCTAGGAGCCATCACCTTCTGTTGGAGCAGATCAGGCCCTGCCTGCCAGCCTGCCAGCCTGCCAGCCTGCCAGACAGTTGCAGGGTGTTTTTAGTCTGGATTGAAACAATGCAATCTACAACTGTTTGTCTGAAGTGTAACAGGTGGTGATAGTGGCCAGGGGGGTGGGCCGTGGGTGTATTTCTCTCTGTCTCCATGGTGGGCATACATTCCACCTCTTTTCAGGGACTCAATGATCCTTTTTAAAGCTATATACTCAAAATAGTCTCTCCAAACATGCGGGCTTGGCCCAAAAATAGTGCATAAAATGACCTCTTGTGACTATGAAAATGTGATGAATGCAAGTTTATACAAGCAAGGAACCTATTGTAAAAAGGTACAGCTGCTGCTCTGCAATTGACTGAGAATGTTTCCTGAATGTTTGTTCAGTAGGTATGATTGCGTTGGTGGCTAACCCATTATAATGGCTTGTTCAGAGTTCACGTTTAGTAAACGGAATACTTAAACACCTGATTACAACATATTGTGTTTGTAAACAGCACCACTATAAAACTAGAACAACCGATCTAAATTAGAACAAACGGGACGCATCAGTGATCGTGCCATGTATCAAAAATACATATAGGAAAAATCTTCATCCACACCTGTGTCAATGACTGTATCAGTAGGTCTACAACCTCTGATAAGCATTTCTATGTAGCACTATTTATATGGCCTCCACGGACCTTGAAAAGGTGAGTTAAGATAAACCCATTCTGCTTTTCCACAACGGAGCTCCAGGTTTAGAAGGTAGTGGCATTCCTGTCCAACAATGTGATCCAGACATGATGCCAGGGTGAGGTTGCTAACCAGACTGCGTGGGCTGCCTGCCTGCCTGCCTGCAAGGCCGAGCCCAGGCAGCGGGGCTGTAAATATGTGCAACAGACACCCGACTGCAGCTGGCATGGCGCCCACCACAGAGCGGAGCACAGCAGAGCCCACCAGCTAAACACAGCTACTTACATCACCTCCATCATCACCACAGCAACAGCTAGGGAGCCAAACATGTGTCCCAAGAGTTAGACTATGCCAGCTATACAGTAAACACTGACAAAGGTATAGGAATGATATTGGAAGCCTATTTAGACAATGGTACAGTATCATCAATATTACCACCACCAACATAAGGAAAGGATATTCCATTTAAGATTTTGTTAAGAACCAAATAATGATGACACTGGATTTGAACAAAATTGGTAACATGCGGTAAGTGGTAACACAAGTTATTCCATTCCAAATATGTTTTTGATTATTCTGATTCTTGCTTTTTATGATCTACGTTCTGATTCTATTCCATGTATGATAGAGTACTGCTCCTAAAAGTATTCTGTGGTTTGATAAGCACCTGGTTCTTTCCAGGGCCTAATTGTGAAGTTATGCTGCATGTTGAATCAGTACCAAGGCTGTCAGGGAAATAGACTGTAGGAGCGGTCAGTGAGAGAACAAAACCCGGCTCAACTCAGTCCTGTACGCTCACCTTAGCAACACAACAAACACATATACAGTTAATACTGCAGGCTGCTGTTGCAACAACATCACAATACACATACCTATATATCTGCTATAACACAATCCTCTGAACAATCAATTTTACCACTGTCTATGTATCATTTTGACTGTTAGCATTAGCTGTTTGCTACTGCATCACATTAGAAGGCATTTGCACCATGAATACTCAAACACAGAACCAGACACAGGGAATCATATTTTACTCCATCATATGCAGCTATCATGGAAGGTGGGTAGGTATTCAGGGTGGGGTGGGGATGGAGTGTGTGTGTGTGTGTGTGTGTGTGTGTGTGTGTGTGTGTGTGTGTGTGTGTGTGTGTTTGTGTGTGTGTGTGTGTGTGAGTGTATGTGTGTGTGTGTGTGTGTGTGTGTGTGTGTGTGTGTGTGTGTGGTTGAAGACGGGGGAGGCAGACAGGAGGGTCTTTTCCACACAGTCTGCCCAATTCACTGCACCTCCTCAATCCATTTACCCACTGTAAAGAAAAGGCCAGATCACTTTCAGAGAAGCCTTGAAAAGAATCCAACCCTTTGTGAAAACAGCACAGAAGGGATGTCACACAATACAGCCTACATCGATTCCAGGACAAATGTGGGTATAAAACATTCAGACAAAACTTCAGTGGGAGGCAGCAGGCCCTGGAAAGATAGAGAGCGGATTAAGTTCAACAGGAAGTCTTCATAACTTACAATAAATGAACCACTACCAGTAAGCTTCAGAAATGCAGTCATCCTAAACTAGCACAGCTCCTGATATAGTACTTTCTTATCTTACCATCAAGTCACTCAGCCATCCAGCAACAAGTACCACACACTCACACACTCAACAAGTACCTGACACCTAGCATTAAAACCCACCTATCAGAACAAACTCTCACTTATCAGAGACACTCTCCAATCAGATACCTACGCTCACCATTCAGAACCATGAGTACCTCACACCTAGCCAATCGCAGCCCACCTCACATCAGTGTTGTACATGATATGACAAATATCAAATCTCACACAAACAAATCCTAACCCCCTGAAATAGCAACCAATCAGGGTTCGATCAGAGCTTCACACAAACCAATTAGAGTCCATTCAATGGGATCGCGCCCACCAATCAGAGGCCTTTCAGTACGTGGTATGACAGACAGCAGTAAGCCCAGGCATCTCTGTCTCACATGGTCCAGGGCACTCAGGCAGATAAGCACATGTCGTCAGGGCTCCTAAAATACATTCCCCAGAAAAAACGGACTGCATGGGCGGCTGTGGGGCCGATCCATCGTGCCAATGTTCACTTGGACAAAGAGTCGCCACAACACCCTGTAAATAGTTTTAACAAGGGAGGGCAAGTCTCGCTGTACAGGTAAACAGGCTGTTTTGTGGAGAGGATTTCATTGTGTTCGTTTGGGGAGGACATATGTGGTTTTGAAGAGTTTTAATTTATATTGTAATTAAGAAAATGTGCCTCTGTTAAGTCAATAAAAATGAACAAGATGTTGAATTAGATTTATTGGGTTAAAATCTACTGCATCATGAAACTCACAGCAGAAGGCTCTAATCATTGTGTTGGCTGTCTTTCTGAGTGAGCTGCTCCAATGCCCTGAAGACAAACTGGCTAAGGCAATACCCTCCACCAGATCCAGTTACTGTAGAGTACACAAATCAAGAAGCACCCTTACACCCAGGATCTGCCCATAGTAGGAGGGAGTTGAAAGTCATCTCCTGATTTATGGCAGGATTGTCACGGGTCACAGGTCAACAGCCCACAAGATAACACAGGCAGGCGGCTAGTTAAGTGTGAGAGCTGCTCGCCTCAGTCAACATAATCCAACAGTGTGGTTGGGTTGATTTGCACAAGGAGCTACACCCAAGGGAGTTGTACTCTTTCACACTGACTGACTGACTACAAGATTTATAGCAAGTAAATAAAAAGAAATACTGTATTTTGTCTAATACAAAGTTCCAGGCCCATTCTGACTCTTTCCTTTTCTAAAAACTTCAAACGTATGATCATGTTAATCCACAAAGGAAATGGGTTCACCTTTCTGTGCTATTATTATATCATTCAACATTCCACAAAAGCTTAGCTGGAATCAGCCCTTGACGGATTGGTGCTGCTTCAAACGTGCCACTGCTTTACAGAACCATCAGAAATGGCCACGTCAAAAACCACCCGGCTTCCCTTTGAACTCGGTTGGTTTGACATAAACAATGACGGTGCCATTATCTAATTTATCCGCTTGGAGAGATGGAGATAAGACTGGTAAAGGGAGGGAAGGAGGGAGCAAGCACCTGTGTTAGTCTTAGAAGAGACCACAAAGACCATTCATTTAACTGGATCCAGCCTGTACAAATATCAGTGACCGCATCATCTGTTCCGTGCCTTAACCGAATCTACAAAGGCTTTGAACTGCTTCTATCAGGCAACATAAATCTGATCAATTCTATCCAAGCATTAAATAAACCTGAGCAGGAGTAGGCATAGATTGTCAAGGACGAAAGGGAGTGACCAAGGATCTGGCAAGTTAGTCTGAAATAAACTTGACATTCTTTATCTTTCTTGGGAGGTACATTTACTTATTTTGACAAATGCTTTATTATGACTGTAAAATCATCAAAGGGTTATAGGAACCAACACTATTTGACAGATATCTGTGCTGAAAGCACATGGAAGTGTGGTTGACTGAATTCTTTCAGAGGCATCGACAACACCTTTCCTTATCTACATACACCTCTGATGTGAACACATGGCCTACACAAGAATGCATACCCAGAGTTAATAACCACAAAGTAACATTGTACAACTTTACCAAACTTAATTATTCTATGGGATACAGTATCTAACAATTATCATGTAAGAATACTGCTTTAACTTTGTTTTTCAGTTTTCAGCTGTTTCTCTATTAGGTAGGATGATTTTGTGAAGAACATAATATCTATGCAGTTTAACGAATTAGCATAGATTGGCAGCCAATCTAGTTTTTTTGGTTTGCCTCGCATTGAATTGATAAGTCTCAGGTCAATGCTGCCAAATCAGTCTGCTCTAATTTGTGAAACAATAACCTTGGAAGGCAACACTCCAATAAAACCAGCTGTTTTAAAGCTGCAAGCTTTTTAATGAAAGCAGATTGAATCTCAGCACACACAGCCTCATAAATACATTCTTGGCATTGACAAAAGACTTAGTGGAAGCTAAAAACAAATGGATGACATAAGGGGTAGGGGCCAGGTGAGCTTGGTCTGGAGCCTCACTGGATCACAGTTGAGTGACTCCTCATGGTCAAAAAAAAAATGTAATCCATGGAATGGTCCTTTGGAAGGTTGTTGACATATCTTAAAGAATAACTGAGAAATAACTAAAGTTGGCATATTTATGACAGGCCTCTTTTAAGACGCCATAATGTTTCATCTGTAGGTGCTACAAAGAACAAATTGTTGAACATAATATTGTCTATGGGCATATCAAAGTTTCAAAGTGGGATCTTTGCTACTTTTAGAGTTATGATCCAATTTGCAAGCATTTCCAACTAAATGAATGTGAAAATGGATTCAAAATGGTCGCCCTCTGCTGCTAATTTGCAGGATGTGCAATGATACAAGTAAAAGGCGGGCTGTTATTGGTTACATTGCCTACTACGCCAATTTCTCTGTATAAAATGGGCCATAACTTTTAAGCTAGCAGAGATCCCACTCTGGAACTTTGATATGCCTGTAGAGTATATTATATTCAACAATTAATTGCCAAATTTGCCAAATCAAAAATGGTTTATTTTCAATATGCATGTTTATATTTTTCAATATTCATAAATAAATATAAGAAAATTGTTATTGAAATCATAATGCAACTTATATTACAGAGCAAGCATAAAACTTCATAAAAATTTTTAGCTTTTTAGCACTTACAGATGAAACACTATGGAGTTTTAAAGGAACTTTTAAACTCCACAAACTTTTATTAATTATTTCTCAATTATGCTTTTATATACAAATGTCAAATATATGTCAACAATCGTTTCAACAAAGGACCATTTTATGGGTTAAATCTCGTGAAAATACCAAAAAGCATGGTCATTTTTTTCGTCCAGGCTTCGTGAGGAATCAGACAGTTGCTGTTTGGGCGGGACAAATGGGGAGGGGGGAGCCGTGTGGTTGATAGTTTCTGAGAATACTTCATCCCGTGCCCTTTATAGCATGCCTTAATGCAGTAATGCCACTTTCCCCGCTCCCAAATAAACTGAGCATTACCACATCTTAAACGCAGACGTCCCTCGCGCCCTGCATGCGTCCACGCTTTTTTCAAGCCATGCGGGCACTATGTTTAGCCTCTCTCAAGCCCCGCTGCTCCGCACAACTCAGCTCAGCCCAGCTAAAAACAGATATGGAAGAATTTGCCACTGCTACCCATTCTCTTCCCACAGTGCTCCTGGGGAACATGGATGAAGTGTGGTACTCACTTTTAGGAAGATTTACTTTATAGGTGTCTCCATTTGGTTCCCACCCCTTAACCGCAGACAAAACCTCTTTCCAAATCACAACAGGTCCAGCCCTGAACCCACTCCACCCACCCAACCCGGACCTACTCCCCCAGATCAGACTTTAAAATCCCTCTGATCACTAATCCCTGGACACAATTCCTCCCTTTTTCCCTCACCGTGGACAATTGAGCGTAAGGTGCAATTTCATGGGCTGTGAGCCAAACTCCTGCTGCAGCCACAGGTCCTAATGGTTACCTATCCTCCAGCCACAGGTGCATGATCTGAGTCTGATTCCTGGCACCCAGCCAGCTGTGGGACATCACTCACATGACTACAGCTGCCCGTCTTTCTCAGACAGGCTTACTTACACTTGTAACATAAAGCATAAGCAGACTGACAGAAGAAAACCCACCATTGACTGTATGCGGAGAGTCAATCGCAATCCCAAATGCATTCACACATACACACAGCCAATGTTCCCTCTAAACTGCGCGCATGCGTGGGTGCGCAGAAGCCCGAAACGGCCGCACAGCTTCCCCAGGACTGCCACACAGAAGAAATAACAGCCCACGAAGAGAAACACAAGATTGAACTTCACTCAACTTTCTAGGGCAGTGGTCACCAACCGGCCAATAGTGATCGACTGATCGATCTCCAAGGCATTCCTAGTTGATCGCCAAACTCGGGCTGTTGGCGGTAGGTGCACTTGACTCAGCTGCCCTGCGCGCCGGGTAGGTGAACTGTTGCCATTTTGAACCATTTCATGTGTCTGAAGGTACAAACTCTGCCTCCCCGGCAGGCCCTGAGAGCAAATCAAATCCACTATAGGCCTACCGCTGACCAATGGGATGGCTCAGGTGACAGTGTCTGCAGTAACATAGCAGGCATAAAAGAAAGCTACAGTAAAGTTGATACTGTGACATTTCAAAACGTTTAAAACCACCAGAGAGACTGTCAACGAATACAGCAAAGAGCTGCTGTTTTCATGAGTGAGTTCATGTGTCACGTTCTGACCTGTAAAGGTGTTATTTGTTAGTGTTTAGTTTGGTCAGGACGTGGCAGGGGGTATTTGTTTTATGTGGTTCAGGGTGGTTGTGTGTATGTGTCCAGGTAGAGAGGGGTATTTGATTTATTAGTCCAGGGTTTTGGTTATTGTTCTATGTTAGTTTATTTCTATGTTCTGTCTAGTCATTTGTATTTCTATGTTTAGTTAATTGGTGTTGGGGGCCTTCAGTTGGAGGCAGCTGTCTATCGTTGCCTCTGATTGAAGGTCCTATAATTAGGGGTGTGTTTGTATTGTGGTTTGTGGGTAGTTGTATTCTGTTTTGTGCTTGTCACCTGACAGAACTGTTAGTGTCGTTTCTGTTAATTGTATACGTGTTTATTTTGTTTCTCCTTCTTATATATTAAAAAGAGAAGATGAGTATACACTTCCCTGTTGCGTCTCAATCCTCCACACACGACAATCGTTACATCATGTTTAAATTCTTCCTCAGCACTGTCAACACTTTGTATTCAACACGTTTATAAGCCATAAAATGTGCGATCTTCCTATTTCCACTCAGCGCTACAACCAGCACTGCAGCAGTAATGAATGAGTAGGAAAATGTATTGATGTGCTTGCATCGTTATATAATCAGCGGCTTGGGTATTTTTTAATATCAAGGAATATCTCACTTTCTTTGTTCAAAGGAGTAACATGAATTTGTTCCGCCATCGGCTGGAAGACTGTCCCTTTTCGTCCAGTGTCAGTGTCATCGTACCCTCAGTCTGCTGCTCTCTCCCTCCGCTGAGACTGACCATCAGATGCAGGCCTCATCAGCCCACTAAAATATAAATTATTTAAAAGTATGCTCACTCAGTTGTGCCTCACAAGTAATACAACAACGGATCTATTACCGGTGTGATCATATAGCCTACCTCATTAAAAAAAATATATAATTTTAAAAAATGGTCTGAACAACAATGCATTGGCAGGGCATCTTCCAGCAAAGCCAATATGCGGTGATAATGTATTGGGCCTATTAGCTTACTGCACAAACCTCATTGCTAGTACTGTTTTTATTTGGTTAATGTTGCATAGGCTTACGGTTTTTAAGTCACGGTAAAAGAAAGGTAGATCTCGGGTTGCATTTTGACTCAGAAAGTGATTATGACTCAGAAAAGGTTGGTGACCACTATTCTTGAGGTTTCCCTGAGTTTTCCCTGTTAACACTATCAACATTTCCCTTTATTGTCGCAAGTGTGATCGAATAAATGCAATATTAGCTTTCAATCCAACATACCGAAACAAAACAAACGATGCAAGATATTTTGTTGTAGGCATAATGGATCGGAGTAGGATTCTATTGCATTGACATGCACAACTCAGCCCGTACTCTACAAAGACGGTGCAGCATAACCAATCAAAGCTGCAGTAGGCCTAATAGGAAATTAATCATTGCCATATATGGATCTGTGCCATATATGGATCTGTGCCATTTACATTGAACTGGACTGTGTTTACAACATGAGCTGTCGTGAGTAGATGCGCTTGTTTTGAGATTAAAGCTAGAGCTGCATGTTGCCACGTGCACATTTTGTTCATATCCTTTGCTAGTTAGTGAGTTATTAGCCCAGTTATAGATCATTTGTAGTCAGCAATAGGGGAGTGTTTGCTTCATACAAGAGAATAAAATGGTGAAGAGCTTTTTTTTCCTTAGAGGCAGCGCTGTATTTAGAGACTTGCTTGAATAAGCTAAGTAGCCAATAGGCAGAGGGTAGCATAATTTGTCAGATTCTCTAAGAATGGTATGAGAATAATAATGCATTTTATTTTGTAAAGTGGTTTCTTTCACCAAAACAACACAACAACATTTTCAGTCACCTCCTTGTCTGAAGGTCAAGTGGATAGCCAGGTTAATGTCAAGCCCTGCATATATATTTTTTTAAGTCTCATGGAATGTAGGCCTACATTGAACACCACATATTGTCTGCTATTGTAGGCTGAATGATAGAACAGTTATTTCCATGTTCAAATGTCATGGGATGCATTTTCTCTATTGTTTTTGATGGTGGGCTGCTCTGGTAGGCCTTCATTATAATCAAATAGCCACCAGTGGAGGCTGGTGGGAGGAGCTATAGCAGGAAGGGCTCATTGTAATGGCTAGAATGGAATAAATGGAATGGAGTCAAACATGTGGTTTGATACCATTCCATTTATTCCATTCCAGCCATTACAATAAGACTGTCCTCCTATAGCTCCTCCCACCAGCCTCCACTGATAACCAGAGTAGACTACTTGGCCAATGTTAAACTATAACTTAAAGCGGGTACAGCCTCAGTGTTCACAGTAAACGCATGCTGGAAGTTGCACAGAATTTTCACAATGTTCAAGTTTGCGCTGCGCAGACCTGAAATTTGCTCAGTGCCAAAAACAATTAGAGTGAACATTGCACACAGCCACTCTGCTTCACCACATCAGCATTCAGCAATTATTTCCACACACTCATGTCGACGATGGCTAGAATCAACTGCAAAACACTGAACAGTGCACTGAAGAAGCAGAAAAACTAACTTCCCACTCATTGCCATTCATCCTCTCAGTCCCTCTTTAAGTTGACCACTAGGTAGTGTTATGTCTGTCTACATTACTGAAGGCAGGTTGCCACCTCACACCAATGACATAATGCACCTTGAATTAGCTGAGAAAGGGAAAACCTTGTCTCTATTCACCCCATGACATCCCACTGTCACATTTCATACTCTCACCATGGTAATGTTGTCAATCAAACAACAGCTACCGTGAAGGTAGAGCACTTGGCTGAGTAGGAACCAATGTAAGACCACCAGGGTTTCTCACTCACCTGTCCGAGGTCCAAGGTGACGTTAACCTCATTGTACATGGGTCCACGGGAGAGAGGTGGGCTCTGCCACCAGCGCTCGGTGCCATCGATTGCGTTGCTCACTGGGTGGGCTTTGTTAGGCTCGTTGGCGTTGCATCGGTCACAATACTGTCCCTGCAGGGAAAGGGCAAATTAAATGGTGTTACTCTGAGCCCAAAACACATACACACATATAAAGAGTCCCACCAACACAAAGCAACACATTCAGTGCATAGTAAACATGTATTCAAGTCCATGAATAGGCCAGTCACATTGTACATCAAAGTTACACAAAATACAAAACATGCAAACATAGACAAACACTTTGCAGACAGTGCAAGTAATTACATGCATAGTATGAACAACGGTAAAAATTATATATGGAATTACTGTAAGTCTTTCTATACAATAATGGTAAAAAGCAATATATAGGCCTTATTTGTGTAGGTTCTAAAGCCCCTGGGCCTTAAGTGTTCCAAAGGTATTCAAACTCCTGAAGGGGCAAGTTTATTAAGAGGGCATTCGCTTTAGAGACCTCAGGAGTTAAACACAATGATGTAAACTTGGTCAGAGCAGGCAGAATTGCCAATGTTTCCCATAGTGCTATAGTGACTCATTCTGGAGCCTGGGCGCAAGAGAAAGGAAGCAAGGAGCATTGATTCAACTGTAATAACAGTGTAACTCTAAATATGGTAGTTCACATGGGAATATATATATTATATTTATGTATGGAAGGCAAAATCATAAGAAAATCACTAGTTTGCAAGGAACCAACTTCATTCCAATTCGATTGGATAATACAAATACGATTTTATGGATTGTTGTTTATCTGTTGGTAGGCTTTCCATCCACTTCATATTCAGAACAACTCTATTAACACATGCGCATTAATATTTAGTATTTTACGCACGCACTCATCATGCCAATTTCTTGCATACTTACAACTTACATTTGAACTGTAAACATTATTAGCTGTCTGAAAAAGCAAAGGCAGAAAAGTTGTCAACAATATTAACGTTTCGAAATGAAACCACAATCATAAAACTGTCAATTTTGTTCACTCTTCACCTGTATGGTTTGACTAGGAAGTCCGAATGTAGGTCCTCCGACAAGTTTACAGTACAAATCAGATCTCGGTCTCCCCGTTTCATCTTGACCGCACGTTGCGGTGGCGGAGATCCGTGACCCCTCCGCGAGGTTGAAGTACGGAGGACTCAAACTGAACCCCGTTATTTCGTTAGACACTTGCGCGTAAACGTCCCCCCAAAGCAAGAGCGTAAAAGTACATAATAAAGCGGCAGGATGAGCTCCCTTCATCCCCCTCGCCATGTTCCACCTCAATAATCCCTGTAGATGCTGAATTCAAATAGCAACTCGCAGTTCAAGTTCATGTTTTCTAGATCGTAATGAAATAATATGCACTCTCCACGCATGAAACACTACGGTTCCTTTGATCCTGGCAATGGAACGACTCGTGCGTCCAGTGTGCGGCTCTTGATGTAAAAGTTAGACTTGTTGCTCTGCTGCTTTTGCCTCTGTGATCCCCTTCGACAACATGTTTCTTCGTGAAAAAGAGCTTGTTCACGTTTCTCCCTGACCAAACTCTGCCACCCAGGGCCGTATCAGGTGTCAACAGTGACTACTTCGGTCCAAAGGTCTCTAGAAATGTCAGCACTGACTCACAGCCAAAATGAAAAAAATGTGTATGCCTATTTCAGAGTAGACATTTTAGAAGACAATTCCACGATAATGGAATTACGCGTTGACTCCGTTTTTTTACTTTAAAATGTTACCAAACACAAAACCTTTATTTCAAAGTTTAACAAACCATACAAGTCTATGCACAATGACTACTTGTAACAACTTCCACTTAAAAATTGACAAAACAAATTTAGTGGAAGAACTTTGAAGATGAAAACTTTGGTAACAGAATTATGGTAAAATCTCCCCTTAGGTTTTAATTCGACCATGTTTTCCAAACACTCAAATATCTCCTCCGAATTAAGTTTAAAAGATGTCTGCAAAAAGGATGGTGTGTCAGCTATGACATCAAATCAAATTTTATTAGTCACATGCGCCAAATACAAAAGGTGTAGACCTTACAGTGAAATGCTTACTTACATGCCCCTAACCAACAATGCAGTTTAAAAAAATACGAATGAGAATAAGATATAAAAGGAAGAAGTAATTAAAGAGCAGAGTCAATGTGCGGGGGGCACCAGTTAGTTGAGGTAATTGAGGTAAAATGTACATGTAGGTAGAGTTATTAAAGTGACTATGCATAAATAATAACAGAGAGTAGCAGTGGCGTAAAAGACGGGGTGGGGAAAATTCAAATAGTCTGAGTAGCCATTTGATTAGATGTTCAGGAGTCTTATGGCTAGAAGCTGTTTAGAAGCCTCTTGGACCTAGAATTGTCTATGACTACAGTGGCTGGAGTCTGACCATTTTTAGGGCCTTCCTCTGACAGGTATAGAGCTCCTGGATGGCAGGAAGCTTGGCCCCGGTGATGTTTTTTATTTTACCAAGTAAGTTGACTGAGAACACATTCTCATTTACAGCAATGACCTGGGGAATAGTTAAAGGGATGAATGAGCTAATTGTAAGCTGGGGATGATTAGGTGACCATGATGGTATGAAGGACAGCTTAGGAATTTTAGTCAGGATACCAGGGTTAACACCCCTACAATAAGTGCCATGGGATCTTTAATGACCTCAGAGAGTCAGGACACCCATTTAGCATCCCATCTGAAAGACAGCACCCTACACAGGGCAGTGTCCCCAATTACTGCCCTGGGGAATTTTTTAGACCAGAGGAAAGAGTGCCTCCTACTGGCCCCCCAACACCACTTCCAGCAGCATCTGGTCTACCATCCAGGGACTGACCAGGACCAACCCTGCTTAGCTTCAGAAGCAAGCCAGCAGTGGGATGCAGGGTGGTATGCTGCTGGCCATGTACTGGCTGTACGCACTACCATCTGTAGTGCCTTGCGGTCAGAGGCGGAGCAGTTACCGTACCAGTCGGTGATGCAACCAGTCAGGATGCTCTTGATGGTGCAGCTGTAGAACCTTTTTAGGATCTGAGGACCCATGCCAAATCTATTAAGTCTCCTGAGGGGCAATAGGTGTTGTCATGCCCTCTTCACGACTGTCTTGGTGTGCTTGGACCATGTTAGTTTGTTGGTGATGTGGACACCAAGCAACTTGAAGCTCTCAACCTGCTCCACTACAGCCCCGTCGATGAGAATGGGGGGCGTGCTCAGTCCTCTTTTTCCTGTAGTCCACAATCATCTCCTTTGTCTTGATCATGTTGAGGGAGAGATTGTTGTCCTGGCACCACACGGCCAGGTCTCTGACCTCCTCCCTGTAAGTTGTCTCGTCGTTGACGGTGATCAGGCCTACCACTGTTGTGTCATCAGCAAACTTAATGATGGTGTTTTGGTTATTGAACTATGGAAAGTGAAGTGGATTTACACCCGGTAAAGGAATTACATCATGGATCCCTGATCGGTACTACACAGAAATGCATAATTATGGATATGAATGTCATTCTCCTCATGTTTCACAAGTTTGGACAGCACTGCTGAGCACAGTATAGTACAGAGCAGTACAATACAGCACAGCAGAGCAGAGTAGGGTAGAGTTCAGTACAGGTCAGTATAGTTCAGTACAATAGCGTACAGTACAATAAACTTTACTATACTCTACTTTTCTTTACTGAATGGTATTGTACGGTACTGTGCCCTATTCACTGTACTATATTGTACTGTATTGTACAGTACTGTGCTCACTGTACTGTACTGAGCTATCCAAACTGATTGGTTCAGATTTGGCACAGTCTGGTCCGTCTGTGGACATTAACATCCATGCCAGGGTGGACTGAGCCTGACCAAATGTCAACTACTTTTCAATGTCCATGGACATCCGGTGTCGTTCGATGCTCATTTGGTGAGGTTGCTGGTTACAGTAAATGGAAAGAGAGGGGGCTCATGGGCAGGGGTCAGTAAGATCCAGGAGAGGTTACATTAACTGGAGAGTGAGAGAGAGAGATGGGTTGTCCAGATTCAGACTGTTTTAACACTCTTGGTTTGACCACATTTGAAATTTTTGTCAATTTAGCAGACACACTTATCCAGAGAGATTTACAGTCTAAAAACAGTTATGAGCTGAACATAACAGTATGCCAGTGGAAGGGAGGACAGTAGCAAGTGACCCAACTGTGGTTTGTGACTATTAAGATTTCCCATTGTAGCCAATTCAGTTGCAGTAATTCTGTTACTGATGTTTTGGTAGTACCGTTACCAATTTGGTATCGAAATTACGAGTTTCAATCACTTAATAATTCATAAACAAAATTGATATCACTAAAATCACTATAACTAACTGATAGGTCTACCATTACTTGATACTTCTGTGAACTTTAGAAAATATATTGTGAGTTTTTGGTAACAGAATTACAAGGCAAACGACAATATTTCTTAAATTTACAGAAGGTAAACAATTTCTCAAAGACTAAATATGAGTGTTGATATTAGTTGGCAGGGGTCTTTACGTCAACATTATTGTGTTTGAATGTATTTCTGATACCTTTTATAATACTTTAACTGATAGATGTTTTCTAAAACCTCTGTTCCATCTGTTTATCCAGAAATCTGTCCCTTTACTTATGCCTAATTTTAAGATGGAAAATTGTTGCAAAATGTATCTTTGCCTTCATATCCCCAAAATATAGACTCTTTGCTTTCATTTCACACCAAATTCGGTATGATCCCATGAACTTCACATGTTGGTGCTCATGGCTCCTTTGATGGAAATGCTCTAGACAAAGTTGACAATTCTTTCAAAATACAGCATCATAAAATAATTGCGATTCCTGAATTATGTCCATTCTTCAACTGACTACTGATTTGTTTCACAGTAAAATAAAAGATTGCATTAAGGCCGCTATAATAAGACCACACAAACAGTATATGAATGTGCAGGGATCCACTGAATCTTGATTTAATTAGCTGCAAAGTAGGCTGTATGAGCATTTGTTGACAGAGAGAAAAAGTGGAATGTAACCGGCAGATCACAATGTTCGAAAACACATCCATCCATCTCATCCAAAAACAGACTCCCCACCCTCAACACACCCCAGCAGGCCATTCTGTGCCACACCCAACCCGAGCAAACATAACCCAGATTCATCTAGAGATACACTCCTTTCTCCTGCCTACCATTGCTATTTCCAGTGCCATGGTCAGGGATTATGTGCAGGATGTAAACATAGTGGATTATGAACAGATTAAATACCACCCAAAGGTAGTTATAGCCTCTACAGAATTTGTCAAATTACACATTGGGCGTATATATTCAATTGGGCAACATAAATAATGTGCTGTTTAGATTGTTTGTGTTATCAGCTCCCACCTTTGTGAACTATTCGTTGCAAGTACAATATTCACTCACTGATATTACATTTGCAGTTCAGATACACTATACATGTATACAAAGGTATGTGGACACCCCTTCAAAATAGTGGATTCGGCCATTTCAGCCACACCCGTTGCTGACAGGTGTATAAAAATCGAGCATACAGCCATGCAATCTCCATAGACAAACATTGACAGTAGAATGTCCTTACTGAAGAGCTCAGTGACTTTCAACGTGACACCGTCATAGGATACCACCTTCCCAACAAGTCAGTCAAATGTCTGCCCTGCTAGAGCTACCCCGGTCAATTGTAAGTGCTGTTATTGTGTAGTGGAAACATCTAGGAGCAACAACGGCTCAGCCACGAAGTTGTAGGCCACACAAGCTCACAGAACGGGACTGCCGGGTGCTGAAGAGCATTGCGAGTAAACATCGTCTGTCTTCGGTTGCAACACTTACTACCGAATTCCAAACTGCCTCTGGATGCAATGTCAGCACAAGAACTGTTCGTTGGGAGCTTCATGAAATGGGTTTTCATGGCCGAGCAGCTGCACACAAGCCTAAGATCCCCATGCGCAATGCCAAGCATCAGCTGGAGTGGTGTAAAGGTCACTACCATTGGACTCTGGAGCAGTGGAATCGCATTCTCTGGAGTGATGAATCATGATTCACCATCTGGCAGTCTGACGGACAAATCTGGGTTTGGCGGATGCCCCCAAAAATTATACCTGCCCGAATGTATAGTGCCAACTGTAAAGTTCAGTGGAGAAGGAATAATGGTCTGGGGCTATTTTTTAAGGTTTGGGCTAGGCCCCTTAGTTCCAATGGAGGGACATCTTAACGCTACAGCATACAATGACATTCTAGACAATTCTGTGCTTCCAACTTTGTGGCAACAGTTTGGGGAAGGCCCTTTCCTGTTTCAGCATGACAATACCCCCGTGCACAAAGCGAGGTCCATACAGAAATGGTTTGTCGAGGCCTAAGCGCCCAACATCAGTGCCCGACCTCACTAATGCTCTTGTGGCTGAATGGAAACAAGTCCCCCCAGCAATGTTCCAACATCTAGTGGAAAGCCTTTCCAGAAGAGTGGAGGATGTTATAGCAACAAAGGAGGGACCAACTACATATTAACGCCCATGATTTTGGAATGAGACGAGCAGGTGTTCACATACACTTCATGATCAAAAGTATCTTAAAAATACATGTTTTACTCACATGGGGTGGCAAGTAGCCTAGTGGTTAGAGCGTTGGACTAATAACTAAATGGTTGCAAGATCGAATCCCTGAGCTGACAAGGTAACAATCTGTCGTTCTGCCCCTGAACAAGGCAGTTGTTCCTAGGCTGTCATTGAAAATAAGAGTTTGTTCTTAACTGACTTGCCTAATTAAATAAAGGTAAAAATATATATATATACTGTACTACCTAATTAGCCCATCTGTGAGGCAGTAGATTCCACATTATTCCAATGTAAACCACTGGTCCTAGGGGGACACCTTGTGGGGATCAACACCACTGCATGAGGGAGTTTTGCAAGAGAGGAATTTACAATATTCTCGAGCGAAAAACTCACATCAGTGCTATTTTAGCTTGTTGCTGTTGATGACCTCATACCGGTAGATCATATTATGTACTTCCCTTATACTTGCACTATATCGAGATTTGATGTATACTTTTTTCTGATTTATATCCCCTCTTGGGGAATTTCAAACTGAAGGACAGATATGGGAGAAATATATTAAGGGTAACCCATTAGCCTACCGTGAATGGCGCTTCTCATGTTTTCCTGGACTGCTGACTATACTTACATAACAAGCCATGAATAATGATAGAAGCCTCTAGTGGCCAAAAGGCAGTTTTAGCATGGGCAGAGCCATTGAGTTTCAATGGCAATTCCCAAGCTGTCACATACGCTATAATGGCACAGACATAAAGATGAGTCCTCTATCTATCTTAATGTAACAATCTTATCATCATGACTCACAACCAGGCGGAATCTCATGCCTTGTTCAAAACTGGAAACTGAAATCGTCGACTTCCGTCTTCAGTGCATCCCGAGTAGTTTTGAACGCGGCACTAGTCTCAGCATTATTTTCTACAGACAAGTCTCTGACGCGTGTGCTGTGAGATGAGCAACAAGGAAATAGCTGTGTAAACGAAACAGTAAAATCAAGACAAGGGGCTCAGACTGTGTTGGTTCTCAGAAGCAACTGATCGTATGAAACTTCCCATGGAGCCAACAAATCTACAGGTATAGAGTAACTGACAACTTATGTGATTAGCTTGGTTGGCTGATGTATGTTTTATTGTAAATTATTAATAAATGTTTATGGGCCTATGGGTTTGATTCCACTTGTCAGAATGAGACTGTCAAGCTGTCTTGGGGATAGTGCCAACATAGAACTCTAGTCAAGCAAATGTTGCTTGTGTTCATGCTGTGTTGTTACTTTTGATCAGCTAATCAACTTGTTTATAGAGTAATAGACCACAGTACGTTATAAATAGAAGGTCTAAATGAAAAACATGCAAACAAGTAAAAGCCATTGTGAGCCACTTAAAATAGTGTTTAACTTTCACACAGCTAAGAGAAATTCCATAGTGGCTTGTGATGCTGATGCTCCATCCCATGTATTCTATTATCTAATAAGAGCATAAGAATTGTATGAGTCTGTCTCATTCAAATGAAGCAATGTAGACATAATAGGAAAATATGTGATGAACAATGACAGGGAATGATGCTGTGACTGAGTGCAGCAGTTCAACTCGTCCCTCTCTTCCACCCAACTCATCCCTCTCTCCTTCTCTTTTCTACCTTACTCATCCCTATATCCCACTCTTTTCTGCCCACCTCATCCCTCTCATCCTCTTTCAGAAAGCTATTGCTGTAGCACAGAAAGCCTCCCAGGAGGACCAGGCTGGGAACTACCAGGAGGCTATCAAATCTTACCAACATGCTGTCAAGTACTTCCTGCACATTGTAAAATGTATGTAACCATGACTCCTGAGGAAATGTCATACAGACATGATGACAGTCTAGTCTCTGAATATTACATTTTAGCAGACGCTCTTATCCAGAGCAACTTACAGTAAGTAGTGAGTGCACACATTTTCTTACTTTTTCATACGGGTCCCCCATGGGAATCAAACCCACAAACCTAGCGTTGCAAGTGCCATGCTCTACCAACTGAGTCACATGTCAATGAATGCTGATTAAGGAAATGCATATTATTTAGCCTACAGCTCGTACTTGCATGCAGCGGCAACAGGTAGCCTAGCGGTGAACAGCATTGGACCAGTAACCAAAAGGTTGCTGGTTCAAATCCCCAACTTGAAGAGGTGCGAAATCTGCCGCTGTTCCCTTGAGCAAGGCACTTAACCCCAATTGCTCCTGTAAGTCGCTCTGAATAAGAGCATCTGCTAAATTACAAAAAAATATATACTATTTAGGCCTACTGATAAATTGGAGCCTAATTTAGGTAATGGTCACTTTCTGGTACTCAGGGAGCCAGTGACAAACAAGGAGACAATACAATTAACTGACATACAAAATGGTGGAAAGATGCTTTTTTTATGAATCACAAGTTAAACAAAATAGTTTTGTAAAAGGGTAAATGTGTATTACAGTCTTGAAGACAGGCAAGCCACAAAAAAGGAATTTCACTACAGAAATCAAAATCAGGGTTTGGCTTAAGGCAACAGGCTACAGCCTACTGTGAAACAAAAGGGGCTTACAGTTTACCCATAAACAGGTATAGGCCTTATTCTACACCTATTAGGTATATTGTCACCACCTACTACCAAAGATGGTGGATAATTGAAGATCGTTCACTCAGGCCATTGAAAAAAAAAACAGTCTGCTTATTGGGTGACTCTCCCATAGACAACAGCTGGCTCTGGTCTGCTTAGTTTATTGACTTTGACCATTGAACCACAACAAATTAGGGAGTGGGATATCTCACTTCCTCTTCCATCTCTGGTACTACTCTAGCCTTGAGTTTACAGGCTACTGGTATAGCCTTGTGGTTCAGTTGGTAAAGCATGACACCAGGGTTGTGGGTTTGATTGCCACCGGAGAACCAGTAAGAAAAATGTTGCACTAACTACTGTAAGTCGTTCTGGATATGAGCGTCTGATAAAATGTAAAATACCTTGAGCCACTACCTGGGCAAAACCATTGCCTTAAAGTGTTAACCGTCTCTTCCAACTTCTCTCCCTCTCAGGTCAACCGCAGGGTAAAGAGGGCAACCAGAAGATCAGGGACAAGTGCAAACTGTACCTGGACAGAGTGGAAGAACTACAGGAGTATCTAGAAAAGAAAGAGGTTATTAGACGGTTGAACATTTTATAAATAATGTAGTCTAACGAGTAGGTCCAGTGTTATGCCTACTATCTATCTATATATATATATATTATTTATTTATTTAACATGAATCTGACCGGCAACTCTGGTAAGGATAAAGCTAATAGGAGATGTGCATATCCTTCACATGTCAACATGAATCATCCTTATCTGACCTACACATTTGACATTTCATCCTTCTACAATACAAGGTTGGATCCCAACCAACAATAAACCCCACTGAAGAAGAATACAAGGTGAGTGAAAAGATACTGATAACTAACCGCTTTTGTATATGTCTTAAAGAGCAACTGCCCCTAAAAACCAACTTCTCATTTAGAAAAGACTATGCCGCATCGATATGAGTCAGAAACATTTAGTCTACTGACAAAATTGACTAAAAATAATTTTGGTTATAAAGTCAGTGTTGAGTTTTGTGAGACTTGTGGTAAATGAAGGTTGGGTTTGTTTCAATCCTGCCCACAGCTGGCAGCACACAATTAATTATCAATTCAGAGTACAGCTTTACTCGACAATCTTAATGCCTGTGGTAAATTTGGTTTGACTTTGGATATCCCTATGGGGCTAGTTAGGGACCATCTGTAAATTACACAATGTACATGGGACAACCTCAAACCAACTATAAATTGTAGAAATTCATATACAAATATTGAAAGTATTTAATGAGAACTAAAAGGTGTGCAACATGAAAATATTGCCTCATTAACATTGTGTAATTTATTGGCAGTCCCTAACTAGCTCCTCAGATAGGCTATCAAAAGTCAAACCAATTTTGCCAGGGGTGCACACCAGCCAGCTGAAGCTAATTTGACAAATAATTTGTCTAACTCTTCCCACCTGTGAACACACACAAGAGACACCCACATCAAACCACACCCCTAAACCAACTCACCTTTGATGCCCGAAAGCAAAGCCAAATCAGAAAGTGCAGTCACCCTTTAAGGGTTGTCACTGGCTATATCTTAAGGAATCATGAAAACAAAAATGAGCTTTTTGGTCTTAATTTAGGGTTAGGTATAAGATTAGCCGTGTGGTTATGGTTATGTTTATAATCAGATGTTAAGAAGAGAAATGTTAGAAATAAGCAGGGTTTAGCCATAAGTATTACTTTGGCGCTGTGGTAACAGGGCTGCATGAAGTTTTAACATTCTGGGAAGTTCAATTGAACGGAAACGGTGCTGTACTGAACGACCAGTTGAAAAACGGAGAGGAGTTGAGGAACACTGTCAGCATGGCCACTGCCCTTTAAAAACAACACGTACAGCTTCAAGCCACACCCACCAAACATACCTTAAAGCCTGTTCAACAATGTTTTGTGGAAAAGTGTCATTCAGTACAAGTTGTTCCACAATGTAGCAAACTTTTTTTTTAACAACAAATCAATACAAGAAGTACATGTGGGAACACAAGTGTATATATAAATAATATACAAAGGACAATTGGGCTAGGGGGTACAATATCACATTACAATATCACATTACACAAGGTCTTTAAGGGACATACATACACTTATAATTCTAACGGCTTTTTTGTTCGAGTATTTAATTGTCTTAAAATATAGTTCAATTTCTTAAATATATAGTTCGAAATGTGGTGTTTTGTTTGTAAATTTACATTTGTGAATATGAAATTTGGCCAAAAGAATAATGAAGTGAATTACATAAAATTGTTTCAGCTAATTCATATCATAGGTAAAGAATCCAAGCAGTACATATCTCCACAATAGTGTAAAATCTTCATAAATGTGTTCAATTATAAATCTACTGATGTCTTGCCACAATTTCCTTAAATGAATACAATGCTAAAAAAGATGCAACATCGCTTCTGGGTGGTCATTACAAAAGGTACAATTTGAGTTCATGTTTTCCTTAAACTTCTTCATATAGTGGTTGGCAGGATAATATTTATGAACAATTTTAAAGGAAAGTTCCTTAATTTTGTTAATAGTAGGTATGTGTGTGGCAACATCCAAACTTTTTCCAACAGATATTATCAATCAAACCATTCCAATAAGGCTTGACATAAGGTATAGATACAACGTCCTGCTGAAACAAGGTTATTGAATGGACCAAAAGAGAAACAAATCTATCCTACTGATGAGTCAACAGGGTTAGCGGAAGGTAGGCTCTGAGGGTCAGGTCTTGACACGTTCCTGAATAATAAAGCAACACCTGAGGGAATGGCATCTAAAACAATTGAAAAATCTTTAGGTGTTACAGGGACCTTGTAAAGTGATAAGAATTCCTTACAACTAAGTAAAAAACCTTCTGCAAGTTGGCTCACCAATAGGATATTATTTCGGAACCAATATTCTAAAAACAAATTATTTTTATACAATATATCCCAATTATTCCATATACAGTTGAAGTCAGAAGTTTACATACACTTAGGTTGGAGTCATTAACTCGTTTTTCAACCAGTCCACAAATCTTGTTAACAAACTATAGTTTTGGCAAGTCGGTTAGGACATCTACTTTGTGCATGACACAAGTAATTTTTCCAACAATTGTTTACAGACAGATTATTTCACTTATTCACTGTATCACAATTCCAGTTGCTCAGAAGTTTACATACACTAAGTTGACTGTGCCTTTAAACAGCTTGGAAAATTCCAGAAAATTATGTTATGGCTTTAGAAGCTTCTGATAGGCTAATTGACATCATTTGAGTCAATTGGAGATGTACCTGTGGATGTATTTCAAGGCCTACCTTCAAACTCAGTGCCTCTTTGCTTGACATCATGGGAAAATCAAAAGATATCAGCCAAGACCTCAGAAGAAAAAAAATGTAGACCTCCACAAGTCTGGTTCATCCTTGGGAGCAATTTCCAAATGCTGGAAGGTAGCATGTTCATCTGTACAAACAATAGTACGCAAGTATAAACACCATGGGACCACGCAGCCATCATACCGCTCAGGAAGGAGACGCGTTCTCTCTCCTAGAGATGAGCGTACTTTGATGCGAAAAGTGCAAATCGATCCCAGAACAACAGCAAAGGACCTTGTGAAGATGCTGGAGGAAAATATCCACAGCAAAACGAGTCCTATAACGACATAACCTGAAAGGCCGCTCAGCAAGGAAGAAGCCACTGCTCCAAAACCATTACAAAAAGCCAGACTACGGTTTGCAACTGCACATAGGGACAAAGATTGTACTTTTTGGAGAAATGTCCTCAGGTCTGATGAAACAAAAATAGAACTGTTTGGCCATAATGACGTTAAGTTTGGAGGAAAAAGGGGGAGGCTTGCAAGCCGAAGAACACCATCCCAACCAAGCACGGGGGTGCAGCATCCTGTTGTGGGGGTGCTTTGCTGCAGGAGGGACTGGTGCACTTCACAAAATAGATAGCATCATGAGGTAGGGAAATTATGTGGATATATTGAAGCAACAGCTCAAGACATCAGTCAGGAAGTTAAAGCTTGGTCGCAAATGGGTCTTCTAAATGGACAATGACGCCAAGCATACTTCCAAAGTTGTGGCAAAATGGCTTAAGGACAACAAAGTCAAGGTATTGGAGTGGCCATCACAAAGCCCTGACCTCAATCCTATAGAAAATGTGTGAGCAGAACTGAAAAAACATGTGCGAGCAAGGAGGCCTACACACCTGACTCAGTTACACCAGCTCTGTCAGAAGGAATGTGCCAAAATTCACCCAACTTATTGTGGGAAGCTTGTGGAAGGCTCCCTGAAACGTTTGACCCAAGTTAAACAATTTAAAGGCAATGCTACCAAATAGAATTTAGTGTATGTAAACTTCTGACCCACAGGGAATGTGATGAAAGAAATAAAAGCTGAAATAAATAATTCTGTCTTTTAAGTTTGCTTAAAATAAATGCAGTTGACAGTGAGGACGTTTCCTTTTTTTGCTGAGTTTATGAACCTATCCTTGGTTATTAGTCTGAGTACTCAAGTATGTCTAATACTAGAAATAAATTACAAATGTCTGTTCCTCAAAGCTAGACTGTGTTCCATTAATGATTGCATCCATGACTTCTTCAATTATTTTTGCAAGTAGTAAGGCTAATGTCTTATAGGCACTGTTAAGAAGACAAATTGGACTCCAGTTAACAATGTAACAAACATTCAAGCAAACTGAACGCACCTCTGACGACCAGTTACGTAATTTCGTGTTCGCGTGAGCGTTCTACGGAAATCAACTACACATCTCATTATGTGTTTCCACTGGGATAGCACAGCCATAAAGTTAAAAAAAAAATTATATACCGTAAAAATTCGCGAAAACAAAATGTAAGGTTAAGCATTTACTTTTTGGTTTAAAATAATATTTTAATAAGATTAATTGTATAAATGGGCGGGGTTTATGACTGTGGCGACCCTGAATGTGGATTTCTTTTTTTACGCTTCAGTGTTATTCAACGACCTGAAAAAGGAAAACAATCCAGTTGATTTTAAATTAAATAGCGACTGATGGGCTGTAGTTTTAATTATTAACAAACACAAGGCCTGTTTTGCCCCCTTATTTTATTCGAAACTATTTTATTGACAAGTAAGTAGCTGTTATGGCTGCCAACAACAATTTACAGGTAAGTTGGGAAAACTGCCTACTATTGTAGCTAGTTAGCAACCCACACAGTTTAGCTTTCTAACTAACGTTTGTTCGTGATTCGTTTTTGGTTATCTTGTTAACTTGACCAACTTGCCGTTACACCAGTGTTGATGTGAGCCAGTTAACTTTACCGTAGCCATATAGCTACAGCTATGTTAGCGTGTTAGGTAACGTTAGCTAGCTAGCTGAATAACGGTAGTTCTTTTGTTACTGCAATTTGAGGACAGAGCAGCAACTAACGTTAACATTAGTCACTCAAATTCGTTGAAGCCTCTATAACTAGCTAACTTAACGTTAACTTTTACCAGAAACGTGATTGTATGCACGTTTCCTAGAAGCTAGTTACAGTAGCGAAGTTGACATGTTCATGTTGGTTTAAATGTGTACAATAATTGACCCCTTGCCTTGTGTTCTCGATGACTAGCGCTCCCCCCAGCAAGGCCAAGACAATCTGAAATGTCAAACTAGTATCATGATAATGTAATCGACTAGTTAACTATCTGTCTAACAAAACCTGTCGTGAGCTGATTGTTGATATCTAGCTAATTTGGTTCCCTGTCAGTCCAACTGTTTGTAGGAAGTGAAACTACAGCCACGCTCTCTTCGTTAACGTGAGATTGTGCACAATTTTGGGCTTCGAGGGGGAAGCAAATTAACAATGTTTTGGTTCGTTTCTAGCTTGTTAGCTAGCTAATGCTAAATTAGCTGGCTAGCCAGTTCAATGAATACCCATATCACACAACGTTAGCTGACGACGTCTTAACTTTAGATCATTAGTATTCATTATTACAGGAAAATAAACTCGCATGAATTACAAGTTAATGGCGAGCTAATGACAGAAAATAGCCTACGCTTGTGAGTGTGACGATATAAAAGCAGGGCATTCCCCGGAGAGTTTTAAAACTTGGGACACTGTCGTTGGCCTAACGTTATATCCTAATTTGATTTTGGTGCAGGTCATGTTGTTGTTCACATTACCGTCACTGGTAAACACTATTTCAAATAAAATCAATGTTTGTCACATGCACAGGATACAGAAGGTGTAAACGGTACAGTGAAATGGTTACTTGCGGAGTGGAGTCTTGTTTAGACAGTTATCTAGCTAAGCAATGAACCATAATCCCAACTCATGACGTTACTACCCTGCATAAATCTGCTGGCAGATAATATTAACAAACTAGGTTCAATGTTAGCTAACATTAGGCTATAACTAGCAATGCAGATGGCTCTGAAATACAAATATTACTACACAGATCATACACGATAACTTAGTTAGGGAGCCAGCTAGCTAACAGTACGCTTTAACTTGAAAAGGGAACAGCTTTCTGACAAAATTAGACATTTAGAATATGTGAAAAAAGTAGCTAACTAGACTCTGTTTTACACGAATACATGGATGAACGCTTCTCCCTCTGTCACGGATGCCATGGTGGCCCTTAGTTTGAAGATAAAATCCAGAGACCAGTGTTTTATACAACAGCCTTTTGTGTGTACTCTTTGACTCCCTCTTCATATTTGCAATCAAACGCCAGAATTTTCTCCATCTAATCCTTAGCTATCATACTCTGCTTCCATCGGACATTCCACTGATTTCAAAACTTGATCCTCCAGAAAGCAAAGAGCATTTAAAACAAAAAAAACATGTTATAAAGGATTACCTACACGTACTGAGCAGCTCATTTTATAGACAAACGTGCTACATGCAGACCAATCCGAACTCCTCTCGCCATATCCAGTCCAAACATTATCACAGCTAATCATGGCTAGCAGGAAAGTCCCTGTCTTGTTCTGTGGCTAAACCAACTAGGCTTGTAATTTAACAATTTGTTGTATTTACAGATGGCATACAAGTTTGTTATTAAGGCACATGAATATTGTTCCAGATGGCATTTCTGCCAAACTCATTTTAATAAAAAAAATGTTTACATTCAAATGCCTCTCCTGTGAAGTAGTGACATGCGACATGCCTCGTTTCCTGATAAGAAATATGTGTGTGGTCAAATGAAATAAAATAATTAGACCCTAATCAATTGATTTCACATGTCTGGGTATACAGCTATGCATCTGTGAATCAGAAAACCAGTCAGTATCTGGTGTGACCACCATTTGCCTAATGCAGCGCAACACATTTCCTTCCCATAGAGTTGATCAGGCTGTTGATTGTGGTCTGTGGAATGCTGTCCCACTCCTTCAATGGCTGTGTGAAGTGTCTTGATATTTTCTGGATACACGCTGTCGATCCAGGGCATTCCAAACATGCTCAATGGGTGACATCAATCAAATGTATTTATAAAGATCTTCTTACATCAGCTGATGTCACAAAGTGCTGTATAGAAACCCAGCCTAAAACCCCAAACAGCAATCAATACAGGTGTAGAAGCCCGGCGGTTAGGAAAAACTCCCTAGAAAGGCCAGAACCTAGGAAGAAACCTAGAGAGGAACCAGGCTATGAGTGGTTGCCAGTCCTCTTCTGGCTGTGCCGGGTGGAGATTATAACAGAACATGGCCAAGATGTTCAAATGTTCTTAGATGACCAGCAAGGTCAAATAATAATCACTGTGGTAGTCGAGGGTGCAACCGGTCAACACCTCAGGAGTAAATGTCAGTTGGCTTTTCATAGCCGATCATTCAGAGTATCTCTACCGCTCCTGCTGTCTCTAGGGAGTTGAAAACAGCAGGTCTAGGACAGGTAGCACGTAAGGTGAACAGGTCAGGCTGCACAGGCAGAACAGTTGAAACTGGAGCAGCAGCACGGCCAGGTGGACTGGGGGACAGCAAGGAGTCATCAGGCCAGGTAGTCCTGAGGCATTGTCCTAGGGCTCAGGTCCACAGAGAGAGAGAATTAGAGAGAGAGCATACTTAAATTCACACAGGAGACTGGATAAGACAGGAGAAATACTCCAGATATAACAGACTGACCCTAGCCACCGACACAAACTACTGCAGCATTAATACTGGAGGCTGAGACAGGAGGGGTCGGGAGACACTGTGGCCCCGTCTGACGATACCCCCGGACAGGTCCAAACAGGCAGGATATAACCCCACCCATTTTGCCAAAGGACAGCCCCCACACCACTAGAGGGATAACTTCAACCACCAACTTACCATCCTGAGACAAGGCCGAGTATAGCCCACAAAGATCTCTGCCACGGCACAACCCAAGGGGGGGCGCCAACCGGGACAGGAAGATCACGTCAGTGACTCAACCCACTCAAGTTACGCACCCCTCCTAGGGACTAAGCCAGTGACTCAGCCCCTGTAATAGGGTTAGAGGCAGAGAATCCCAGTGGAGAGAGGGGGTAACCGGCCAGGCAGAGACAGCAAGGGCGGTTCGTTGCTCCAGTGCCTTTCCGTTCACCTTCACACTCCTGGGCCCAGACTACACTCAATCATAGGACCTACTGAAGAGATGTCTTCAATAAAGACTCAAAGGTTGAGACTGAGTCTGCATTTCTCACATAGATAGGCAGACCATTCCATAAAAATGGAGCTCTATAGGAGAAAGCCCTGCCTCCAGCTGTTTGCTTAGAAATTCTAGGGACAGTAAGGAGGCCTGCGTCTTGTGACCGTAGCCTACGTGTAGGTATGTACGGCAGGACCAAAACGGAAAGATGGGTAGGAGCAAGCCCATGTAATGCTTTGTAGGTTAGCAGTAAAACCTTGAAATCAGCCCTTGCCTTAACATACTCACATGTCTGGTGAGTATGTAGGCCATTGAAGAACTGGGACATTTTCAGCTTCCAGGAATTGTGTACAGATCCTTGCGACATGGGGCTGTGCATTATAATGCTGAAACATGAGGAGATGGCGGTGGATGAATGGCATGACTATGGGCCTCAGGATCGCGTCACAGTATCTCTGTGCGTTCAAATTGCCATTGATAAAATGCAATTGTGTTTGTTGTCCGTAGCTTATGCTTGCCCATACCATAACCACACCACCACCGTGGGGCATTCTGTTCACAACGTTGACATCAGCAAACTGCTCGCTCACATGACGCCATTCATGTGGTCTGCGGTTGTGAAGTGAGTTGGACGTACTGCCAAATTCTCTAAAACGACGTTGGAGGCAGCTTATGTTAGAGAAATTAACATAACATTTTCCGGCAACAGCTCTGGTGGACATTCTAGCAGTCAGCGTGCTAATTGCACCCTCCCTCAACTTGAGACATGGCGTAGTGTGACACAACTGCTCGTTTTACAGTGGCCTTTCATTGTCCAGAGCACAAGGTGCACCTGTGTAATTATCATGCCGTTTAAGCAGCTTTTTGATATGCCACACCTGTCAGGTGGATGGATTATCTTGGCAAAAGATAAATGCTCACAAACAGGGGCGTAAACAAATTTGTGCACAACATTTGTGAAGCATTTTGTGCGTATGGAACATTTCTACGATTTTATTTTAGCTCATGAAACATAGGACCAACGCTTTACATGTTGCATTTATTTTTGTTCAATGTAGTTATTTTTATAAAATAAGCATCAAGGTAGGTGCAAGATAATTATTTAACATGTTTAAGTGATTGATAAAAGACCGAACTTGAGCAAAGGTCATTAAATAATCAATATTGTGTTGCGCCTTGAACCAAAACTCTTTAAGTTGTTGTATTTAGCTTTTTAAAAACTTTTGATGGTCTTTATGCAGACTTCTATATCAAACATCATTATGTTGAATTACTCAGACAGTATTTCAAGTTTCTATGAATATATAGCTAAATTAACTTCACCTTTTTTATGACTATTTTGTCATTTACCCAGAAAGTAATATATGGGGCCAGGAGAGAGCTGGTTAAGGTTTGTTTAAAAAGTCAGGCCTCCCGAGTGGTGCAGTGGTCTAAGGCGCTGCATCGCAGTGCTAGCTGTGCCACTAGAGAGCCTGGTTCGAGTCCAGGCGCTGTCGCAGCCGGCTGCGACCGGGAGACCCATGGGGCGGCGCACAATTGGACCAGCGTCACCCGGGTTAGGGGAGGATTTGGCCGGCTAGGATGGCCTTGTCCCATCATGCTCTAGTGACGCCTGTGGCGGATCAGGTGTACGGTGTTTCTTCTGACACATTGGTGTGGCCAGCTTCCAGGTTAAGTGGGCATTGTGTCAAGAAGCAGTGCAGCTTGGTTGGATCGTGTTTCGGAGGAGGCAGGCAAAAACCTGAAAAAAAATCGAACCAGGAAGTGGGAAGTCTGGTGCTTGTAGTCCTTTCAAGTCATTGCCTATCGAACACACAGTGACTTAGGGTTCATTTTGCACTTCCTAAGGCTTCCACTAGATGTCAACAGTCTTTAGAAAGTTGTTTGAGGCGTCTATGATGAACAGAGAGCGAACAGAGGAAGTTGGAAGTTGTTGACTCAGGAAAGCAAATTAGTTCATTGGCGCGCATTCACATGAGAGTTAGCTGTGTTCCAAAACGTTTTTCAAGACACTGGAATCGTCCGGTTGGAATATTATTGAAGTTATAAGTTAAAAAGGCCCTAAAGATTGATGCTAAACAACATTTGACATGTTTGAACCAACGTAAATATAACTTTTTTTGACTTTTCATTGTGAAATTTTCAGCGCGCTTCCTACACTTGGAGTAGCTTACTGAACGCGGAAACAACAAGGAGTAATTTGGACATAAATTATGGACTTTATCGAACAAAACAACATTTATTGTGGACCTGGGAGTCCTGGAAGTGCCTTCTGATGAAGATCATCAAAGGTAAGTGAATATTTCTAATGCTATTTATGATTTTAGATGACTCCAAAATGGCGGGTATCTGTATTGCCTAGTGTATTTTTCTGAGCACAGTACCCAGATTATTGCAAAGTGTGCTTTCCCCGTGAAGCTTTTTTGAGATCTGTCACAGCGGTTGCATAAAGGAGATGTTCATCTATAATTCTTTGAAAACAGTTTAATATTTGATCAACGTTTAGGATGAGTATTTTTGTAAATTGTTGTGCTGATTCACCGGCAGTATTGGAGTCAAAATATTTTCTGAACATCACGCGCCAATGTAAAAGGCTGTTTTTGGATATAAATATCAACTTGATCGAACAAAAAATGCATGTATTCTGTAACATGATGTCCTAGGAGTGTCATCTGATGAAGATTGTCAAAGGTTAGTGCATAATTATAGCTGAATTTCTGGTATTTGTGACCTGTGTCCTTGCTAGGAAAATGGCTGTGTGGTTTTTCTTGTGTTGGCACTGTCCTAACATAATCTAACTTTATGCTTTTGCCGTAAAGCCTTTTTGAAGTCGGACAACGTGGTTACATTAAGGAGACGTGTATCTTTAAAATGGTGTAAAATAGTCGTATGTTTGAGAACTTTGAATTATGACATTTTGTGGTTTTGAATTTGGCGCTCTGATTTTTAACTAGCTGTTGAATAGTGTGAACCGTGGGTGGGACACTAGCGTCCCACCTGCCCAAGAGAGGTTAAAAAGCTAAGGTTTAAAGTGGGCTTCTTTTTTAGAAATCGATGTTGCCTCTACATGAACAGCAGGAATCAGATTGTGCAGTCAACTTTCCTGCCAGTTCTTGACTTTGGTGACACCATTTACCAGAATGCAGCAGCCACTACTCTTAAACCATTGGGTGCTGTCTGCCATACTGCCCTTCACTTTATTACAGGTGACAGTTTTAGTACTCATCACTGCATCCTGTATCAGAATGTCGCCTGGACCTCACTAAAGTCCTGTAGATCACTTAATTATTCCCTTGTTTACAAAGCTCTGCTCCACAAGCTTCCAACATACCTAATTTCCCTTTTGAAATATAAAAATATGAGATACCAAATCGATTCGCAAGGTTGGTTAACTCTTCAGGTCCCGCTTGTCTCCACAACGTTTAGTAAATCCGCCTTTAGGTTTAACGCACCACAGTTATGGAATACCTGTAATAAAACAAATTACACATGGCTTCCCTGGTGCCCACAGGGCAGTTTAAAACGCTGTTAAATTAGTTTGCTGAAGTGTGCAAATGTTTCAATTGACTATTACATCAGGTTATTACAAGTTATAATGTATTTTTAGCTGTCTTGTAGTTTTATATTTTGGTTATGTTGATGGAATTTTTGTCCTCTGGGCACCATTGCAAATGAGGCACTGGTCTCAATTGCCCCCCCCCCCCCCCTCCCCCCCACCCCAAAAAAACCTGTCTCGGAGTCTGTTTGGAATAGGCTATTTCTTTCTCACAGAGGAACAACACGCCACGTGTGATCACGCTCTCCATAGCCGATGGAAGTAAGACCTTTAAACAGGTCAGGGTTCACAAGGCCGCAGGGCCAGATGGATTACCAGGACGTGTACTCCAAGCATGCGCTGACCAACTGGCAAGTGTCTTCACTGACATTTTCAACCTGTCCCTGACCGAGTCTGTAATACCAACATGTTTCAAGCAGACCACCATTGTCCCTGTGCCCAAGAACACCAAGGTAACCTGCCTTAATGACTACTGACCCGTAGCACTCACGTCTGTAGCCATCAAGTGCTTTGAAAGGCTGGTCATGGCTCACGTCAACAACATTATCCCAGAAACTCTAGACAAATCAAATCAAATTTATTTATATAGCCCTTCGTATATCAGCTGAAATCTCAAAGTGCTGTACAGAAACCCAGCCTAAAACCCCAAACAGCAAGCAATGCATGTGAAAGAGGCACGGTGGCTAGGAAAAACTCCCTAGGAAAAACTCCCTAGAAAAGCCAAAAACCTAGGAAGAAACCTAGAGAGGAACCAGGCTATGAGGGGTGGCCAGTCCTCTTCTGGCTGTGCCGGGTGGATATTATAACAGAACATGGTCAAGATGTTAAAATGTTCATAAATGACCAGCATGGTCAAACAATAATAATCATTGTAGTTGTCGAGGGTGCAACAAGCACGTCCGGTGAACAGGTCAGGGTTCCGTAGCCGCAAGCAGAACAGTTGAAACTGGAGCAGCAGCATGGCCAGGTGGACTGGGGACAGCAAGGAGTCATCATGCCAGGTAGTCCCGAGGCATGGTCCTAGGGCTCAGGTCCTCCGAGAGAAAGAAAGAGAGAATTAGAGAGAGCATATTTAAATTCACACAGGACACCGGATAAGACAAGAGAATACTCCAGATGAAACAGACTGACCCTAGCCCCCCGGCACATAAACTACTGCAGCATAAATACTGGAGGCTGAGACAGGAGGGATCAGAAGACACTGTGGCCCCATCCGATGATACCCCCGGACAGGGCCAAACAGGCAGACCCACTCCAATTTGCATACTGCCCCAACAGATCCACAGTTGATGCAATTTCTATTGCACTCCACACTGCCCTTTCCCACCTGGACAAAAGGAACACCTGTGAGAATGCTATTCATTGACTACAGCTCAGCGTTCAACACCATAGTGCCCTCAAAGCTCATAAATGAGCTAAGGACCCTGGGACTAAACACCTCCCTCTGCAACTGGATCCTGGACTTCCTAACAGGCCGCCGTCAGGTGATAAGGGTAACAACACATCCGCCACACTGATCCTCAACACAGGGGCCCCTCAGGGGTGTGTGCTCAGTCCCCTCCTGTACTCCCTGTTCACTCATGACAGCACGGCCAGGCACGACTCCAACACCGTCATTAAGTTTGCCGATGACACAACAGTGGTAGGCCTGATCACCGACAACGATGAGACAGCCTATAGGGAGGAGGTCAGAGACCTGGTTGTGTGGTGCCAGGACAACAACCTCTCCCTCAATGTGATCAAGACAAAGGAGATGATTGTGGACTACAGGAAAAAGAGGACCGAGCACAACCCCATTCTCATCGACGGGGCTGTAGTGGAGCAGGTTGAGAGCTTCAAGTTCCTTGGTGTCCACATCACCAACAAACTAACATGGTCCAAGCACACCAAGACAGTTGTGAAGAGGGCACGTCAGAACCTATTCCCCCTCAGGAGACTGAAAAGATTTGGCATGGGTCCTCGGATCCTCAAAAGGTTCTACAGCTGCACCATCGAGAGCATCCTGACTGGTTGCATCACTGGCTGGTATAGCAACTGCTCGGCCTCCAACCGCAAGGCACTACAGAGGGTAGTGAGTACGGCCCAGTACATCACTGGGGCCAAGCTTCCTGCCATCCAGGAACTCTATACTAGGCGGTGTCAGAGGAAGGCCCAAAAAATGATTAAAGACCCTAGCCGTCCTAGTCAGACTGTTCTCTCTGCTTCTGCACAGCAAGCGGTACTGGAACGCCAAGTCTAGGTCCAAGAGGCTAAGAAGCTTCTACCCCCAAGCCATAAAACTCCTGAACATCTAATCAAATGGCTACCAAAACTATTTGCATTGCCCACCCCCTATTTTACGCTGCTGATATCCTCTGTTTATTATCTATGCATAGTCACTTTAACTCTACCTACATGTACATAACGCCTCAATTACCTCAACTAACCAGTGCCCCCGAACATTGACTCTGTACCAATACCCCTGTATATAGCCTCGCGACTGTTATTTTACTGCTGCTTTTTACCTAACACTTATTTTTTTTAAACTGCATTGTTGGTTAAGGGCTTGTAAGTAAGCATTCCACTGTAAGGTCTACACCTGGTTATATTCGGCGCATGTGACAAATAAAATTTGATTTCGCCAATGGAATAGGTATACTTTTCTACTATGGGGAGTATTAGGTTGACATAGGCTGGTGATTTTACTGTTTGTTACTAGTCTTGTTTCCAGAGGAAAAGTAAATGTGGCAGTTAGCATCTAAATTAGGTAAGATGTGTAACCGTTATCTAAATGTGATTTCTGACCATTATCTAAATGTGATTTCTGACATTGCTGAGCACAATGGCTGGACGCCCTAATCCGGTTATGCACCCAATGCATATGGGTCCGGTAAATTTCTCAAATGTCGGTTAACAAAAAATTCTGCCGGTCAAATATCCGGCGCCACATTTTCCTAACAGATATTCTGCTTCAAACCAAGTCTTTCAGTTGATTTGTTCACATAATTTTGTTAAGCTTAGCAGTAGCATTTGAAACAAAACAAAGCGGTGCATTAGTCTCTCCTGGCCCCATATACTTTTTTCAGGGTAGATGGAAAATGGAAGTCCAAAAAACAACAACATCCTTAACATTTTATTTGGGCCTCTCAAAACACTAATTTAAACATCTTGGCTCTGGAACAATATTTTGTTTCATACCCTCAGCATTTTATAAAATAATGTGCTTTAACTTTAGCAGGCCTTTTATCTGAATGAGCAGCCTGGTCTCACAGACTAGAAATAACATAGTAAAGTACTGGACACCAGTGTCTTTGGGCTCCCGTGTGGCGTAGCAGTCAAGGCATTGCATCTGTGCAAGAGACGTCACTGCAGTACCTGGTTTAAATCCAGGCTGCTTCACATCCGTCTGTGATTGGGAGTCCCATAGGGTGGCGCACAATTGGCACAGCGTTGTCCGGGTTTGACCTGGATAGGCCGCCATTGTAAATCAGAATTTGTTCTTAACTGACTTGCCTAGTTTAAAGGTTGAAATGTAAAAAAATAACACTCAAATTAGTATGACATGTTAAGTTTGGTATGGTTACATAACGCGAATGTCTAGCAACCCAAAGGTTGTGAGTTTGAATTTCATCACAGACAATTTTAGCTAATTTGCAACTTTTCAACTACTTACTACTTTTTAGCAACCTTGCAACTACTTGGCATGTTAGCTAACCTTTCCCCTAAACTTAATCATTTTAGCTAACCCTAACCTTAAAACCCTTTTATCCTAACTCCCAAATGTAACCCTAACCTCTAGCTACCTAGAATTTGTAACATATCATATATTTAGCAAATTTGTAACATAATGGGTGTTTTTTTTAATTTTTTTTATTTGTATTTATTTTTTTTAAATATTTTTTTTACATTTAATACGAATTGTAATTAGTAACATATACTAAATGGAGTGTCTCGGATTTACACTATTTACACTACCGGTCAAAAGTTTTAGAACACCTACTCATTCAAGGGTTTTTCTTTATTTTCCCTTTTTTTTTTTTTTTTTTTTTTTACATTGTTGAACAATAGTGAAGACATAAACTATGAAATAACACATGGAATCATGTAGTAACCAATTTTTTTTTTAAACAATTCTAAATATATTTGCGATTCTTCAAATAGCCACCCTTTGTCTTGACAGCTTTGCACACTCTTGGCATTCTCTCAACCAGCTTCATGAGGTAGTCACCTGGAATGCATTTCAATTAACAGGTGTGCCTTAAGTTGTGGAATTTCTTCCGTTAATGTGTTTTGAGCCAATCAGTTGTTGTGACAAGGTAGAGGGGAGGGGTGTATACAGAAGATGGCCCTATTTGGTAAAAGACCAAGTCCATATTATGGCAAGGACAGCTCAAATAAGCAAAGAGAAACGACAGTCCATCATTACTTGAAGGTCAGTCAATCTGGAAAATTTCATGAACTTTGAAAGTTTCTTCAAGTGCAGTCGCAAAAACCATAAAGCGCTATGAAAAAACTGTTTCTCATGGGGACCGCCACATGAAAGGAAGACCCAAAGTTACCTCTGCTGAAGAAGATAAGTTCATTAAAGTCATCAGCCTCAGAAATTACAGCCCAAATAAATGCTTCACAGAGTTCAAGTAACAGACATCTCAACATCAACTGTTCAGAGGAGACTACGTGAATCAGGCCTTCATGGTAGAATTGCTGCAAAGAAACCACTACTAAAGCACACCAATAAGAAGACTTACTTGGTCCAAGAAACAGTCTAAACTGCCTCAACTACTTCAGCAAAATTAATTCTTTGTCGGGGGCTTCATGAAATGGGTTTCCATGGCTGAGCAGCCATGAAAACCCAGATCACCATGTGCAATGCCAAGTGTCGGCTGGAGTGGTGTAAAGCTTGTCGCCATTGGCAGCAGTGGAAACGCGTTCTCTTGAGTGATGAATCAAGCTTCACCATCTGGCAGTCTAACGGATTAATCTGGGTTTGGCGGATGCCAGGAGAACACTACCTGCCCCAATGCGTAGTGCCAAATGTAAAGTTTGGTGGAGGAATATTGGTCTGGGGCTGTTTTTCATGGTTCGGGCTAGGGACCGTTAATTCCAGTGAAGGGGTATCTTAAAGCTACAGCATACAATGACATTCTAGATGATTCTGTGCTTCCAACTTTGGTAACAGTTTGGGGAAGGCCCTTTCCTGTTTCAGCATGACAATGCCCCTGTGCACAAAACGAGGTCCATACAGAGATGTTTTGTCGGGATCGGTGTAAAATAACTTGACTGGCCTGTACAGAGCCCTGACCTCAACCCCATCAAACACCTTTGGGATGAATTGGAGCGCTGACTGCGAGCCAGGCCTAATCGCCCAACATTAGTGCCTGACCTCACTAATGCTCGTGGCTGAATGGAAGCAAGTCCCCGACGCAATGGTCCAACATCTAGTGGAATGCCTTCCCAGAAGAATGGCGGCTGTTATAGCAGCAAAGGGGGTGACTAACTCCATATTAATGATGTTTGATTAGCAGGTGTCCACATACTTTTGATCATGTAATGTACATGCAGAATAATTCGAAAGGCTCTGTGACCAGGTTGAAAGGAGGAGTTCCTGGCTGATTCATGTCATTGAAGATGCATTTTATGATGATTTTGGTCTATCACCTTTGACAAGCATCTTTTTTTTTTATTAGGGCTCTGATTGATAACCACTCTTTAGGGATGGTGAAAGCCAGTAGCAGATGTGACAGGCCTTTAAATCAAATCACATTTTATTGGTCACATACACATGGTTAGCAGATGTTAATGCAAGTGTAGCGAAATGCTTGTGCTTCTAGTTCTGACCATGCAGTAATATCTAACTAGTAATCTACCAATTTCACAACAACTACCTTATATATATATATACACACACACACAATGTAAGGGGATGCAATAAGAATATGTACATCAAAATATATGGATGAGCGATGGCCGAGCTGCATAGGTATGTAGATGGTATAGAGTACAGTATATACATATGAGATTAGTAATGTAGGGTATGCAAACATTGTAAAGTGGCATTGTTTAAAGTGACTAGTGATACGTTTATTACATCCGATTTTGTATTATTAAAGTGGCTAGAGATGTGAGTCAGTATATTGGCAGCAGCCACTCAATGTTAGTGATGGCTGTTTAACAGTCTGATGGCCTTGAGATAGAAGCTGTTTTTCAGTCTCTCGGTCCCAGCTTTGATGTACAGTACATTCCTCTGAATACTAAGTGTTTTCTGTATTATATTACTTGTATTATATTAAACGCTAGCGCGAAATTCATAGAAAGATTACAATTGCATTAAATTCATGACATGTCCCCCTGTCCCTAGTGAAAGTCCCATAGCTTTTAAGAGTCAATTAATTCTGATTAGCAAGATCAAACTTCTTGCAGCTAATCCTCTTTCAATTTGTTGCTTTCCTTATGTATTTGCTTTTTTAATAACTTTCTCATTTCTGTTTTTCAGAAAGCCATAGATCTGGCCAGCAAGGCAGCCCAGGAGGATAAAGCTCAGAACTACGACGAGGCCCTGCGTCTATACCAACACGCTGTTCAGTACTTCCTACACGTAGTAAAATGTATGCTTCAAGACAATGAGAGATTTGCATTCTGCTCTTTCCTCTTTTAGAGTTGTAATCCTTCTCAGCAGAATGCATTTTTCCATTTCGCACAGTTCAGGGGGATTACTGTAATTGTGATTATTTTCTAAATAAAAACAGATACTTAAGACAGAATTTTAATACAATCCTTGCATTCCTCTCCTGCCAGATGAAGCCCAGGGTGACAAAGCCAAACAGAGCATCAGGGCCAAATGTGCTGAGTACCTTGACAGAGCAGAGAAGCTCAAAGAATATCTGAAGAAGAAAGAGAAGGCTCCACCCGCCAAGCCTGTGAAGGAGTCCCAAGCTGACGACAAAGGGTGTGTGTGTATGCGTGAGGCTTGGCTGTGTGTGTGGGGTGGGGGGGTTATTGGAAGGTGATGAGTCAATTAGTTGGATCAAAAACATCTTGTGGTTCTGTGTACACTTGTGCTCTTCAGCATAATTGAGATTGATTATTATTGTGCAGAAATGAAAGCGATGAAGGAGACGACCCAGAAAAAAAGAAGTTCCAGAACCAACTTTCAGGTTAGTTGTATCACTGACATACTGTGTGAAATTTTACTTTTGATTTGCATTATAACACTGTTCCAATTTTATAGGATGCCAAAGGTTATTTGGCTCAGTTTCACTTTACTTTTACCTCACCAGGTTGAGGTGTCTAATAAATACATTTATTATTAGGTTTTCACATGAATGTGTCTGATTATTTTCCTTTACTGTAAAATGATTTGTATGTTCCCATCATACTGGATTTTGTTTTTTTAGGCGCCATCGTTATGGAAAAGCCAAACATCAAGTGGAATGATGTTGCCGGTTTAGAGGGAGCCAAAGAGGCCCTGAAAGAAGCTGTTATTTTGCCAATTAAATTCCCACATCTTTTCACAGGTAATGCAGTCTTACTACCTCAGATCTCCAGAGAATTAATGATGTCATATCAGAATGTATGAAAAACATGCTGAAATGACCTACTGAAAATGAGTCCATCCAACGACATTGTATAGAATCAATTGATTATTACCGTTCATTCATTTGAAAATGAGAAGCTTAGCCTATTTCTTCCCCACTGTTATTCACGACCACTCCCAAAGACAACATGTCTCTGTCTGGCAGGTAAAAGAACGCCATGGAGGGGGATCCTGCTCTTTGGTCCTCCTGGTACAGGAAAGTCCTACCTAGCTAAAGCTGTGGCCACAGAGGCCAACAACTCCACCTTTTTCTCTATCTCCTCCTCTGACCTGGTGTCCAAGTGGCTGGGAGAGAGTGAGAAGTGAGATTTTACTCTTAATCCAGGGAAACATGAATGATTATTTGTAGATATAAATCCAATGATGCTGTTTTAATGGTTGTAAATTAGGCCTAGATTAAGCCTAGTCCTAGACTAAAAAGCAAACTCGATAGAGATTCTATTCTCTGTTGGGGGGAGAAAAAAAAACAACATTTTTAGTCCTGGATTTAAGTTTAATCTGTGTCCGGGACACCAGCTCCATGTATCTATTGGGGAAAAGCATATGATCATCTTTATGTTTCTTTGAGCCTCCTTTCTCCTCTCCAGGTTAGTAAAGAACTTGTTCACTCTTGCACGGGAGCACAAACCCTCCATCATCTTCATAGATGAGATAGACTCACTGTGCGGCTCCAGGAGTGAGAACGAGAGTGAAGCAGCTCGCCGGATCAAGACAGAGTTTCTGGTTCAGATGCAGGGTGAGGGCGACAGAAAACAATTTACATACATACATACACAGTGCCTTCGGAAAGTATTCAGACCCCTTGACTTTTTCCACATTTTGTTATGTTACAGCCTTATTCTAAAATTGATTAAATGTTTTTTCCCCCCTCATCAATCTACACACAATGCCCCATAATGATGAAGCAAAAACAGTTTTTTTGAGAGAAAAAAAGAAAGGAAATATCACATTTACATAAATATTCAGACCCTTTACTCAGTACTTTGTTGAAGCACCTTTGGCAGCAATTACAGCATCGAGTCTTTGGTATGACGCTACACGCTTGGCACACCTGTATTTGGGGAGTTTCTCCTATTCTTCTCTGCAGATCCTTTCAACCTCTCAGGTTGGATGTGGAGCATTGCGGCACAGCTATTTCCAGGTCTCTCCAGAGATGTTCGATCGGGTTCAAGTCTGGGCTCTGGCTGGGCTACTTGAGGACATTCAGAGATTTGTCCTGAAGCCATTCCTGGGTTGTCTTGGTTGTGTGCTCAGGGTTGTTGTCCTATTGGAAGGTGAGCCTTCACCCCAAATCAAAATGTATTAGTCACATGTGACGAATACAACAGGTGTAGACGTTACAGTGAAATGCTTACTTACGAGCCCCAAACCGACAATGCAGTTAAAAAAAATATATAATAAAAAAAAAGTAACAAGTAATTAAAGAGCAGCAGTAAAATAACAATAGCGAGACTATATACAGGGGGGTACCGGTTAATCGAGGTAATATGTACATTATTAAAGTGGCTTTGCATAGATGATAACAGAGTAGCAGCGGTGTAAATGAGGGGCGAGGGGGCAATGCCAATAGTCTGGGTAACCATTTGATTAGATGTTCAGGAGTCTTATGACTTGGGGGTAGAAGCTGTTTAGAAGCCTCTTGGACCTAGACTTGGCGCTCCGGTACCACTTGCCGTGCGATAGCAGAGAACAGTCTGACTAGGGTGACGGGAGTTTTTGACAATTTTTAGGGCCTTCCTCTGACACCGCCTGGTATAGAGGTCCTGGATGGCAGGAAGCTTGGTCCCAGTGATTTACTGGGCCGTACGCACTACCATCTGTAGTGCCTTGCGGTCGGAGGCCGAGCAGTTGCTATACCAGCCAGTAATGCAACCAGTCAGGATGCTCTCGATGGTGCCGCTGTAGAACCTTTTGAGGATCTGAGGACCCATGCCAAATCTTTTCAGTCTCCTGAGGGGGAATAGGTTCTGACGTGCCCTCTTCACAACTGTCTTGGTGTGCTTGGACCATGTTAGTTTGTTGGTGATGTGGACGCCAAGGAACTTGAAGCTCTCAACCTGCTCCACTACAGCCCCATCAATGAGAGTGGGGGTGTGCTCGGTCCTCTTTTTCCTGTAGTCCACAATCATCTCCTTTGTCTTGATCACGTTGAGGGAGAGGTTGTTGTCCTGACACCACACGGCCAGTTCTCTGCCCTCCCCCCATAGGCTGTCTTGTCGGTGATCAGGCGACACTGTTTTGTCATCGGCAAACTTAATGATGGTGTTGGAGTTGTGCCTGGCCGTGCTGTCATGCGTGAACAGGGAGTACAGGAGGGGACTGAGCACGCACCCCTGAGGGGCCCCTGTGTTGAGGATCAGTGTGGCGGATGTGTTGTTACCCTTACCACCTGGGGGGGGGCCTGGAAGTCCAGGATCCAGTTGCAGAGGGAGGTGTTTAGTCCCAGGGTCCTTAGCTCATTCATGAGCTTTGAGGGCACTATGGTGTTGAACGCTGTGCTGTAGTCAATGAATAGCATTCTCACAGGTGTTCCTTTTGTCTAGCGTTTCTGGGATCATGGTCTTGTTAGCCATGACCAGCTTTTCAAAGCACTTCATGGCTACAGTCGTGAGTGCTATGGGTCGGTAGTCATTTAGGCAGGTTACCTTGGTGTTCTTGGCTACATGGACTATGGTGGTCTGCTTAAAACATGTTGGTATTACAGACTCGGACAGGGAGAGGTTGAAAATGTCAGTGAAGACACTTGCCAGTTGGTTAGCGCATGCTCGCGGTACATGTCCTGGTAATCCGTCTGGCCCTGCGGCCTTGTGAATGTTGACCTGTTTAAAGGTGTTACTCACATCGGCTGCGGAGAGCGTGATCACAGTCTTCCGGAACAGCTGGTGCTCTCATGCATGTTTCAGTGTTATTTGTCTCGAAGCGAGCATAGAAGTAGTTTAGCTCGTCTGGTAGGCTCGTGTCCCTGGGAAGCTCTCGGCTGTGCTTCTCTTTGTAGTCTGTAATGGTCTGCAAGCCCTGCCACATCCAACGAGTGTCAGCGCCGGTGTAGTACGATTCGATCTTAGTCCTGTATTGGCGCTTTGCCTGTTTGATTGTTCGTCGGAGGGCATAGCAGTATTTCTTATAAGCTTCCAGGTTAGAGTCCCGCTCCTTGAAAGCAGCAGCTTTGTCCTTTAGCTCAGTGCGGATGTTGCTTGTAATCCATGGCTTCTGGTTGGGGTATGTACATACTGTTACTGTGGGGACGACGTCATCGATGCACTTATTGATGAAGCCAATGAGTGATGTGGTGTACTCCTCGATGCCATTGGAGGAATCCCATAACATATTTCCGTCTGTGCTGCAAAACAGTCCTGTAGCTTAGCATCTGCTTCATCTGACCACTTTTTTATTGATTGAGTCACTGCTGCTTCCTGACCCTTCTCCCCCAGTCTGAGGTACTTAGTGTTCTGGAGCAGGTTTTCATCAAGGATCTCTCTGTACTTTGCTCCGTTCATCTTTCCCTCGATCCTGACTACTCTTTCAGTCCCTGCCGCTGAAAAACATCCCCACAGCATGATGTGCCACCACCATGCTTCACCATAGGGATGGTGCCAGGTTTCCTCCAGACGTGATGCTTGGCCTTCAGGTCAAAGAGTTCAATCTTGGTTGCATCAGACCAGAGAATCTTGTTTCTCATGGTCTATGTCTTTAGGTGCTTTTTGGCAAACTCCAAGTGGGCTATCGTGCCTTTTACTGAGGAGTGGCTTCCGTCTGGCCACTACCATAATGTTCTGATTGGTGATGTGCTGCAGAGATGGTTGTCCTTCTGGAAGTTTCTCCCATCTCCACAGAGAAACTCTGGAGCTCTGTCAGTGAACATGGGGTTCTTGGCCACCTCCCTGATAAAGGCCCCCAATTTCTCAGTTTGGCCGGGCGGCCAGCTCTAGGAAGAGTCTTGGTTCCAAACTTTCAAAATCATGTCCAATCAATTGAATTTACCACAGGTGGACTCCAATTAAGTTGAAGAAACATCTCAAGGATGATTAATGGAAACAGGATACATCTTTGCTCAATTTCCAGTGTCATAGCAAAGGATCTGAATACTTATGTAAGTAAGGTATTTGTGTTTATTTTTAATACATTTGCTTGCATTTCTAAACCTGTTTTCGCTTTGCCAATATGGGGTATTGTGTGTAGATTGCTAAGGATTTTTAAATCAGTTTTAGAATAAGGCTGTAATGTCACAATGTGGAAAAAGTCAAGGTGTCTGAATACTTTCCGAAGGCATTGTGCACACACACACAACCAGTCAAAAGTTTGGACACCTACTCATTCATGGGTTTTTATTTTTATTTTTACTATTTTCTTCATTGTAGAATAACAGTGAAGACATCAAAACTATGAAATAGCACATATGAAATTGTTTAATAACCAAAAAATGGTTAAACAAGTTATATTTTAGATTCTTCAAAGTAGCCACCCCTTGCCTTGATGACAGCTTTGCGCACTCTTGTCATTCTCTCAATCAGCTTTGTTAGGAATGCTTTTCCAACAGTCTTGAAGGAGTTCCCACATATGCTGAGCACTTGTTGGCTGCTTTTCCTTCACTCAGCAGTCCAACTCATCCCAAACCATCTCAGTTTGGTTGAGGTCGGGTGATTGTAGAGGCCAGGTCATCTGATGCAGCACTCCATCACTCTCTTTCTTGGTGAAATAGCCCTTACACAGCCTGGAGGTGTATTGGTCATTGTCCTGTTGAAAAACAAATGATAGTTCCACTAAGCACAAACCAGATGGGGTGGCGAATCGCTGCAGAGTGCTGTGGTCGCCATGCTGGTTGTGTGCCTTGAATTCTAAATACATTACGGACGCTGTCACCACCTCCACACCTCCTTATCCATGCTTCACGGTGGGAACCACACATGTGGAGATCATCCTTTCACCTACTCTGCGTCTCACTAAGACATGGCGGTTGGAACCTAAAATCTCAAATTTGGACTCATCAGACCAAAGGACAGATTTCCACCGGTCTAATGTCCATTGCTTGTGTTTCTTGGCCCAAGCAAGTCTCTTCTTCTTATTGTCCTTTTTAGTAGTGGTTTCTTTGCAGCAATTTCACCATGAAGGCCTGATTCACGCAGTCTCCTCTGAATAGTTGATGTTGAGATGTGTCTGTTACTTGAACTCTGAAGTATTTATTTGGGCTGCAATTTCTGAGGCTGGTAACTCTAATGAACTTATCCTCTGCAGCAGAGGTAACTCTGGGTCTTCCTTTCCTGTGGAGAGCCAGTTTCATCACAGCGCTTGATAGTTTTTGCGACTGCACTTGAAGAAACTTCTTCAAAGTTCTTAATTTTCCGTATTGACTGACCTTCATATGTTAAAGTATTGATGGACTGTCGTTTCTCTTTGCTTATTTGAGCTGTTCTTGCCATAATATGGACTTGGTCTTTTACCAAATAGGGCTATCTTCTGTATACCACCCCTACCTTGTCACAACACAACTGATTGGGTCAAACACATTAAGAAGGAAATAAATTGCACAAATTAACTTTTAAGGCGGCACACCTGTTAATTGAAATGCATTCCAGGTGACTATCTCATGAAGCTTGTTGAGAGAATGCCAAAAGTATGCAAAGCCGTCAAGGCAAAGGGTGGCTACTTTGAGAATCTCAAATATAAAATATATTGACTTTTTTGGGTTACTACATGATTCAATGTGTTTATTTAATTGTTTTGATGTCTTCACTATTATTCTGCTATGTAGAAAATAGTCAAATCAAGAAAAGCCCTGGAATAAGTAGGTGTGCCCAAACTTGAATGTAGATTATAGTTGACTGTATTGGTGTTTTGGTCATATTAAGTTAAAATGGTTTTGAAACGTTAAGATATTTTTCCTCAGGAGTGGGAAATGACAACGATGGGGTACTGGTATTGGGGGCCACCAACATCCCTTGGACGTTGGACTCTGCCATCAGAAGACGGTAATGACACATTGTTACACTGGCTTAGCCTACCATCCCAACTGTGTACCAAATAACTTGTCCTTTACTGTTATTGACTGTGACACAACAGCCTTACAAATGTATGGTAACATGTACCACCCTGCTTTAACTCGTTTGGATAATAATAATGGGAAATCTCTGAAGTTAGAATACTGTGACTCAGCAGCACTGCTTCTTATCTTTGTTTTTGCTGCTCAGATCTACCCTGTAGGGAATGTAAATGTATTCTTCTTCTTCCTGTAGAGTATGTGATTTTATATATATATATATATATAATCACACCTGTGAGGTTGGAATAATATTGTGAACATTATGATAATGCCCTTTTAGCGTAAGAGCTGTTTGAAAAGACTGCCTGAAATGTCAGCCTGTTTTGGTTGATAGACCAATACAAAAAAAAAGAGATACAAACTACCCACCAATAACAGCTAGTTTTCAGTTTTCCACCTCCCCACTAGGGTTATTGCGGTGACCATATTACCGGCAGTCATGACCGCAGTAAAATTCTATGCGACATTTGAGTCATGGTAATCTCCTTTTATGCACTCTGGAGATAGTACCCAGATCGCTAATGGCCTGGTACTCCGGGCACCATTGTCCCTCTAACCACTCTGACATCAATGCAAATGAAATCGAAAATCACATCAAACACTTGTATGTGCTTTTAAAACTCACCTTGCTGTGATTGATCATTTGAAGAAAAGTTCAACAACGGGTTGAAACGTAGTGGAGAATATGGTCCTTGTGGATGTTGTTTCAAAGCCTAACACAACGAAATGGACAGTGCTTTCTAAGGTGATTAATTCAAAACACCCATATGCATGTCAGCTTAAAAAAAATGCAGATGTAAGATATCTTTTTTGTGCATAATTGGTCTAGCCTAAATTAAACAAATTCAGAGTTAGCCAACAATTATAATGAATTTGTATTTGATGTTGAATAATGGGGATTTCATTTTTTTTTAAATAATAGCCTGACACATGACCTTCTTAGCTAGAGAATTTCTCGCCGCCATGCGTTTCCATCTCCTCCCCCTCTCCTTCATTCCTTTCTCCAGTGCGCAGAGAGAGGGGCTGTCAACAATTTAATGAAACATGTTACTATTGATGTTCCTGAACAGATTTCCCTTGGTTTCCCAAATGAAGCACTGGGTAGCTACAGGAACAGGGTTGGAGAGCTCATGGCATACAGAGTTTGGGTGGAATATCACCTGTACCACTGTGAAATAACCAGAGTAGCCTACCCAACATGAGTGAAACGAACCAGTGGGAAAGTGGCCTCCATTCGCTATTCAAGTGCATATAGATTACATGTCTTTTTTTCTCTTCCCCCTGTTCTTGCCCATTTGATCATTCTAAATCTAAACTCATTTAACATATTGGTAAAGACGAGATTAAATTGAGAATAGTCTGGATGGGTGAAAGTATGATCACTTGATGAGAGAACAGCATGTGCAGCCTGAGGCAAGGAACAGAGCTCGAGCTTTTTTTGACACTTTCTCAAATCCTCAATAGCCTATCATCATGCAGCCCATATCTGGATTTCGAAGGCATTCTATGGTTTGTATCATTCACAACTGAAGTTGCCAAATAACTGTAAATGTAGCGTATAGGACCTGTTTCAAATGATCACTTTTTTACGCTCAACATAGCCACTTCATATGCACACTCTCGCTCTGGAATCGGAAAAATCCTTTCTATTTTATTCAGCTAAGTTCTGTTATATTCTTCTTACTACTTACAGAATGCTGCCTGAGGAAGACTAGTAGTCGAAACGCATTGCAGTTGTGCGTCCTGATGTACTATGCTGGCTGCTCCCATATGCATTATTTTGTAAATGTATTCTGTTAGTAGTTGACTTAAGTTTATTGCAATGTACTGTCCACCTACTCCTTTCCTTTGGATTCTTCTTACTATAAAATCATATAATATAAAATAATGGCACTGGACTTATAAGCATATCTTGTCTGCTAAATGAACAAGCCTATGGCATGGTGCATAGCCAGATAACATACAGTAGGCCAACTCATTCTGTTCTTCTGAAATCCATTTTCTTCATATCATAATGTTTCTTTAGACCTGCCTAAAACAATGGATTTATTGTGATGGTGTATATTTAACTAATTTATTAGACTTTTTGAAATGTAGACGATACCAAGGGTGCACATCAGCGGCTTGTATGTGTGGAGGCCCGGAGATGCTAAACGTGTTTGTTAATTAACGGTCAATTACCGTGTGACCGGCAGTCTTTTCCATGGCAATAACCGGGTGACAAAATTTCATGACCACCAACTGCCGTACTCCCCACTCAGACCACTCCCAGACAGTCCTAGCAAAATTCTTGCTTGAGAAATTGCTCTTTGCTAATAAGCAATTTTTGTTTCTTTTTGACCAATCACAGTAAGGTACTTAGTTGTTACCCAGAAATGATTTGATATTGAGATAAAAACTGCATTGGAACTTTTATCTCAGGTTTGAGAAGAGGATCTACATCCCCCTGCCAGAGGAACATGCCCGCACCTTCATGTTCAAGCTCCACCTGGGCTCCACCCCCACCAGCCTCAACGACTCTGACTTTGTCACCCTGGGAAAGAAGACAGACGGGTACTCGGGGGCCGACATCAGCGTCATCGTCAGAGATGCGCTTATGCAGCCCGTCAGGAAAGTTCAATCAGCCACTCACTTCAAACGGGTACGTCTCCATAATGACGACCAGTGAACAACGTCTGTGTATTCTTCAGTGTTAATCTTTATATCAAGCTATGCAATTTTCTATTGAGTTTTGTTATTTTTAACACAATAAATTGCATTTGTTATTGAAGGTACGAGGGCCATTGAGAGACAACCCGAAAATCCTGGTAGATGACTTTTTGACCCCGTGCTCCCCGGGAGACCCGAACGGCATCGAGATGACATGGATGGAGGTCCCTGGGGAAAAGCTGTGTGAGCCAGTCGTTTGTATGGTGAGTGTGCAAAATTAATTTATTAATATTATTCAGTTATCTGTTTCTCCGTCTCAATGGTAATGTTTTGGGGAAAACAAGATTGTTGAATAACCCTTGATCATGTCTCTCTTTATTCTTTGCAGTCTGACATGCTGAGGTCCCTGTCCAGCACGAAGCCAACTGTCAACGATCATGATTTGGACAAACTGAGAAAATTCACAGATGACTTTGGACAGGAGGGCTAAACATGGCATTTTTGTTTTTACCAAAGCAAATATTATGATTGTATTAAAGTGTTCATTCTCCCCTTCAGGTTCTGTTGGCTCATCAGAAGTGTGCCACATGACCGCTCTACTCATAGAAATAGAATTACTAGAACAGACATCCCCATTTAAGTCAAATCTATTTCTATGGCTCTACTGAGATTGACTATTGGCCACAAAGGGGGAAACAAAGGTGGATATTTTCTTAGATGCCCCCCATGTCCAAAGAATTACGGATCACTTCACTGCAAGATGTCTGAGGTAGACTTGATTGGTGGATGGAACGCTGCATGGAAATTAAGAACCTTGGTGTTACATAGGCATATGTTCTGTGGAATCTGTTTAGCAGCAACTTGAGAACAATGCTCAACTCAAATATTTGCATATTTCATGCTTTGAAGTCATTGGGAGTTTGATTCGAGTTACCGATACAAGCTTGTTAACCAAATTAAGATGCTGCTTATTGTGCAGAGTGCTTATCTAACTTCCCCAATACATATCTAAGCTCAGTTTTCAAGTACCACTTGCCATCAATTAAATTGCACCTCACTTGTCAGTGTAAGCACCCATATACTCTACTTATTTTTGTACACAAGAGAGAACTCATTTTATAGTAGATACTTTATGGAGATGTTTGGCTCTTTGGTCTGGAGAGAATGAAATTTACAATGCATGCCATTTGTACTGTCAAAGGCCTTTGTAGTCTCAAGGTGGTGTAAAAGACATGGGTTTGGGTAGCTGAAGCACTGCAAATGTATTTGTCATTCTACATACACAAGATATTTGTGGGGCTTCGGCTAGGGTTAAAAGAACTACCGACAACAATCAGGATGGAAACTACTTTGGGACATATTGTGTATATGTATTATTTTTTTTTTTTCAGGAAGGCTACTCTGGTTTGTTCATTGTCATTCTGATTAAACTGTCAGGATCACCAAAAGTGCTGGACCAGACACCTTATAGACTAGGATTCAATACTTTTCCCCCTGACCATCCACACCATACATATTTCCCTGTTACATATTGCTTATCTTCCCAACATGAACTACTGAAAAGAGATGCCTTATGGAGATCCAGTCACACTGTCTAACAGTGCTGACAAAACAACGGGGCTAATACTTTTGTGAATGGAATTGTAGAGGTAACCTGAAATTGACATTTTAGGCACATAACAGCGTCATGTCCTTTTTGTTATGGCATTGGTGGAATGCAGCTCGCTTGAACTTACAGTACTACCTTTTAAGATGTGGCAATGCGCACCATGTGCCTTTTGAAACAGGTTTAGGTAGTAAGAACATATACATTTGTTATTTTGTTTGGTTCATTTAAAAACGTGGAAGTTGATATCCAGAGGCACAGCTAGATTGTGTGTTTTGTCATCGTTGTATTGAAATGTAATAGATTTGCACATTTCATGTAAACTCTTATCTTATATAGATTGTATTCTGAAGACAAGTCTTTCAAAGTGTTGGACATCTTTTGTGTTGTCTTTGTAACTCACTATAAAAGTGTAGAGAAACATACAGATATCATATACTGTATCAATCAGTGAGTGGAGAAGTCAATGTATATGGTTTTCTTTCCCATGCTTATGTAAATAAAAGTAATATTGAGAACATTTGACTTAAAGTATTGTCTCATGGTCCAGGTTGAGGATTCAAATGAATCTTTACAAATGCTAATATCCGTCATTGTAAATAAGACTGTTCTTAACTGACTTGCCTAGTTAAATACAGGTTAAACAAATATATATCTCATTTGACAACATTGAGGGGGATCTAGATCTGGCGATGGAGATAGTTATGTCGGTAGAATAAAATGGTTGCACCAACTATAAGGAAGTACACCATTGCATTTTGGGAAGTGTTGTCCTTAAACTGAGCAAACCTCGGTTAGGTGGCAGTTTGCTTCGTGGTTTAAAAACTACAAATACCTAGAACGGTGGTCAAATTGTCGCATCCGTTCAAAGTGCACAATACGACTTGTTTTGGTTCATATTGCAGCTAGGCAGGAAAATATCGTAGATCCAAGGTCCACCACGGCATTTTATCTTGGAAGCAAACCCTCTGACACGCTGCCAAATATACTGCTAGAAAACTCTGTGTTTCATCGCCACTCCTTTTGACAAGCGCAAGCCCCCGCGATTCGCCCCTACTGAGTCTAGAAGCTAACCGAACTACCAGCTTCACCCATGTCCTCTGAGGAAGGATTGAGTTCAACGATCACGGATTGGCTTTTCTTCAGTTCCTGGTGGCTCCTTTTGCCTTTCATTATGCTTCTAGTCGTTGTTGCATTCGTCGTTGCCTTCGTGTTGCTGTTATACATGATATCCCCTTTGATTAGCCCCAAACCTCTCAAATTAAATGGGGCCCACGTCGTGGTAAGTGCTCATTGCCATAACTAGACAACGGTATCATATTCAGACTTGCTAGTTAGAAACAAGGTACTATGTTAGCTACGTTGCATTGCATAACCATTGTACCGTAGATTTTATAGGGTGTTGCAGGTGAAGGTGTTTCGTAATTAACGGCGCTTGCACACGCCCACAATTAATTGACAGTTTTTAACAGAGTTGACAATGTATCGTCTTTTGCAACATGTTGCAAGCTAAAAGTGAAAACTCTAGTATGGCAATAAGTAGGCCAGCCAGTCAATGACACTCAATTTCGTAGAAATGACTATACGTTTTAGCAGAAACACATGTACTAACTTGAAAAAAAACTACATTCTAATGACCTACTGTATATACTGTAAGTTGGACTTTGACGCTAGGGGACCATCCCTTGTATTTCACTTTTTAAAGGGAATGACCCTCTCTCACCTGCCACCACCTTTCAACCCACAGGTCACTGGAGGTTCCAGTGGAATAGGGAAAAGCATTGCTATGGAGTGCTACAGACAAGGAGCCTTCATCACACTAGTGGCAAGAGACGAGGTGAGTAGAAATCAACATCCTTGCAGAGCTCTACAGTGCAACCATTTTACTTGCATATGCGGCTAAATATTTTGCTGTGACCTGGAACTTTTATTTAGGAACACTAGTGCGCCTAGAAAAATGAAGGATTCTAGCTTGATTACCTCAAATATGTTTTATTGTGCTCCAAAATGTCTACATTTCCCAATTTTGGCGCACACATGCTTCGTATAATTATATACACTACCGTTAAAAAGTTTGGGGTCACTTAGAAATGTCCTTGTTTTTGAAAGGAAAGCAAAAACAATGTGTCCATTAAAATAACGTGAAATTGATCAGAAATACAGTATAGACATTGTTCATGCTGTAAATGACTATTGTAGCTGGAAACTGCAATTTTTTTATGGAATATCTACATAGGTGTACAAAGGCCCATTATCAGCAACCATCACTCCTGTGTTCCAATGGCACGTTGTGTTAGCTAATCCAAGTTTATAATTTTAAAAGGCTAATTGATCATTAGAAAACCCTTTTTGCAATTACGTTAGCACAGCTGAAAACTGTTATGCTGATTAAAGAAGCAATAAAACTGGCCTTCTTTAGACTAGTTGAGTATCTGGAGCATCAGCATTTGTGGGTTTGATTACAGGCTCAAAATGGCCAGAAACAAATAACTTTCTTCTGAATCTCGTCAGTCTATTCTTGTTCTGAGAAATGAAGGCTATTCCATGCGAGAAATTGTCAAGAAACTGAAGATCTCATACAACGCTATGTAGTACTCCCTTCACAGAACAGTGCAAACTGTCTCTAGAAAGAGGAGTGGGAGGCCCCGGTGCGCAACTGAGCAAGAAGACAAGTTCATTAGAGTATCTAGTTTGAGAAACAGACGCCTCACAAGTCCTCAACTGACAGCTCATTAAATAGTACCCGCAAAACACCAGTCTCAACGTCAAGAGTGAAGAGGTGACTCCGGGATGCTGGCCTTCTAGGCAGAGTTCCTCTGTCCAGTGTCTGTGTTCTTTTGCCCATCTTAATCTTTTATTTTTATTGGCCAGTCTGAGATTTGGCTTTTTCTTTGCAACTCTGCCTAGAAGGCCAGCATCCTGGAGTCGCCTATTCACTGTTGACATTGAGACTGGTGTTTTGCGGGTACTATCTAATGAAGCTGCCAGTTTAGGACTTGTGAGGCGTCTGTTGTAACACAGGAGTGATGGTTACTGATAATGGGCCTTTGTACGCCTATGTAGATATTCCATTAAAAAAAAAAAAAATTCCAGCTACAATATTCATTTACAATATTAAGTGTCTACACTGTATTTCTGATCAATTTGATGTTTTTTTAATGGACCAAAAAAATTGCTTTTCTTTCAAAAACAAGGAAATTTCGAAGTGACCCCAAACTTTTGAACGGCAGTGTAGATATATTATTTTCAGCGCATCACTCAGCCAGCACATTTATCAATTATTCTTTCATTTCCTTTAGAGTAAATTGGTTCAAGCGAAAAAAGAAGTGGAGAAATGTGCCATTAATGACAAGCAGGTATGTATTATGTTGCTACAGTACATGTTTTGGGACAACGTGGATGAAAGAATGTTTTTGTTGTTCTTGCTTTTTTGGGGGGGGGGGGGCAAGAAAATCATTGAATGTTGACCTGGATGATCTCATTAGCAACTCACTTGACCGCTGACTGTTTTGATATTTGTATTCCTCTTCCACTCAGGTGGTGCTCTGCATATCAGTTGACGTGTCCAAGGACTACAGACAGGTGGAAAGTGTGATTAAGCAGGTAAATCACAAGTGATAGGGGCCTTTTCCATCATATCAATGCCTAACTTTTTAATAATTCTCTGCAAGTAACAATATCAATATAATATAATTTCATCCATCTAGTGCCAAGAAAAGCTTGGTCCGGTGGACATGCTGGTGAACTGTGCTGGGACGTCCTTCTCTGGGAAGTTTGAGGAGGTGGATGTGGAGCGCTTCAGAGTAAGTACTGGAACTAATGAGGTGAATAGACCGACAGGTCTGGAAGGGAGAACGCAGAAACCCAACTCCTTACAGTGTGTGCCTCAGAAATCCTTGATGTTGTGCCAAAATGAACATAATTTGAAACTAACTCTGAATAGGCAATGAGACAAGATGTTTCCCAGATTGAAGATTCAAGGGTTTGATGTCTGTCCAAGGTGGAACCAAGGGTTCAGTTTAAAGGCAGCTAGTGAGCCAGAAGGTTAGATTGGATTGCAGTCTAGGTCTGCTGCGGATGTAATTGCAGTGGAAGAATGAGAGAGGGGTTTAATTCCAGACTGAAGAGGTGGCAGGTTTCTTCACTCTAGAGGGACAGTGACGGGAAGGTACCAATACTGAAATAATGACCCAGGGAAAATGAGGTTGTGTGTACACGTTGCGAGTGTGTGTGCATGAAGGGATCACTCTGATACTAAGATAATAATCATGACCAATGGAAAATGTGATTGTGTGTGTGTTCCCCACATCCTAATGTATTTAATGTGCTTCATTAGCTTTCTTGGAGGGAACTTGGCTGTGCTGGTGCTGCTAGCTAGTTCCTTCTCATCCTGGCATTTCACTGCTGGTCACATGCCTCGTTAAGGGTCTGAAGTCATTAGACCTCACCCCATAGAAATGCGATTACCATGGAAACTGCTCAGAAATATAACAATTACCATGTCAGGAGGCTGTTTTCTCAAGTTAATACTCTGATAGTATGTATATTATTCAGTCTATGAGTAATAATATACTTTTTATTAATAATAATACATTCATGACTTTTTGAGATCCTTCCCTTGTCTATAACAGAGTATGATGGAGGTGAACTACCTGGGCAGTGTGTATCCCACACGGGCTGTAATCACCACGATGAAGGAGCGTAGGATGGGACGCATCATGTTTATCTCCTCCCAGGCTGGCCAGATCGGCCTGTTCGGCTACACAGCCTATTCTCCGTCCAAATTTGCCCTGCGTGGGCTGGCTGAGTCCCTGCAGATGGAGGTGAGTAGTATACAATAGTTCCTTTTCCTGCCCACATTGGGGGCCAATAGGTCAAATTCTCAACATAAAATGTGGATAAGTCTCTTTAAGGCTGAAAGCACTCTTTCCTCTACTCGTCCCTGCAGATGAAGCCATATAACATTTATGTAACGGTGGCCTACCCCCCTGACACTGACACTCCAGGACTAGCAGAGGAGAATAGGACAAAGGTGAGTCTCCTCATGAAAAGGGGAAAGTGGAAACTCTCTCATATTTTGTCTTTTATTCTAACGCCTCATGTTATATTTTGTCTCTTCGTCCTTCCATAGCCTTTAGAGACTAGGCTGATCTCTGAGACATCTGGGGTGACTCAGCCGGAGCAGGTGGCTAAGATCGTTGTCAAGGATGCAGTGGTAAGACATTGTATTCTCAGCAAATGTCACTATGAAATTCACCAGGCCTCAGGCCTACATAAAAACATTCATCAATAAATACCTTCCAGTCAGAAACATAGAGAGAATTGCTCTCTAAAAGTGTGATAAAGCAGTTTTTCTGACGGTCATGTCTTTGTGCCCCCCACAGCAGGGGAACTTTAACAGCTCTGTGGGGCCTGACGGCTACATGCTCTCAGCTCTCACCTGTGGAATGTCACCAGTCACCTCCATCACAGAGGGCCTCCAGCAGGTAACTACAGGACAGGAACAGCACTGTCCCACTACAACACACCCCAAATATTACTATTTTGGTAAACATGTGTTAACTGAACCTTAACTATCAACTTACAAAATGGCTTTGGTATCTATTACACATCTATTGTAACCATAGAGATAGAAATATGACAATTCTATGGTTATAACATAATAATAGATTGTCCCAAAACTGTCTGTTAGTGTCTAGAGCCCAAATTGTTAACGTGGCCTCTGATCTCTGTGTAGATTGTAACCATGGGGCTGTTCCGGACCATTGCTCTGTTCTACCTGGGGAGTTTCGACAGCATTGTGCGTCGCTGTATGATCCAGAGGGAGCAGGCCAAAGCAGCGGACAAGAGGGAGTAACAACCCCCCCACCTCTATCCTCCACTATTATAACCACTGGAGAACTCACCCCAGCCAGCCCTCCTCTCCTCTCCTCTCTCCCCTCCATTCCTTAGAGGGCACAACCCTGGACAGGCTAAATGGCCAGATATCTCGTGTGCCAGTGATAATACCGAAGTAAAGAAAATGGCGGGTGTCCTGTTACTTATTATGTAACACATACAATTCTTGGCAGTCATTTGTTTGTCCACATTTTTTCATCATTCCAGTGATATTGTTTACTCAAGTGCTCTGTGAAACGGTTTAATTGTAACTGTATACCTGCTTTTATTGTTAAGGCTGCTTTACCCAAGGGTCTATGAGGGCAGACTAAACACTACTAGCTTGCTGTTAAAGTAGGCCTTGTCAACACCTGAAACGTTAGCCTACTTTTGGGCCACCCTATCCTCCTATTTTTTTCCATGCAGGGTGGAAAGTAAGGGATTGCCAGTCTGACTGGTTATGTCAGCATGTTGACCTGCAATCCCTTCCCAAGAATCAGAAGAAACAAGAACACTAACTAACCATGTGTCATACAGACCATTTTGAGTAAGCTATCTTTATCACGTCAAACTACTGTTATTTTCACCAAATGTGTTCCTCCTTCCTTCCCAAGCTTTGCAGGCAAAGCTTCGCTTTATTCCCTCTGTGTCACCCTGTGCCCTTCCATGTGCTGCTTATGTAGAGTGATGTATTGGCCCGTGCTGTGGATGCATTAACAGAGCTTAGATGGGATTTAACAGTGATGAGAGAGGGCAAAGCAAAAATGTAAATTTGCTTCCCGGAAATTATCATCCAAGGCATTTTTAGGTAAAATGATTGTATGTGCAAGTACGAGAAAATGTGTGTGCTGTGTAGGAGCCGTGTGAAGAAGCCGAGGGAAAAGATTTTAATGCAGTGTTACAATGTGTTTAAATGACTGTACACTGACCAAACCTACTCCAGGGAGAAAGAGAAGCCATTGGACACTGGTGCTGGCTGGGGAAAAAAGAAAAACCTCTATTCCTCTTATTTGCATGCCACTTTCACATTTTACTTGTGTTTCTTACCTGAGGTAGAAGCGGTATGTAAAAAGTAGGCATAGGACAGTGGTGCGATGTAGTATGAGAACAAATCCGCTAACATCTGATGCCAGCCTCATTCACTCTTTCCTGTCTTCCTATGATGTCTTATCAGTTGTTGATCTCTGTGTATGTGTGATCTGTGCACATATTTTGCCACGTAGCATCCAAGTGGGGGTCTGTGATTAAAGTGATGGGGTGGTGTCCAGACAAGGCGTGGGGTGTGACTCGCAGGTTCCAGCAAAGACCCTTCAGTCCTAGAGAGGGCACTAGAGCTCTATTTTATATAGAGGCCAAGAGATTAAGAGGGACTGGCAAATTCAGTCTGTGCAGAGCAACATGAAGGAACTATGTGTGCTATTGTACTTTTTAATTTTACATTTCATCCACAGTCACCGTGGACACTATCCTATACTCTCTTACTCTCTTAACTGAGTGTAATTTGTCTCAGTAAGTATTCACAGTTCCTTCCTGAAGTCCTCTAACTCCAAGCCTTTTAAACATCTCGTATTTACCTTACCTTCTCAACATTCTGCTTAATGGGGAGAGAAAAGATAAAATGTGAACTCATGCAAGTCTTCCTTCCATCCATCAACTGTGGGGAGAATGTACTGAACTTTAATGCAAACCATAGGCTACGAATCAGAAAGTATACTTTTTTTTATCCGCCAATATTTGAATGCCAAAATGTATTAAGAGACCATTTCTGTAAATGCAATGTAACTACTTGAGATGTATTTTGTTTGATGTTGCTGGTCTGTACTATCCTAGAAACAGTTTGTAGTTCAGCCAAGCACTACAATTGTGGGGATCCATTCCAAGCCTTAAGAGAGAACTACGAATGATGTTAATGCTAAAATAATGGAATTTATTCACAGAAAATAATGTGGCTTAAGCCGCTTGTGGTTTACCAGTTCATTCGATTTTTCTGCGAAAATGCCAACTGTTTTGGTGTATTTCCTTTGTCAATTTCAGTTTAGTTTTTTGTACAAAAAGGCCTTACTCAAACCCAAAATAAGAAAGTGAGAATGGATGATTCAACTCTGAGGTTCTCATTTGACATTGGTTCAAGGCACGTTTTGTCACTGTCCAGCGCTTAGTTTGTCGATACCTGTCATTTCCTCATCTGTACATTGTTAGCTTTGACTCACTGTCATCTTTAGGTAGCAACACATATATGTTGAAGTTTATAGACATTTGATATAATATGTAGCTCATGGAAAAATATATTTTGTTTGAACACATTTTAAGCTTTGCAAATCAAGCCTATGCTTACAATATGTTAAAACACTACAAGTTGTACCATTGTTAAACTGCTCACTCACACTAGTTTTCCCATTTGTTGGTGTTGTCCAGAGATATTTAAAAGATTATAAAAATTTTAAGTACAGTGCTACTGAATATTATCATTCTGCTTCTGTTCCTATCTTATTGGTTGTTTCATTTTGTTTTGGCCAAATGTGTACGAATTTCACCTTGTGTGCCATTGAAAAGAAAAATGTAAGGAGTAGAACAATGTTGCTTTGTCTTATTTTCTTACATGATAAAACTAAATAAATAACTTTGGAAAATGACATTTCCTCTGCTAAATGCCCTCTGTTTTTGTCTGCTCTCAGTACTGTTGATGCAGGCCTTTTAAAACACAACTATGTTTAGTCTCCTATTGTTTTCAAGAACTTTTGTGTGATTCTGTATAACCTATACTGTATGTGTAGCTGAATTCTGAACTTACATTATTCAGTTGCTGAGGGTTGGACTATGGCTACCGTTGATCAATCCTGACTCCTGTGTATTCGGAAGCTGAGTGGAGTGGGTGTTCTGTGCCACTCCATACCATTATACAGGTTTGATGTACAGTAGGTGCGTGTTGGGGGGCAGGTTTTAAGTTTTACGTGTTCTGTTTGAGAAGGCTTTCATCTTCCATGATGGGAACAGAACAGCCTGGGCAGACTCTAGCTATTGTATAGTGCCCTCAGATCAGCAGGAAGACTGCATGGGGATTTAGAGGCTGCGTTGCCCTGTCAGAGAATGTGTAGAAGATATAGGCAGGTAGAGAGACTGAGTGAGATATACACAGACACACTGGAAGAGAGAGAAAAACACAGAGAACATCAAAATATATGTCCACCAATGAGATGGATGGATGTCCATAAGGATGCTAGATAAAAGCAGTCCCCTCATGGGGAATCAGAATGGTGTAGTCCTGTCTAGTAAGGGCTCAGCAATTATTAATCAGGCAGGGCTAAAGAAAGCAAGCTTGAAGCTCCCAATTCTTCAAATAAGGCAAGGTTCATCAATTTCTACAATTTGATCCGAATTGATAGGCTACTGTTCGTAATAGTTGAAATGGCTATTCACCATATTTCGAGCCATAAAATATTGGGGAAATGTTAGGGTTATAGCAACATTTTCTGCATTAGATAGGCATGATAGGATTTTAACCATTAATTCTTATCATGGCATACATTTCTCTACAGATCAAACGTAACCAAATAGGAAGGACACATAGGCCTACTTGCAGTTTCCAAATGCACAAGTGATAACTTTGTATGGGTGACGTAAGAAATACCTCACCAGCAAAGCAGCAAAGAATGTTCATCCAACCCTCAGTGTGTAGCTGGAACACAGGCAGCAATATTATTGTGGGATCCAGTCTTCACTGCACAGTCCCTCGAAACGGCTCTCCGTACGCGTAACAAGGCGCTAGGATAGTTTGCGGTATCATATTCTGGATGCATGCGACGTTGATCTTCTCATGTGGTTTTTCGGTCATGTATTTTTTTTTGTAGTGTAGGCTACATTATGTGCATATCGAGAATATTTGAATCTCTTCCGTATTTCTGTCTGTCTGGATTTGGGAGTCTACAGATAACTGTAGCCACTTTTTGAGCAAGGCTTCGAATATTTCCTTTTGATAGCACAATTTGGAAAACATTTTGATATTCTTACGTGGATATACTTGGACTTTTTCACGGTTTCAGCCTAGTTGGGTGAAGGGACAGTTTTTCAATCCACGCACATCGCTCCCGTTCCAGTGTTTCGTTCTGCACGGTTCGATAGTATCCGATAAACTTGACCAGCGCCTTTTCTCAGAAATACACTTTTCGTTTGATCTGATGTATTGCGCGGAGCAGTGCATGTTTATAAGTACGATGTATTATTCTTAAAAACTAGGATTGTGGAGGTCATTATCAGTGCCAATCATAATGGCAAACGACGACAACCGCTGTATAGTGGAAAAGTACATTTGTCACAAACTCTTGAAAAGGGGATATGCGTGGGATTTCGAGAATGCCGAGGATGAGGAAGATGCTGATAATAATGGGTCGATGATTTCTCCTCCGCCTGGTTTGGCACGGCGGTGCCACGGGGCCAATAACGCCAGACCGGGCAGCGTCCCCCATCTTTCCAAACGGCTCTCCCAAACGGACCCGCATGCAGCTATTCACAGAGTTTTGCGTGAGGCCGGGGACGAACTCGAACGACTGTACCAGCCCGACTTTGCGGAGATGTCACACCAATTGTATCTCACGTCTTCTATGGCAGAAAGGAGATTCAGAGAGGTGATAGACGAGCTGTTCAGGGACGGGGTTAACTGGGGACGAATTGTCGCCTTCTTCGAGTTCGGGGGCACAATATGTGTGGAATGCGTGAACAAGGAAATGACGTCGCAGGTTGACCACATCGCCGGGTGGATGACGGAGTATCTAAATGGACCACTGCACAGCTGGATTCAAGAGAACGGGGGATGGGTAGGTGTAATCTCTGCTTTGCATTGCCCGATATCACGTTGATTTATCCGTAGGCTAGGCTACATTACGCATGATGCGGTGGGAATGTCTGGATATTAACGATATCATATTTTAGTGTTCCTGATTTGATATTCAGGCTGTTTGTCTAGCATGTCTGGCCAATAAGATATTACAGTCTCTGTCACACCTCCTCACGCTCTAAAGCCCGCCTCAGCCGACTGTAACCGACTGAAGGCAGAACACCTTACAAATATTGAGTTACACCCCCCATTTTGCCCTCAGAACGGACTCAATTCGTCGGGGCATGCTCTATAAGGTCTGAAAGCAGATGCTGGCCCATGTTGACTCCAATGCTTCCCACAGTTGTGTCAAATTGACTGGAAGGCCTTTGGGTGGTGGACCATTCTTGATACACACAGGAAACTCTTGAGCGTGAAAACCCAGCAGCATTGTAGTTTTTGAAACAAACCTGTGCGCCTGGCACTTACTACCCTACCCCATTCAAAGGCACATACATATTGTGTCTTGCCCATTCACCCTTTGAATGGCACACACATACAATCCATGTCTCAAGGCTTAAAAATCCTTCTTTAACCTGTCTCCTCCCCTTGATCTACACTGATTGAATTGGATTTAACAAGTGACATCAATAAGGGATCATAGCTTTCACCTGGAGTCACCTGGTCAGTTTACGTCATGGAAAGACCAGGTGTTCATAATGTTTTGTACATTCGGTGTATATTATTATTATTATTATTGTTATGTTTATTATTGTGTCATTCACTTCTCTTTTTTTGACCAGCACTGTTTCAGCTCAGAGCACAAGAATTCCACTGTACCCTGCGATTACATCTACAACCCTGTGCATGTAACTAATAAACTAATCTATCTATCTATCTATCTATCTATCTATCTATCTACAGTTAAAGTCGGAAGTTTATATACACTTAGGTTGGAGTCATTAAAACTCATTTTTCAACGACTCCACAAATTTCTTGTTAACAAACTATAGTTTTGGCAAGTCGGTTAAGACATCTACTTTGTACATGACACAAGTAATTTTTCCAACAATTGTTTACAGACAAATTATTTCACTTATAATTCACTGTATCACAATTCCTGTAGGTCAGAAGTTTACATACACTAAATTAATTGTGCCTTTAAACAGCTTGGAAAATTCCAGAAAATGAGGTCATGGCTTTAGAAGCTTCTGATAGGCTAATTTACATCATTTGAGTCAATTGGAGGTGTACGTGTGGATGTATTTCAAGGCCTACCTTCAAACTCAGTGCCTCTTTGCTTGACATCATGGGAAAATCAAAAGAAATCAGCCAAGACCTCAGAAAACAATTGTAGACCTCCACAAGTCTGGTTGATCATTTGGGAGCAATTTCCAAACGCCTGAAGGTACCACGTTCATCTGTACAAACAATAGTACGCAAGTATAAACACCATGGGACCACGCAGCCATCAAACCGCTCAGGAAGGAGACTCGTTCTGTTTCCTAAAGATGAGCGTACTTTGGTGCGAAAAGTGCAAATCAATCCCAGAACAACAGCAAAGGACCTTGTGAAGATGCTGGAGGAAACAGGTACAAAAGTATCTATATCCACAGTAAAGCGAGTCCTATATCGACATAACCTGAAAGGCCGCTCAGCAAGGAAGAAGCCACTGCTCCAAAACCGCCATAAAAAAGCCAGACTACGGTTTGCAACTGCACATGGGGACAAAGATTGTACTTTTGGAGAAATGTCCTCTGGTCTGATGAAACAAAAATAGAACTGTTTGGCCATAATGACCATCATTATGTTTGGAGGAAAAAGGGGGAGGCTTGCAAGCCAAAGAACACCATCCCAACCGTGAAGCACGGGGGTGGCAGCATCATGTTGTGGGGGTGCTTTGCTGCAAGAGGGACTGGTGCACTTCACAAAATAGATGGCATCATGAGGCAGGAAAATTATGTGGATATATTGAAGCAACATCTCAAAACATCAGTCAGGAAGTTAAAGCTTGGTCGCAAATGGGTCTTCCAAATGAACAATAACCCCAAGCATACTTCCAAAGTTGTGGCAAAATGGCTTAAGGACAACAAAGTCAAGGTATTGGAGTGGCCATCACAAAGCCCTGACCTCAATCCCATAGAAAATTTGTGAGCAGAACTGAAAAAGTGTGTGCGAGCAAGGAGGCCTACAAACCTGACTCAGTTACACCAGCTCTGTCAGGAGGAATGCGCCGACATTCACCCCAACTTATTGTGGGAAGCTTGTGGAAGGCAACCCGAAATGTTTGACCCAAGTTAAACAATTTAAAGGCAATGCTACCAAATACTAATTGAGTGTATGTAAACTTCTGACCCATTGGGAATGTGGTAAAAGAAATAAAAGCTGAAATAAATAATTCTCTCTACTATTATTCTGACATTTCACATGCTTAAAATAAAGTGGTGATCCTAACTGACCTAAAACAGGGATTTTTTATTTGGATTAAATGTCAGGAATTGTGAAAAACTGAGTTTAAATGTATTTGGCTAAGGTGTATGTAAACTTCTGACTTCAACTCTATCTATCTATCTATCTATCTATCTATCTATCTATCTATCTATCTATCTATCTATCTATCTATCTATCTATCTGTCTGTCTGTCTGTCTGTCTGTCTGTCTGTCTGTCTGTCTGTCTGTCTGTCTGTCTGTCTGTCTGTCTGTCTGTCTGTCTGTCTGTCTGTCTGTCTGTCTGTCTGTCTGTCTAGCTAGCTAGCTAGCTAGCTAGCTAGCTAGGTTTGGTTAAACCTGCTATACTTCTGTTAAACACTGTACTGCTTTCACACATAGATGTCTGTGACACTCTCTGCAGAGAACAGTCTGTACTGTAACCAGAGCTGATGAGGCACTAGTAGGACAGGATCATTATACAGTATCTGTCTCGCTCCACATCCGTGGCGGGACAGAGCTGGACAGACACATGTCAGGGGAATGGGTGCCATCAAATTAATAGTATAGGATACCAGCCCTCAGGCAAGACAGGACAAGAGATGAGGACCACTGTCAGAGATTCACATGACCCATAGAATCCTCCAACCAAAACAAAGTTGAGAGCCCCCCACACACACACGCACGCACATGCACACACAATGCATTTATCATCTATCATCAAATAACTGAGCATGCATCACCAACTTCACATCCACAACAACCTCTGTTCTGTTTTTCTTTTGTTCCTGCTATTTCCCCTCTGAAGATGAACAGCGTGGCCACTCCTTTACCACTGCTCTCTTCTACAGCTCAGCACATATTAGGCCGAACTGCCAAAAAGTTGTCCCTAATTGACAAAAGTACTCTTAATGAGAACATAACATTTGTTTGCACCATTTCAGCTATTTAGCTGGAAGCAAGGTGGTAGAGGGGGGTGGGTATTGGAGGGTGGAGGCTAATCAATGATTTATGCGGAGCATTTCATCTCTAAAGGAAGGAGCGTTTAACATTCCCCTTGAGTCTCGTCTGCCCCTGAAGGTGGCAGGTTGTGCTACATATCAAAGGGAAGCACGGAGAGGATAGAGGGGCCTCCAGGATTACAGAACCACAGACTACAGCCAGCCTGTATGTATATTTAACATGTAACATGTACTCTCCAGTGCATTTTGGTTCAGTTGGAGCCCTTTTGTCTCTTTTGAAACCTGTGCCTGGGATGACGGGATCCGGCTGTGGCTGCCGTGTGTGTCTGTGTGTTAGAGGTCTCTGGAGCCTGTATACCCGACTACCCGTCTCACTATGTACTGTTGTATGTAGGTCAGCATAGACAGTAGTGTTTCAAGGCTGAGGCGACAGGATATTCATGCGCTATATCTATGAGAACTGAAGGGCACGGAATCTTTTAATCCGAAGGTTAATTCCATATTGTGGGAAAGTATATGCAACCAATTTTCTGGGGCATTTTGCCAGGGACTTGTGATAAGTGACCAAATTGAACATCCCACCCAAAAATTGTCTGTGATGTAAGTGAGCCTCAGATGACATGCCAGAAACAATTAATTAAATGTGTTTGTCACTTAAAATATCAATTAAACGCTGAGTCTCAGATGGCCGCCGGTCCCTTTTAACAGCTGGGCATCGGCACACATTTCAGAAAATAAACACTTGTTTCAAATAAACGACGGGTCTAAATGAATTGTTTACGAGTGAACTTCAGTAATCGTAAAGATTGTGCAAAAGAAGAGAAAGGAGAGCAACATCATTGCCATGGATGAAACAGCCCACTGGGCACAGACGTCAGTTCAACGTCTAGTTTTGATTTACATTTGATTGAGTTGCCACCTAACATGAATTCAACGTGAAATCAACCAAAAATGTCACCTGTCATTGGATTTAGGTTAAAAGTTGGGTGAAAAAAAGACGAAATTCCCTTACGTTGATGACTTCTTGTAAATCCAAGCAGTTTTCTACGTTGGTTCAACATCATCACATTGACTTTTTTGGTATAAATTGCATGGAAACAATGTTGATTCAACCAGTTTTTGCCAAATGAGAGCAGTGTGGTTTGAAATTATCAGCTCGACAAGATGGTCTCACGTGAGGAATATTCAACGTTTGTCCAGGGAGGGATAAACGTCTATGAGTGGAGTGAAAGTAGGTAACAGTTGTTAATACAGAAAACGCTTGATGGTTAAGCATAAAAAAATGTACGGTTAACTTGCCCCTATTGGACGGTATTGAAGGCATCTCCCGAGGTCCTGTGGAAAAGGGACCTGGACAAACGCTGAGTACTGAAGTCTATCTGTTGTGGTTGCATTGCAACTACGGGGGATAAAAGGCGCAACAAGGTGCAATGAGTGAAAGAATGTATGATAGGCAGCCTTGTCTTTTTTACGTAAATGTTGTGATTTTTTAACCATTCCTGAACCTGTGACCAGAAACAAGCTACATAGGGGCAATACCAGAATAAATTATCTAGTGCTTCTCTCTCTTCGCTTCTCTCTCTTCGCAGCGAAATCTACAGAGCTGAGATTGTTGTATGCCGCATATATATATACTGCTCAGAAAAATAAAGGGAACACTAAAATAACACATCCTAGATCTGAATGAATGAAATAATCTTATTAAATACTTTTTTCTTTATATAGTTGAATGTGCTGACAACAAAATCACACAAAAATAATCAATGGAAATCCAATTTATCAACCCATGGAGGTCTGGATTTGGAGTCACACTCAAAATTAAAGTGGAAAACCACACTACAGGCTGATCCAACTTTGATGTAATGTCTTTAAAACAAGTCAAAATGAGGCTCAGTAGTGTGTGTGGCCTCCACGTGCCTGTATGACCTCCCTACAACGCCTGGGCATGCTCCTGATGAGGTGGCGGATGGTCTCCTGAGGGATCTCCTCCCAGACCTGGACTAAAGCATCCGCCAACTCCTGGACAGTCTGTGGTGCAACGTGGCGTTGGTGGATGGAGCGAGACATGATGTCCCAGTTGTGCTCAATTGGATTCAGGTCTGGGGAACGGTCGGGCCAGTCCATAGCATCAATGCCTTCCTCCTCCATGTGCCATGGAATCGGTACATCGAAAATCTCCTCCCATTTATTTTGCAACCTGTATAGCGCAGCTGTCAACATTTTTGTCCTCAAATGAAACTAGTATATTTTTCATTTATGCCAATTGCTTTCAGCCAATTTGTATCTTTAATATATGGCAGGAAAACAAGTTCCCTACCTTCGCCCTTTCCATTTGCCTCCTCCATTTTTGTGGTAATGTTGCAATCAGTTGGTTATACATCTTGATTGAGCAGACATTCCCATATATTTTCGATAGCTGCTGATGTGACATAACTCCACCGTTTATATTCATAATATAATTAATAAATATACATTTTTTTTATTAATCAGTATATTTGAGTTTAACAATAACATTTGTTATAATATTTGTTCTATCTTTTCTGGAGGATAAAACTGAAATTGTAGCCAGCTTTGTATGGCTTGTTTAAGAAAGGGCGATACTTTAAACCAAATTTCATTTTCAATCAGTCGGAAATGAGAAATTGTAATCTGTATAAATGAAAAAGGCCATTTTTGAGCAACGGGATGAGCCTTTCTTAATAATCTACTGGAGAACCATTTTGGGTTTAAGTATAATTTATGTATGAGTGAAGCTTTTAGTGAGAGGTTTAAAGCTTTAATATTTAATCATTTTAGCCCCCCAAACTCCTATTCATTATATAAATAGGCACGTTTAATTTTGTCTGGCTTAACATTCCAAATAAAATGAAATATATTTTGCTCATATGATTTAAAAAATGAGTCGTCTGGAGTAGGCAGTGCCATTAGTAAGTCAACTGTGATAGGACCAAAGAGTTAATCAATGTGCTTTTTTAAATTGACCTCTCCATGGTTGAGGGAATTATCTATTTTTGCAAATTTTCTATTGAAATTGATTGTGGTAAGTTCATTTATATTTTTTGAGATGTGAACAACAAGTATGTCTACTTCACCATATACCCACTTTATTGGTAAACTACAAGGTAGTGTAAACACTGTGTCTTAAGGTTGCTGGATCAAATCCCCGAGTTGACAAGGTAAAAATCTGTCGTTCTGCCCCTGAGCAAGGCAGTTAATCCACTGTTCCCCGGGCGACAAATACGTGGATGTCGATTAAGGAAGCCCCCCACACCTATCTGATTCAGAGGGGTTGGGTTAAATGCGGAAGACACATTTCAGTTGAATACATTCAGTTGGACAACTGACTTGGTATCCCCCTTTCCCTTTTAATGATCCAATACGTAATATGGTACACTTGTCATAATTAGGTTTTAGTCCAGAGAGTCTAGAAAAGTGATCAAGATCTTCAATGAGACTGTGCAGGGATCCAGATTGAGGACTAATGAAAAAACTTGAGTCATCGGCATACATTGACACTTTTGTTTTTATCCCCTGAATTTCTAACCCCTTGATGTTCTTGTTGGATCTAATTTTAATAGCTAGCATTTCAATGGTCATAATAAATAGATATGGAGACAACGGACAGCCTTGTTTTATTTATCTTAAAAGCTCAATACTTTCTGAGAAGTAACAATTATTTACTATTTTACATCTTCGGTTGCTGTACATAACTTTAAACCATTGTATAAGAGATTCACCGAAATGAATGTAATCCAGCCATTTATATATAAGTTCTAGTCGTACTTTATCAAATGCCTTTTCAAAATTTGCTATGAAGACCAGGCCTGGTATCTTTGATGTTTCATAATGTTCAATTGTTTCAAGTAATTGTCGTATATTATCTCCAATATATCGTCCATGTAAAAAACCTGTCTGATCAGGATGAACAATATATGGTAAGACCTTTTTTATTCTATGTGCTATGCATTTCGCCAGGATTTTTGCATCACAACATTGAAGTGGTAGAGGCCTCCAGTTTTTGAAATGGACTGGATCTTTATACTTACAGTACCACCTGGGTCCTGTTTTAGTAGTAATGAAATCAGACGTTCTTGTTGAGTACCTGAAAGTCTACCATTTTTATAGGAGTAATTAAAACATGCCAATAATGGATCTTTGAGTACATCAAAAAAGGTCTGATATACCTCTACTGGTACCATCAAGCCCTGGTGTTTTTACAGACTGAAAATATTTAATTGCCTCAAAAAGTTTTGTCCACTTTTCTGTAAGTTGGCCTTCGCAGAGGTCTTTCTGTAAATGTGTTAATTTTGCATTATTATTATTAGGAAAGAAAACCTTACAGTTAACATCATTCAGTGTAAATGGAGGAGACTGAAAAGAAAACATATGCTTAAAATATTTTGCTTCCTCTTTCAAAATATAATTTGGTGAATAATGGATGAGTCCATCATTTGTAACAAGATTCTGTAAATTCTTTTTGGTAGCTTTTCTATGTTGAAAATTCCAGATTCTTTTGTTGCATTTTTCTCCATTTTCCATCCGATTAGCTTTATTTTTGTAATACATTACACTTGATCATTCTTGAATAAGTACCTCCAATTATTTTTGTTTTTCTGCTAACTTATTTTGTGCCTCTATAATACAGTTTCCATTACCATCTACCTGCGCTGTTACTTCCTCTATTTCCTTTATTAGTCTCATCTCTTTTGACCTAAATTAATGATGAGTATTGTATTGTATTGAATGGCCTCTAAAAGTACATTTAAAAGTGTCCCATACAATAAGGGGATCTGCTGTACCTATGTTGTGGAGAAAAAAGTGAATTCTGAATTATTTTGTCTAAGTTAAGAACAAATTGTCATCCAATAGGCTTTATCCCAATCCACATGGAAATTCTGTAAGAGTTACTGTGTACGGAGGCAAATTACATGGTGGTCCGATCGCATTCAGTCTCCTATTAATACTTATTTATTTTTTATTTTTTTACTTTTGATGCTAGTTTGTGCCCATAGGTGACGTTGTTGCCGGTGATGTCTGGTGTGGACCTGCCTTACAACAGGCCTACAAGCCCTCAGTCCAGCCTCTCTCAGGCTATTGCGGACAGTCTGAGCACTGATGGAAGGATTGTGCGTTCCTGGTGTAACTCGGGCAGTTGTTGTTGCCATCCTGTACCTGTCACGAAGCTGTGATGTTCGGATGTACCGATCCTGTGCAGGTGTTGTTACACGTGGTCTGCCACTGCGATTACGATCAGCTGTCCATCCTGTCTCCCTGTAGACCTGTCTTAGGCGTCTTACAGTACGGACATTGCAATTTATTGCCCTGGCCACATCTGCAGTCCTCATGTCTCCTTGCAGCATGCCTAAGGCACGTTTACACAGATGAGCAGGGACCCTGGGCATCTTTCTTTAGGGGAACTTGACCATAATAAATAAATACATAACAGTTGAAGTCAGAAGTTAACATACACTTAGGTTGGAGTCATTAAAACTTGTTTTTCAACCACTCCACAAATTTCTTGTTAACAAACTATAGTTTTGGCAAGTTGGTTAGAACATTTACTTTGTGCATGACACAAGTAATTTTTCCAGCAATTGTTTACAGACAGATTATTTCACTTATAATTCACTGTATCACAATTCCAGTGGGTCAGAAGTTAACATACACTAAATTGACTGTGCCTTTAAACAGCTTGAAAATTCCCGAAAATGAGGTCATGGCTTTAGAAGCTTCAGATAGGCTAATTGACATCATTTGAGTCAATTGGAGGTGTAATCAAAAGAAATCAACCAAGACCTCAGAAAACAATTGTAGACCTCCACAAGTCTGGTTGATCATTGGGAGCAATTTCCAAATGCCTGAAGGTACCACGTTCATCTGTACAAACAATATTACGCGAGTATAAACACCATGGGACCACGCAGCCGTCATACCGCACAGGAAGGAGAAACGTTCTGTCTCCTAGAGATTAAAGTACTTAGGTGTGAAAAGTGCAAATCAATCCCAGAACAACAGCAAAGGACCTTGTGAAGATGATGGAGGAAACAGGTACAAAAGTATCTATATCCACAGTAAAACAAGTCCTATATCGACATAATCTGAAAGGCCTCTCAGAAAGGAAGAAGCCACTGCTCCAAAACCGCCATAAAAAAGCCAGGCTACGATTTGCAACTGCACATGGGGACAAAGATTGTAATTTTTGGAGAAATGTCCTCTGGTCTGATGTAAGAAAAATAGAACTGTTTGGCCATAATGACCATTATGTTGTGAGGTAAAAGGGGGAGGCTTGCAAGCCGAAGAACACCATCCCAACCGTGAAGCACGGTGGTGGCAGCATCATGCTGTGGGGGTGCTTTGCTGCAGGAGGGACTGGTGCACTTCACAAAATAGATGGAATCATGAGGCAGAAAAATTGTGTGAATAAATTGTGTGAATATATTGAAGCAACATCACAATGACCTCAAGCATACTTCCAAAGTTGTGGCAAAATAGCTTAAGGACAAAAAAGTCAAGGTATTGGAGTAGCCGTCACAAAGCCCTGACCACAATCCCATAGAACATTTGTGGGCAGAACTGAAAAAGTGTGTGCGAGCAAGGAGACCTACAAATCCGACTCAGTTACACCAGCTCTGTCAGGAGGAATGGGACAAAATTCACACAATTTATTGTGGGAAGGTTGTGGAAGGCTACCCGAAAAGTTTGACCCAAGTTAAACAATTTAAAGGCGATGCTACAAAATACCAATTGAGTGAATGTAAACTTCTGACCCACTGGGAATGTGATGAAAGAAATAATAGCTGAAATAAATCATTCTCTCTACTGTTATTCTGACATTTCACATTCTTAAAATAAAGTGGTGATGCTAACTGACCGAAGACAGGGAATTTTTACTTGGATTAAATGTCAGGAATTGTGAAAAACTGAGTTTAAATGTATTTGGCTAAGGTGTATGTAAACTTCCGACTTCAACTGTATAGTTTTAGAATCTCAGTGGGTCCCTCAACTTACTGTTGAGAGTTAGAATAGTAGAATACACAAGTTGCAATTTCAACATTTGGTTGTGCATCAGCAGTTTTTCTCATGTTATGTTAGTCACTGACAGTCACTCAATTAGCAATGTCAGCTAACAATTTTTTGATTGTTAGGTTAGTCTAGCCAGCTATCTAAACTTATAGTAATCATGGCCGAATACTGACTGGTCACACTGAGCATGTGCCGAGGGGCCCTGGCCTACAGAGGGCTCCCATTGGTTTTGTTAGTCACTCTCACTCAGACATCATCATTGCTTATGTCTTGGATTTCTTTTTAGATTTGCAGAAAATTTGCTTTAAAGCTGTACATTTCTCTCTGCCCTATAGCAAAATGAGTAGAATTGCAGAAAGCTTGCTTTAAAACGGCAAAATATACTCTACTCCCCGTGGTAAAATGTGTAGAATTGAAGGAAATTAACTTAAAAGGTGCAATATGCAGAAATCGCTCCGCCATTTCCTGGTTGCTAAAATTCTAATAGTTCGCCTAATTTCAGTTTGTGACTACTACAAGTGTAGTAGACAGTCATTGTACCATCTAAACTTCAGTGAAATATCTTTTTAATAACCCCAAATTATAACGACACAAGGCGAGACCTAGATGCAGACACAGGAGGCAGATGGTTTGAGCTCTGGTATTTATTATAATCCAAGGGATCGACAAAAGGCAGGTCAGGGACAGGCAAGAGTTCATAGCCAGGGCAGAGTCCAAAACAGTACAGGGCGGCAGGCAGGCTCGAGGTCAGTGGCAGGCAGAGTGGTCAGGCAGGCGGGCTCAGAGTCAGGACAGGCAAGGGTCAAAACCAGGAGGACCAGAAAAGAGAGACTGGGAAAAAACAGGAGCTGAGAGAAAAATGCTGGATGACTTGGCAAACAAGACGAACTGGCACAGACAGACAGAAAACACAGGTGTAAATACCCAGGGGATAATGGGGAAGAAGGGTGACACCTGGAGGGGGGTGAAGGACAGGTGAAACAGATCAGGGTGTGACAGTACCCCTCCCCTCTAAGGCGTCCTACCTGGCGTCCTACCTGGGTGCATACCTGGTTGACCGGGGTGCCTGAAGTGGAAGTCAGCAATGAGGGCTGGGTCCAGGATGTCTCTAGCGGGGACCCAGCACCTCTCCTCCGGGCCATAACCCTCCCTGTCGACCAGGTACTGGAAACCCCTGCCCCGCGGTTGAACACTCAGGAGGCGTCTCACCGTGTATGCCGGATGGCCATTGATGACACGGGGCAGAGGGGTGGGCCTGGAGAGAGAAGACAAAGGGCTGTAAGACACGGGCTTAATCCTAGACACATGGAACGTAGGGTGAATACGGGTAACAAAAGACGAACAGCAGTGGAACTAAGGACTCTAGAGATGGGGAAAGGCGTAAAGAAATGGGGGGAAAGTTTGCGGGACTCCACCCAAAGAGGTGGACTCCTCCAGTGCCATCTTGACCACCAGGAGTTCTTGGTTACCCACGTCGTATTTTCTTTCTGCAGTTGAGATGATGGGACAAGAAGGCACAGAAAATACGATGTGGGTAACGAACTCCTGAGCTTTTGGTCCTGGGCGGATCGCTGGGACAGGATAGCCCCCACTCAAACGTCAGAAGCATCGACCACAACCACAAACTGACGGGACGGGTCCGGATGGACGAGGATGGGGGCTGTAGTGAACCGATGCTTCAGGTCCACAAAGGCTCTGTCAACCACTGGGGACCATGTGAACGGTGCCTTTTGAGAGGTGAGTGCAGAGAGGTGGGCCGCCAGGGTGCTGTTGCCACGAATGAAACGGCAGTAGAAATTGGCAAACCCTAGGAAACGTTGTCGCTGCACCCTGGACGTAGGTTGGGGCCAATCCACTACTGCTTTCACCTTTTCCGGGGGTCCATCTGGACATTTCCTTCAGAGATGACATATCCCAGAAAGGAGAGGGTAGAACGGTTGAACTCGCATTTCTCCGCTTTCACAAATAACTGGTTCTCCAGAAAGACTTGTCGAACATGGAGGATGTGTTCTTGGGCAGAAAAAACAGGATGTCATTGAGGTAGACGAACACGAAACGATTTAACATGTCCAAACGGCATTTAACAAGTCCAAACGGCATGACCAGGTACTCATAATGTCCACTTGCAGTGTTGAAGGCTGTCTTCCACTCATCCCCTTCGCGTATCCAAACCAGGTGGTAGGCATTCCAAAGACCCAGCTTGGAGAAGATGGTAGCCCCCTGGAGAGGTTCGAAAGCCGAGGAGAGGAGTGGTAGGGGGTAACGATTCTTGATCGTTATGTCATAAGGCCCCGGTAGTCAATGCACGGACACAGGGTCTTGTCCTTCTTTTCCACAAAGAAAAACCCTGTGCCGGCAGGAGAAGCAGAAGGATGGATGCCTCCAGTAGCCAGAGAATCCTCATTATACTCCTCCATGGCCTTGGTCTCCGGACCGGATAGGGAATATAGCCGACCATGAGGCGGTGTGGTGCCTGGGAGAAGGTCAATGGCACAATCATAGGGACGATGCGGGGGAAGAGAAATAGCCCGTGCCTTGCTGATGACTTCCAGGAGGTCATGTTACTCTGTGGGGATGGCAGAGGAATCTGAGGCTTGACTTAAGCCCTGAGGAGGACGTCTCGGGGAAGGCTGCACTGCTTTGAGGCAATGGGAATGGCAGAATGGACTCCAACCCAGGATGGAACTCGTGGTCCAGTCAATAACGGGGTTGTGTTTTTGGAGCCAAGAATATCCCAAAAGAACAAGAACATGGGGTATTCAATGAGGAGTTGCTGTATAGCCTCACTGTGATTTCCTGAAACCCGCAGATTAACAGGAACAATGCTGTGGGTAACTCTTCCAATGGAGCGGCCATCCAGTGCTCTAGCGTCCATGGGAACAGAGAGGAGTTGAGTTGGGATACCTAATTCAGAAACTAAGGTAGCATCCATAAAACTCTTATCCGCCCCAGAGTCAGTGAGCACCCGAAGAGATTTAGACTGGTCTCCCCACAGCAGTATCACAAAAAAGGGAGTGCGGGTGATGGGAATTAGAGGATTCCCAGTCTGGCTCCCCAGAGTACTTGTACCTACTAAAGAAATAGGTCTCTTAACCGGACAGGTGGCTATATAAGGGAATCGACGTCCAATAGTAACTCCCACGCTGTGAGCTCGTGTTTTATTTCCTCCGACAGTCCGTGAAGGAAGGTATCAAACAGAGCCTCTGGATTCCAGGGACTCTCGGCAGCCAATGTGCAAAACTCTACCGCATAGTCTGCCACACTACGGGAGTTCTGATGTACCTTCAGTAGTTTTTGGGCCACCTCTGTCCCGGGCACCGGAGAATCGAATACCTTCATCACCTCCGCCATGAAATCTTCCAGGTTATGACAAATGGCGGATTGTTGCTCCCAAACGGCCGTCACCCAGGAGAATGCCCTTCCGGACATTAGCGTAATTAGATACGCTATCTTCGATCGATCCGAAAGGAACGAAGATGGCTGTAGCTCAAAACTGAGGGAGCACTGGGAAAGAAATGCCCGGCAGGTTCTAGGATCACCAGCATATCACTCCAGAGGAGGTAAGCGGGGTTCTTGGGGAGCCAGGGTAGGCTGAACAGACCCACCACTAGTAGGGAAGTTACTGAGTGGCTGGGTGGTCTCAGATGTGGTGTGCTGCTTGCGAGCTAATTCACGGAATTGCTCCGTCAACGCCTTGAACCCCAGGTCGTGGTGTTCCGCCAGAGATCGGAACCCTTCCATCAGGTTCTGAAGTAGCTCCTAATGGTAGCTCCCTGCAGGGAGACAGTGTGACGGAGCTGGTCCAAGTCTGCTGGGTCAGTCATGGCCAGTTCGTACTATAACAACACAAGGCGAGTCCCAGACAGAAAACACAGGTATAAATACCCAGGGGATAATGGGGAAGAAAGGTGACACCTGGAGGGGGGTGGAGACAAGGACAAGGACTGGTGAAACAGATCAGGGTGTGACACAGATATTGTATTTTCAGCTGTTTAAAGCTTGTGTACAAAACTGAAAGTATAAGACTCAAAAATGAAAAGCTGTGCAAAGCTGTCATCAAGGCAAAGGGTGGCTACTTTGAAGAATCTCAAATGTAAAATATATTTAGATTTTTTGTAACACTTTTTTGGTTACTACATGATTCCATTTATGTTATTTCCTAGTTTTGATGTCCACTATTATTCTACAATGTAGAAAATAGTACAATAAAGAAAAACCCTGGAATGAGTAGGTGTGTTCAAACTTTTGACTGGTAGTGTGTATATACCGCTTCTAAGACTTGCTTTCAATGAGAATGACAGATCTATAACTCACATTTCTATATGAATTTGGTTTGGTCACCCAAAAAGTGACATATTGCAGCTTTAAAGAGATTATCCGGTACTTTTGTATACTTTTTAGCCAGTAGTTCTGAAAGTAGCACTCATGAGCCAAAAGTGGTCCCCAAAAATTGCGTACCACGTCACATATTGTATGCGCAGATATGTGCACCACCTCATTGCTCAATCTCTCTCTGATGTATCCTCTGAGCCATTGGGCCTGCTCTGCAACCTCATTGGATAACGCTGGGCAGGCCTCTCAACTGCGAGGGACAGCTAGAGGGCTGGCCCACGTGGGGGGAAATGTACAGAAAATGGCGCGGCACAGCTTCAAGAAATCAGTCACTGAAGTAATTTACAGTAATTCTGCTCATAGATTATGCACGTATGACCCACACATTGACACATCCTGCCCAAAGCGGGAGCATGTCTTTACATTTTTCTCTCTGCCATCAAGAGGGGGACCACTCAAGTCTCTCTTAGAGCCCCCAAAAGGCTCTCAAAAATCAGGTATACTTGAGAACATTTCAGTCTTCATTAGGTATGTTCTAAAGGTTATACAACCAATATGGAATATTAACTATCAGAGGTAGTAAATCAAATCAAATCAAATGTATTGGTCACTTACACGTGTTTGGCAGATGTTATTGCGGGTGTAGCGAAATGCTTGTGCTTCTAGCTCCGACAGTGCAGTAATATCCAACCGTTTCACAACATATACCCAAAATACATGTAAATCTAAGTAAGGAATGGATTAAGAATATATACATATAAACTCAGCAAAAAAAGAAACATCCCTTTCTCAGGACCCTGACTTTCAAAGATAATTCGTAAAAATCCAAATAACTTCACAGATATTCATTGTAAAGAGTTTAAACACTTTTTCCCATGCTTGTTCAATGAAACATAAACAATTAATGAACATGCACCTGTGGAACGGTCATTAAGACACTAACAGCTTACTGACGGTAGGCAATTAAGGTCACAGTTATGAACTTAGGACACCAAAGAGGCCTTTCTACTGACTCTGAAAAACACCAAAAGAAAGATGCCCAGGGTCCCTGCTCATCTGTGTGAATGTGCCTTAGGCATGCTGCAAGGAGGCATGAGGACTGCAGATGTGGCCAGGGCAATAAATTGCAATGTCCTTACTGTAAGACGCCTAAGACAGCGCTACAGGGAGACAGGATGGACAGTTTATCGTCCTCACAGTGGCAGACCACGTGTAACAACACCCGCACAAGATCGGTACATCGAACATCACACCTGCGGGACAGGTGCAGGATGGCAACAACAACTGCCCGAGTTACACCAGGAATGCACAATCCCTCCATCAGACTGTCCGCAATAGGCTGAGAGAGGCTGGACTGAGGGCTTGTAGGCCTGTTGTAAGGCAGGTCCTCACCAGACATCACCGGCAACAACATTGCATATGGGCACAAACCCACCATCACTGGACCAGACAGGACTGGCAAAAAGTGCTCTTCACTGATGAATCGTGGTTTTGTCTCACAAGGGGTGATGGTTGGATTTGCTTTTATCGCTGAAGGAATGAGCGTTACACCGAGGCCTGTACTCTGGAGCAGGATCGATTTGGAGGTGGAGGGTCCGTCATGGTCTAGGTCACAACATCATCGGACTGAGCTTGTTGTCATTGCAGGTAATCTCAATGCTGTGCGTTACAGGGAAGACATCCTCCTCCCTCATGTGGTACCCTTCCTCCAGGCTCATCCTGACATGACCCTCCAGCATGACAATGCCACCAGCAATACTGCTCATTCTGTGCGTGATTTCCTGCAAGACAGGAATGTCAGTGTTCTGCCATGGCCAGCAAAGAACCCTGATCTCAATCCCATTGAGCATGTCTGGGACCTGTTGTATCGGAGAGTGAGGGCTAGGGCTATTCCCACCAGAAATGTCCGGGAACATTCAGGTGGCTTGGTGGAAGAGTGGGGTAACATCCCACAGCAAAAACGGGCAAATCTGGTGCAGTCCATGAGGAGGAGATGCGCTGCAGTACTTAATGCAGCTGGTGGCCACACCAGATACTGACTGTTACTTTTGATTTTGACCCCCCCCCTTTGTTCAGGGACACATTATTCCATTTCTGTTAGTCACATGACTGTGGAATTTGTTCAGTTTATGTCTCAGTTGTTGAATCTTATGTTCATACAAATATTTCCACATGTTAAGTTTGCTGAAAATTAACACAGTTAACACAGGACGTTTCTTTTTTTGTTGAGTTTATGTCAGAGCCGCATTGGACTAAGATACAGTAGCATAGTATAGAATACAGTATATACATATAGTATAGGGTCACCAGCAGTGAATAGGGAACATTGTGCTATTGTGTGTCTGAGACTGAGGTAATTCCAGCTGCATGTTGATGTTTTCCTTTCCTCTAAAAACAGAGAGAAGTGGAAAGCTAATTAACCTAATAGTCACATTAAGATACATGAGGGTGGTGTGGAAAACCTCACCATCAGCATGCTTCCTGTTATTTTGAAGACAGTCTCAAAGCTCTAAATAAGTAAGTCGCTGGCCGTTGTTGAGTCTGGGAATCAGGGAATCACTGGTGCATGAGCCGAATATAATACTTTTCCCAAAACAAAAACTATCTGTCTCATCAGAAAGAACAAGGTCTCAATTGTTTGTAATCCGTCTGTGTTGGGATGGCTCACATTGTTGTGATGATTACTCCCCCACACACCAAAACTCCTTAAGACTCACCCTGGTGCCTGTAGGCCTATAGCTCATACGTTTGTGTTGTGTTATCCTGTCCTGTCTGTGTGCCTTTTTTTGTCCTGCTGTTTTTTACCTGGATAAATTCACCCATTTCCTGTCTTTTGTGGCGAGAGTAATTGCAGCTGGTTAAAAGGGTATATTTTGATAGGATAATAATGTCTCTGAGTGAGACAGACAGTGTCACACATAGACATAGTGTTTTGGTTCCATGTCCACCTACGTTTGGCTCCATGTGGCACACCTGTGTTTATTTGTGGGACGCTTCAAAACAAGTGATTGGATAGTGGCAGCCTGGCAGGTAGACAGCTGCCAACTTCCTTCTGAAATTACACACTTGACCTCAAGGAGTAGTCTGGTTGAGGGGGCAAAGGGGGGTCTGGCCAAAATGTACTCTGCTAAAATACAACACTGGTCCCACAGCTTGTCCCGGCCTACAGTTAACACAATTGCAAAAATAATGGCTTAACCTTAACATTTGATTGTTTGCTTTTCTGAAAAAGTCTGGTTCACAAAATATGCAGAGTTTATTTTAAGACACTGAACTCCTCTCTCACTTCTAACCACTTGTTTATTTTTGGGTGTGTATATGGTAAGTGGAGGGGTAGAGGGAGAAGGGATGAGAGCACCTGGAAAACCCATCTGGAGGTTTGGAGCCAGGTGATTGGAGGGTGGGGGGGAGACAGGCATCCCCTGGCCAGTCTAAACATCACATACAGGGTAGTCTGGAACGATGTGAACCAGGTGTTTTTGTCTGAGGGCAGGTGTTTGTCGTAATAATGGAGAACAAATATGATTGGGTCAGTCATGAAGAGGGTAATCCCAATTTCACGATAAGGTGGGGTGAGTGGGGGAGGTGTTGCTAGGAAAGTGTGCTGCTGTGGCCATATGGTCTGTCTGCCTCCCTTCTTCTTATTCTCTACCTCTCTGTTCGGGCTGAGGGGAACTGGGACAGTTGGGAAGTCATTAATATCCATCAGGGTGACACGTTTGCACAGGATGAAAGGGAGAACCTGGTTCTCCTGTGCCTGGCTGACATTGGAGACCTTGTGTTCCAAATCACACAGTATTCCCTATATAGTGCACAGAGTTCTGGTCAAAAGTAGTGCACTGAATAGGGAATAGGGTGTAATTTGGGAAGCATAGACAGCCATTCCTCCTGAGAGATGTGTTTGTTTATAGAGTCCATCCAAGCCCCAGAGGACTGCAGGGATTGATACTTTTTAGGTTTATATCATGATGGAACGGAAACAAGCAGCCATTAGCCAGAGATGATCGGTGAGGCTTCAGAAGCCTGATCCAGCTATCAACAAATCCAGATGCTTTTCTAACCACAAATCAACTCGAAAAAATACTGTTATCACTTCAACCAGAATGTTGGGGAGACTCATAGTCTCTGCGGATGTGGACTATTAGAATGGGGGTTGTATGAGGGAGATTTAAAGGCATGTATGAGCTTAGCCTCAGCCGGAGCAGCCAAGTTTTCCCCCTCTGTTGTACCCCTCTGCAGAGTGGAGTGCAGAAAGCAGAGATTGAGTGGGCCTTGGTCGCTCACCATCTGCCACTCTGTTTACACTCGTCAGCACGAAAGAGAGAAAGAGAGGGAGAGAAAAAGAGAGAGAGAGAGACAGAGAGTCAGCCACTGAAATGTCAGAAACATTTCCTACTGACAGAGCCAGGTCTCTGACTCTCTGACTCAGACCTCTCTGACATGAATCCACTCTTTCAGGACCAGGCCTGGTGAAGTCACTTTCTTCTCTCCATCCCCTTTCTCAGTGACTACCATTTATTGTGCTATTAGAGTGTTTCTAAGGAGAGGCAACTTGCCTTACTGTGTTTGTCACTGAGTGATAAAGTTGCATATATCTTCCCTGACATGACTTCACTAGTTTTTATATGATGTTACGCTACTATAGCACATCAATCAAGATCATAAATATAATACTGTTTGAAGGACACTTTTCTTTTCATTTACGACAGTCACCTGAGCTCCAAATGAATTCCCTGAGATGAGCTCTCACTGAGTATACCAAACATTAGGAACACCTTCCTGATATTCAGTGACACCCCCCCCTTTTGCCCTCAGAACAGCCTCAATTTGTCGGGGCATGGACTCTGTCGAAAGCATTGCTGGCCCATGTTGACTCCAATGCTTCCCACAGTTGTGTCAAGTTGGCTAGATGTCCTTTGGGTGGTGGACCATTCTTGATACACATGGGAAACTGTTGAGCGTGAAAAACCCAGCAACGTTGCAGTTCTTGACACAAACCGGTGAACCTGGCACCTACTACCATACCCTGTTCAAAGGCACTTACATTTTTTGTCTTGCCCGTTCACGCTCTGAATGGCACACACATACACAATCCATGTCTCAATTGTCTCAAGGCTTAAAAATCCTTCTTTAACCAGTCTCCTCCCCTTCATGTACACTGATCGAAGTGGATTTAACAAGTGACATCAATAAGGGATCATAGCTTTTACCTGGTTTCACCTGGTCAGTCTATGTCATGGAAAAAGCAGGTTTTCATTATATTTTGTATACTCGGTGTATAACCTACGCTTTTTAACTAACTTTGAATGGGTATTACCGTACGAGTGACTTTTTCTGTGTTTTATGTCTAGAGTGAGAGGATATGGCCTATGGTCCTCTCCTCCGCCAGATGCCTACACACCCCTCCTGTCCTGTGCTTATTTCTGGCTCTTCATAGGAGAGTCCTTGGAATGTCTGCTCAGGAACAGAGACTGTAAATAAATAATGGAGAAGTCCTGGGTATAGCTTTCCTGAGTGACCAGAACAGCCAAGGGTGTGGACGGCATTGGACGCTTGGCGGTTTGTTATTTCGTGGACAATCGCTTTGGCCAGGCCATGCATAGTTCATACACAGACCACCAGAGCAGTAGACTGTGTGTCTGTTTCCGTGTGGGTGTATCAGTGTGTTTCTGTTATTGTGGGCCTGTTAGTCTACGGTTAAACTCAGAGATGGGCAGTATTTCTGTTCCATGTATTTGAAATATGTTTTTCAATTACTTCTGAGTATTCTGGGCTGAACTACTTTCGAGAGCTATAATTTGTATTTTCAAAATACTTTCTATACTATTTTTTGTAGTGGTTCATAATTTTGCAGTCCCCTACATTGGTATCAGAAGTCTGATGGCACTATGGTGTGATAAGAGCATCTGCTAAATTAACTAAATACAAATGTTTTTGTTCAAATGGACAATTACAAAGCATGCTGAGTATTATTCTAATGAGAATAATACTTAGCAGGTTTAGGAAAACTTACACAGCAAGTCAGGAGAATTATGAATGTATCCCATCTAGACATGACCCCGAAATTAGGCCAATAATAATACCCAGTGTGCTTTGTAGTTCAATTTGATATGTTCATTTTCACATATACATTTACATTTTGGTCATTTAGCAGACACTCTTATCCAGAGTGACTTACAGTCAGGGCATTCAACTAAGTTAGATAAACAACACATATCACTGTCATAGCAAGTAAGACGTTTCCGTAACGGTTACTGAAAATGTTGTTGCTGTTCGGGCCGGCTACTTGCAAATGTATTTCTGTATTTTAAAATACAAAATGCATGTATTTTAATTAAATATTTTTCAAAATACCAAGTATTTTGTAGTTTATTTATTACATTGATCTTTATGGTATTTTGTAATTGTATTTTGTAAGTTTTGCCCATCCCTGGTTGTATGCTTGCATATACAGCATGAGTGTTGTTCATGTGATTGTACATTGTCACAGTGTGTGCGTTTTAAAAAACCTCTTAGGGCTCGGATCCCACTAGCGGGATCAAAATCGACAACATCCGGTGAAGCTGGAGCGCGCCAAATTCAAATGACAAAATTGTAATATTAAACATTCATGAACATACAAGTGTCTTACATAATTTAAGTGTCTTACAGATTTCAAAAAGGCTTTACGGTGAAAGCATACCATGTGATTATCTGAGGACAGCGCCCCACATCAAAATACTTTTTCAACAATCACCGGCTTCACAAAAATCCCAAATAGCGATAAAATAAATCACTTACCTTTGAAGATCTTCCTCTTTTTGCAATCCCAAGGGTCCCAGCTACACAATGAATGTTTGTTTTGTTCGATAAAGTCCTTCTTTATATCCAAAAAAGTCTGTTTAGTTGGCGCCATTGATTTCAGTAATCCACTCCTTCAACATGCATACAAAGGAATCCAAAAAGCTACCGGTAAACTTCGTCCAAACAAGTCAAACAATGTTTCTAATCAATCCTCAGGTACCCTAATATGTAAATAAATTATAATATTTCAGACAGAAAGAACAGTGTTCAATAAAAAAGGAAAATAACAAAGGACGCGCCCTCGTTCACACGCGCCAAAAGTCTACCTGTCCTGATGAGAACACCTTGGATAAACTACAACTACTTGTTCGTTTTTCAAGAAACAGGCCTGAAACCCTTTCTAAAGACTGTTGACATCTAGTGGAAGCCATAGGAACTGCAATCTGGGTTCTATTTTTTTGTATATCCCATAAGATAGCATTGAAAAGGCCTGTGACCTCAAAATAAATGATTCCAGGTGGATTTTACTAGGGTTTTCGCCAGCCATATCAGTTATGTTATACTCACAGACATTATTTCAACAGTTTTAGAAACTTCAAAGTGTTTTCTATCCAATGCATATCCTAACTTCTGGGCTTGAGTAACAGGCAGTTTACTTTGGGCACGTCAGTCATCCGGAAATTCAGGATACTGCCACTAGCGCTAAGAGCACTGTATGTATTTGACGTGGTTGTTCATGTTTACCCTGTGCTTGTGTCTATTGACCTATTCTTCCATTATGCTGTACTGTGCGACTCTTAGGCACTACCATTTCAGAACACATAGATTCGTAATATATGGGCACAATAAACTCTGACACTAAATGGATATCCCCCAAATAGAGCCCCAGGGCTGCTGATGTAGTGATGGGGAGATACCTTACACACACACACACTCCGAGCATGCGCACGCACACACACAAACACACACACAAACACAAACACACAGACACAAACACACACAGGCACACACACACACACACACACACACACACACACACACACACACACACACACACAATTACTACCTCGTGACCTGGCTTGCAGTGTCAGGTGACAGTAGAGAGCCATGAAAAATGCAGGGCCATGTGAGAGGCCTCTAAATATAGATGTGTTGCTATTACTGCTCCCCTGCACCCTTTAATTGTCTTATTACCGTATGAACAAAACACTGCACCACCACCACTAACATCTCACATCATCACATACTTAGAATAACCTATGTGCCTTTAATGAACTATTTGAAGTTGGAAATAAAAGGTTATTTCATATATCAGTCACACTTGGTAGTAGACAGTCACACTTGGTAGTAGACAGTCACACTTGGTAGTAGACAGTCACACTTGTTAGTAGACAGTCACACTCGGTAGTAGACAGTCACACTTGTTAGTAGACAGTCACACTTGGTAGTAGACAGTCACACTTGGTAGTAGACAGTCACACTTGGTAGTAGACAGTCACACTTGGTAGTAGACAGTCACACTTGGTAGTAGATAATGAGGGGTCTATTGAGACATAAGTTGACTTTGACACTGGACAAACGGGTCCCATTATATATTAGTGTGGGGAAGGTTGAATGGTTCGCCCAGTAGCTGGCTACTGGGGATATTTTGGGACCTGTTCCAAAAAGGCTGGTAGGGAAAATTCCATCTATGTCATTATTTAGAAGGCAACCATGGCTATTGGCTAACGCTGTACAATATACAATCAACGATATACCCCCCCCCCCCCAACTGGAATGTGAACTTACGATCTGAATTAGGAACTGTATCCACATGTGTTCTCTGCTGTAGTTCTTGCTTGTGATTTATGTATGTATTTATGCACTTATGTGGAGATGCTGAGCTGTGATTTGTTGAGATGCAAGACACGTTTCCCGAAAGGGACACAATAAAATATAAAATAATAATAATACTGTTACTATATGTGCCTTATCATTGCCGTACAAAGCTCTCTCAGGGAGACTGTGGCATGGAGAGTAAGCCAAGCAGTTGTCAAGGTTCACTGACCAAATAGTAGCCACGCACGCACGCACACACACACACACACACACACACACACACACACACACACACACACACACACACACACACACACACACACACACACACACACACACACACAGTACACACACACACAGAAAATACAGTAGTGGATGTGTTTGTGTGAATCAATTATCTTCTGTTGTCACAGTAGCCTTGCGCACTGCAGACACACAAACACGCACATACAGTACACACAAACAGCAAGAGAAGCGGATGTAGTGGTCTGAATCAATAATGTTGTGTTGTCACAGGGTGACATGTCTGCCATGGAGGGCAGTGAGCAGATGGCCCTGGGCTGCGTAGCTTAGCTTCCTGTTAGCCATGCGATACCATGGTGATACAACTACAGCCACAACAGCCCAGCCCAGCCGCCACCGCTGGGAAATCCCACAAGCCACTGGGCACAACACTGGTCATTAACAAACAGCATGGGCATTATCGACATTTCTCTGAAATGCTGAGCAAAGCACAATGTGTCCAAAAGAAATTAGGATGATTGGTAAATAGACTCACAATAGTGTTGTGAGGTAGGCATATTTTCTGCTCTTTCTTCATGTGATTTCTTGTAACCGAGGAAACTCCTCCAGACCTTTGATGGTGCGGGGAAAGTGATGCGCATGTGATGTCAAAGAGACGAAAGCTCACTGGGGCATCGTTCCCACCTACAGTATGGGGAGGGTACGCCAAAGTTTCCCACAGCGATCAAGTAAACGTCACTCACGTAAACTTCTCAAGCAATGAGCCACATGTCCTCCTCACACACCAACAAGCAGATCCTGTCAGCTTGAGGGAGAAAACATTCCTTTTTGTTGTTAGCCCTCTGGGGCCGCACTCTTCCTCGGGCTCCTAGAAGATGTCTATGTTATTCTGAAGGGTCTACATGATGTTAATCTAGGAATCTTGTCATTGTCAAGGGGATGGTGGAGGAGTATCGGGGATAGACTGCGGTATATCAGGAGGACGGCACACTACCCCTCTATTCTACACTGGTCTGTTTAGCATCATAGTTTTAAGTGAGAAAGTTCAAACAACCTTGTTATGACTAGATCCAGTGATGAAGTGCTCCCGTTTGCTTGTTAGGACCAAACAAGAAGAATACAAGCAGCCCATAGACATGTCTAGACATGGTTTACGTCCATGAATATTGCCAACACAAGTTCATTAAGTCAGTAATAAGACCCATAAACGGGTTTCATTTATCTTCTCAGCAATTTTATGACACTTGGTGGTGAGCAGCAGCGCTACAAAAGAAAAACACCCAGTGTTATGAAGAAAGAAACACAACACCTTTCTCTTTCAAATGTTGTTGCCTCCCCATAGGGCCTTCCGTTAGCTCACAAGTACAGAACACTCAGTACAGAACACTCAAGAAACTCTTGACACATCTTCTGATTTATATTCTGACTAGGGAAAACAGTTGGCAGTTCATTTGGCTTGTTCGATCATCCCTCTATCCATCCATCATACAGTGGCTTCTTGGGCCCTGGTCAAAAGTAGTGCACTAAATAGGGAATAGGGTTCCATTTGGGACTGACACAGTATGTCCACCATCAACAGGTTCAGTCCAGCCATGCAGAAACCAGACCCTTTGAGCTTCCATCCCTGTCCTTTAATCTAGCTCCAAGTTAATGAAGAATATTGTGCACACGGCGCTCCACTACAAAAAGGGTTTGTGGGTAAAATAAAGTGCCACTGGATAAAAACCACCGACCACAGAAGTAGTGATTAGAATGGCTTTGATCAATAGGTGATGTTAACAGGTGAGGAGAGGAGAGGAGAGGAAGGGTTGGAAGGTTGGGGAGGCAGGTTGGGAGACAGGTCGGGAGGGAGGCAAGGGAGTGAAGGAGGTGCATTGGGAGGTTGGGTGATGAGGGAGAGGCGGGTTTGGAGTGAGGAAGGAGACCGGTGGGGGGGGGGCCTCATCAAACTACAAACAGCCGGCTTAATTAAGGTCATAGTACAGGACCACAGGCCAAACAGGAGCTGTAGCTCCACCACATCACACAGACACTGTGGTCCTCTGGCCTAGCATCAAGCCACACAAGCTGCAGGACCAGGAAGAGACAGCTTGTGCTACGCCAGGGTAATGAGTGGCAAGGCCAGTGAGGGATGGATGGCTTAATAACAGGGTAAAGGGTTGTCATAGCCAGAAAGTAATTGCATAGGTTAAGGGTAAATTATGACAGAATCTGGATAACTGATGCCAAACCAAGAATTGGAACACACTTGTGTAATGAACTGGATGTACAACTTGTTTTTGAATGTGAAAAGTAATCTGACACGAGTCATCTGTTTCCCCTCAGTTTCTTCTGCTGATAACAAACTGGCAAAGAAAAACAGTAACATCGCTAAACATTACATTACAAATGGTTAGAATCAGAAAATGGATTATGGGCCAATAGTCTCAAATCAATTTTTCACTCGTCAAGCAATTTGAAGTAACTTCTTGGTTTAAGAAAAGCAAGCATTTTAGTTCAGATCTTTTCAGTTGTAGCACTCAGGCCATCATGTACTTGTTTATTTGGCTTCTAAATAGACAGCCAATAGGCCGTTTGTTGCCACCCCATTGACATGTTCCGTGGATCCTTATGTGTGTACTAGGGAGTAAGGAGCTATTGAAAAAAATCCTAGAAACCTCAGTCTATTGTGAAAGTGACACCTAGCTCTCCACACCTTTTCACACTAGACTTATAATGTCACAATAGACTATTTATTGACATTCATCAGACGGGCTAGGCCTGTTTCCATTTTGACTCTCTGCACATAGACAGTGAAGGTCACAGGTCCAATATTTACAATGTGTTATGCTCTCTCCGATGAGTAGTTAATGAAGAAATTGCTAACCAAACAGAGAAGGCTATTCAGGTCTTTGGTTGCAGCAGAAGAAAGTTGCAGCAGGGATAAAGAAATAGAGGCAGATATGTACTCAGTGTATTGTGTCTTTCTGTCCTTCTGCTTCTCATTGTCTTAATACATCAGACCAGACAATGGAGGAATGTTGGCCGGTCCTTAACGAGGGTGTATTATTTTGATTGTGTAATGCTGGTGTAGTAGTGACTAGCTAGCTGATCTGAGGGTGATAGGCAGTAAGACGTGGTCATCTCAGGGTGGGAAGCTGTCACAGCCCCCTCAGTTCAGACCCTGAGTGGAGTTGTTTGTCTCCTCACATCAATGCATTCTTCTCATTCCTCCCCCTTGGCCTGGGATGAAAATCAGCTGGTTTCTGAAGACAGAGAGAGCGGAGAGAGAGAGAGAGAGAGAGAGAGAGAGAGAGAGAGAGAGGGGATTGGTGAACTTTTACCTTCTTTCCCAGGCGGAAGGAGAGGGTCTTTTTTGTTGTTGCTGGAGACATAAAATGTGTTGGTTTTGGCATGACGGACGTTTCTGTCAATATTGAACGACTGAAAAAGTATTGTTTTGGTCATGCTTCTGTCAAACTCCGTCTGAAAATTGTTTTGTGTGAAACACATTCGTACTCCCCCTGTTTGACAATGACCTCATGCTCCGAGAAAGAGAGACAACTTTGTCACGCATTCCAGAATCCCAGTCTGCGGTAAATCGACAACTTTTGTGGGTAGTCCTTCAGCTTTCCCTAATTCCCTTCCTTATTCCTTATATAGTGCTCTTCTTGTGACTAGGGGCCCATACTATATAGGGAATAAGGTGCCATTTCAGATGCAGGTTAGTGAATCTCAGCTCCTTTCCTCACCAAAGCAGTTCCAGAAGGAGAACCTACTTCATGAAGATTATTGTTTTACCTGACAATAAGCAGTCATCTGAGATCCTGCATCTCCCAGCAGACTGGCCTCTCATTTACATGTCCCAAAAGACGAACCTGAAACCGCAGCCTCATGTACACCAATCACATCACGAAACCGGCTCCCTTCTTCTATCTTGATGCCAAAACTGACGAGAGCTCATCACAGGCTCACTCTACATTACAAGACATCTCTGTCATGAAAGGAGAGACTCTGTGATACAGCAACTGTCAGGCTGTGATGTTCTAGCTAATACTACTCCTCCACTGACTTAGATAAGTCTCTCTTGGATGATGATAATGTGGGCTACTACCAAACCTCATAAACTGAGGGGGTGTAATTAGCTCACTCTTGAAAATCTTGATTTCATTTACTAAAGCATATAATGTTAAGCAAGCACCACACTACCTTTTTGGTGTGTATTAAAAGCATATTAGTATTAAAAGCATAGAGCGTTGGACTAGTAACCGAAAGGTTGCAAGATCGAATCCCCGAGCTGACAAGGTAAAAACCTGTCGTTCTGCCCCTGAACAAGGCAGTTTAACCTACTGTTCCTAGGCGGTCATTGAAAATAAGAATTTGTTCTTAACTGACTTGCCTAGTTAAATAAAGGTAAAAAATGTAATAATAATAAATGTTATTATTAAAAGCATATTAGTATTAAAAGCATATTAGTATTAAAAGCATATTAGTAGCTCTTTGTATTAAATTGTGTGAGCTATCTTTGAAGTTAAACTGCCTGTGTAGTCTATTGGTTAGCCTTACTGGTTTTAGGTAGGCCTCCAAACATGAAACACTAGCAGATCATAGTCCACCCTGGCTCCAGTCCCCTCCAGCTGAGCCTCCACCCTTTCTCCATGGTATTAGTTTGAAGGAGTGTTTGGCTTGTCTGGAGGCCTCCCTTAGTTACAGGAACATACAGCCTCTGTGATTTGGCCATGGATCATGGTTGGCTTTACCACAGCAGAGAAGCCATACAGCCTCAAACCAGACCGCGATGTTATCGTCATCTCTACACCCGCCCCCACTGAGAGTTTAGCCAGGGGAGACAAGGGGGAACTGATCCATGCTTTTCCTAGAGAACACTAACTTTTTCCAATAAGTTTGCGTAAAACTCAGTCAGGGGCCTGGAAACAGTAAAAACACAAGTATCCACTCCACAGAAAACACGTTAAGTGCTCATAAGCAGTGTATTAAGCACGTCATAATAACCATATGAGAGAAGCCCACAGAGATGGTGTGGTGTGTGGTCTGAAGGACAGACCGGTGGCGCAGCCGCTGTCACAGGAAATGAACCTCTCCCACAAGGGGTAATTGTCACAGGAGAAGAGAAGCAACAGGCCACCTGAGAATCTGCCAGTTCCCACAGTCTGTGAGGCCGTATCAGGCCTACAGTGGCACTGGGGCTTGGGCATGGCTGGGGGGCATCCCACGCTCGCTCAGTTGCCACAGCATTGTGTCAATAATTTTGGATCCCACTCCCTTGTTGCACTGATTTCAGGCTGATAGCGTGCTGGCAGTGAATGGGGAATGCAGCACAGGACTGGGAATGAGCAGCTGTAAAACCTGGTTTCTAATCATTGCTTGAACAATTTACCACAGGGTGGTAATCAAGCATTGCGGCATACGTTTTTCCGTGTAAGGGGACTTTACTTTGACGTGCTTCAGATACCACACGCACCACTAAGTACCTCTTTTCAAGATTTCCTTCTCTTGGCCAAGTGAATGATTAAAGAAAACAAACCAGTTAGGTATAATCTTCTCATGCACCTAATCCAGGCAAAGAACCCACAGTTGACAAATTTTCGGTAGACCCCATGGTATCAGTGTTAAATTGTTAAAGCCAACAGACGTCACCACTAGGATATCTAGCAATCCTATGAGTCCACTCTGCTGTGCATCCAGGGAGAGAACAAAGTGGCAGACTTCCTATCCTCATGCCCAAATGACCCATACCTCCCCCTCCCTCCCCCTCCTTCGGGGTGAGGTACGTGGTGACTCAGTCACCCTGTTCTGTTCCATTCTCTCCTCTCCTCCTCACGCGTCATCGCTGGCCTTTTAAACAGCCAGGGCTCTGGAGATGGGGAGATGAGAGAGAGCAGCTTTATTAGATTGGGCAGCAGCAGCTCTGACCTGGCCAGCTAGCCTGCTGTTATTTATAGCAGGGAGAGAGACCAGCAGTGGGTTGTGTTCCTTTCAGCCACTTCCTGCTCCCGATCCTCTTCTTACCCTGCGTGTACAGACAGACAGCAGAGGCTCACAGCTGATGCTCTCCTTTTGTTACCTCACTAACGGGAGCTTTACATGTGATAGGAACACTTTGTTTGTTTGTGTTGCATTGCTATTATTGAATGCTTGTCTGGAAAGTGAGGTTAATGTAGAGTTGGATGGTCATCACGTTACTGAGAGGAGAGCTAGAGAGAAGATATCTTTGTAAGGTCAGACAGACTATTAGAGGAGGTATTGTCTGACTTGCCAAGCATGTCTGTAGCTTTTGGCCTTTCCTTTGATGTATTTTCTCTGTCACGTTTATTCAGACTGTGCCCCACTGTGCCTGTAAATAATATGCTCTCTGAGCTCTGAGCGTAGATTAAGGTGTGCTGCAGAGAGCCTATAAATTAATCCACCCAGCCTGGACAGGAGGAGGTAGAAAGCTAACCAATCAGAGAGGAGACCCTGTCTGTCTGCATCCAGCCAGGTCAAACTGCTCTTGGTTTGCTTCAGGATCAAAGATGTCTCGTACAATGAATTCTGTTACAATACAGGACCAACTATAATCAAATTACACTGGAGTTCAGTCAAGGGTAACTAAGGTTGTTTGTAGAATAGGAGAGTTGTTTTTACAATTCAAAGAGCCAACAGTATATGATATGAAAGAGCCAAGGTGTTATACACCCACCTAAATAGGATCTGATTTCACTCTTGTTTTACAGTCACTGAGGAACATAAATCCACAGTTAAGGCCTACAGTTACTCCTCTCCCGACTCCCGTGAAACAGTAAGTCACATGCATAAAGTAGATAAGAGATTTCTCCTGGTTTGCTGGTGGTGTTAAAAGATGAATAATTGAGATGATCAAAATGTGAACTGTCATGGCAGCCTCTGGTGATTTACTGGGCTATCACGTTACATGTTCCAGGAGAGGAGAAGAAGACCCGTGGGCACTCACTGTTTTGTAAACACACCGATGATGCTGACACATATTTTAATATTTATCAGAAGCAACAGGGCCATTTGCAGGTTATTTTGGCGAGAGGATAGAGTTCACTTGTTCCGTGGCATTTTTCCCCAGCAATAGTCCAGCCACTACCTAAAACACAGACATATGGCCAAACAATCCAGCATGATTACTGACTTTACTTAATTTATACATACAGTCATGTCTTCTTTATCAAAGATGATCATGGTCAGACAAGCATTGAAACTTGCCATTAGGTGGAAGCAGGCATATTGTCATGATAATGCAATACATGTTTTTCAGTATGTCCTTGTCCTAAGTAGGCATCTCTACAGTAGCAGTGTACAGTTAAGTGATCTTTCTTCCTATTCAATACTCATTCTCTAGTATGATAAGTTAAAAGTTATATTGCTTGTTGTTGTTTTAACCCCATCACATAACAAACATTCCAGATTGATTGATTATAGCTCCCCTTCTCTATTTTCTTTGTGACTGTACAGCCAGGCTTTCAGTTTGCTTCTGTGTGCATCCTAATATCGATGTTATCCAAGGACTCAGACAGTGTCCCTAGCTTTATCTCCTGAGCCTATGCTGCTGACGCCAGGTTTTTTTCTGGGTAATGAGTGTCTGAAAACTCCTCAGTCGTCTGTTTTCCAGCAGGTCGATGGATGACACTCCAGAGACGCTAAACACACCGAGCGACCTGGTCGCCTCAGACTCCAGGTTGCCATCTTGTCACCTATTTTGTCTGGAGTGGACAGGATTATGTGGATGATGTCTGGACGGCATCTGTTTAGGTTGCACATAGGGCTGTGGCGGTCACAACATTTCGTCAGCCGCTGATTGTCAAGCAAATAACTGTCGGTCTCACGGTCATTGACCGTTAATTAACATAAGCACATTTAGCATCTCCTTGCTTCCACACACTGATGCAGACCTTTCGAACATCTACATTTTAAAAAGTCTAATAAATCCATGTAATTAGCCTACAACTTCACAATAAATCCATTATTTATTTTAAACAGCATGAAATGAAGAAAATGTAGTCCATATCAGAAGAACAGAATAGCATACTCTGAGTTGTTCTTATGTTAGGTCCTGATCCAGCTATGCCAAATGGCTGTGGGCTACATTAGTTCATTTAGCAGACAAGATTTGCTTAGAATCTGTGGCATTATTTTATAGTATGAAGAATACAATTGATCAAAGCTGAATAAAATAGAAAGGATATTTTCTCCAAACGATTTGAGGGAGTGCACACATGCATCTATTCTGTGTTGAGCGGTTAACAAAGAGGGACAATAGAGTGCTGAGTACCAGGCAGTTAGCTAGTTTGGTAGGCTACTAATGACCATCAGCAGCATCAGAGCTTGGAGAAGCCTAGTTACCGTGACTAAACGGTCACGTGGAATTTGACTGCTTTCATGTTTCATGACCGCCGGTGTGGCGGTAATATGGTCACCGTAACAACCCTAGTTGCACATTGTAAACAGAAATATGTATAGATACAGGCAGGATTTCCTGCTTGATCAATAAACAGATGTAGCAATATTACTCAATGAGAGATTCTCCCCAATAGCTTGCTTATAGTTTCTGTTTTTCTGTACTTTTAGCCTTTCCCTTATCTGCCTCCTTATTTCTCTCTGCCCACCCTCTTCCCCTCAAAGATTTCTTTCTCTATGAGTTTTATGTTTAATGAGCTTTTGTGGAAACAGCAAGATCCTCATTAGACAACACACTTTAATGTCCTGTCTGCAGAGTATGTGCTATACCCTTGGTGTATGTTATGGTAGTGTAGTGCAGACACATCATTGGGACACGCTTGCTTTAGTGGATGTTGCTCTAAAGCCACAACGTTTAGAGCCACTTTAATGAATGTCTGAACTTTAACCCACATTTATCCTCCTCCTCCTCCTCTCATCCCTCCTTCTCCGTAATAAGGAGAAGAGAACTCCCAGGCTGGCCGCAATTAGCCAGTGAAATGTCTTAAAACAACAAAGATAACTGGCTTAATAATTTATCTGGTTTGGCAAAGGCCCTGCTGCCTGGTGGTGTTTAAATCAACTGTCTGTCTGTCTGTCTGTCTGTCTGTCTGTCTGTCTGTCTGTCTGTCTGTCTGTCTGTCTGTCTGTCTGTCTGTCTGTCTGTCTGTCTGTCTGTCTGTCTGTCTGTCTGTCTGCCTGCCTGCCTGCCTGCCTGCCTGCCTGCCTGCCTGCCTGCCTGTCTGTCTGTCTGTCTGCCTGCCTGCCTGCCTGCCTGCCTGCCTGTCTGTCTGTCTGTCTGTCTGTCTGTCTGTCTGTCTGAGAGGCTAGAGGCCAGCCAAGCGTACAAGGCTACTCCTCTTTCACACACAAGACAAGTGTGGGCTAGTTATCCATTCACAGTAACGAACAGGGGAAACCCAGGATACCCAGGACTGGAGAGGAATTTGGGAATTTCCTGTTCCACTCTTAGGGATGGTATAGTTAAACTCCCTCTACACTGAGGGACACTCTATAAGAGACAATGCTGAAGATCTGCATCGTGAGAAAAGTAAACCAGAGGTCAAGAGAAGACCGTCCTGCTAGTGAGAAAAGTAAATCAGAGGTCAGGGAAGACAGCCCTGCTAGTGAGAAAAGTAAACCAGAGGTCAAGAGAAGACAGTCCTGCTAGTGAGAAAAGTAAACCAGAGGTCAGGAGAAGACAGTCCTGCTGGTGAGAAAAGTAAACCAGAGGTCAGGAGAAGACAGTCCTGCTAGTGAGAAAAGTAAACCAGAGGTCAAGAGAAGACCGTCCTGCTAGTTAGAAAAGTAAACCAGAGGTCAAGAGAAGACCGTCCTGCTAGTGAGAAAAGTAAACCAGAGGTCAAGAGAAGACAGTCCTGCTTGTGAGAAAAGTAAATCAGAGGTCAGGGAAGACAGCCCTGCTAGTGAGAAAAGTAAACCAGAGGTCAAGAGAAGACAGTCCTGCTAGTGAGAAAAGTAAACCAGAGGTCAGGAGAAGACAGTCCTGCTGGTGAGAAAAGTAAACCAGAGGTCAGGAGAAGACAGTCCTGCTAGTGAGAAAAGTAAACCAGAGGTCAAGAGAAGACCGTCCTGCTAGTGAGAAAAGTAAACCAGAGGTCAAGAGAAGACAGTCCTGCTGGTGAGAAAAGTAAACCAGAGGTCAAGAGAAGACAGTGCTGCTTGTGAGAAAAGTAAACCAGAGGTCAAGAGAAGACAGTGCTGCTGGTGAGAAAAGTAAATCAGAGGTCAGGGAAGACAGCCCTGCTAGTGAGAAAAGTAAACCAGAGGTCAAGAGAAGACAGTCCTGCTAGTGAGAAAAGTAAACCAGAGGTCAGGAGAAGACAGTCCTGCTAGTGAGAAAAGTAAACCAGAGGTCAAGAGAAGACCGTCCTGCTAGTTAGAAAAGTAAACCAGAGGTCAAGAGAAGACCGTCTTGCTAGTGAGAAAAGTAAACCAGAGGTCAAGAGAAGACAGTCCTGCTAGTGAGAAAAGTAAACCAGAGGTCAAGAGAAGACAGTCCTGCTGGTGAGAAAAGTAAACCAGAGGTCAAGAGAAGACAGTGCTGCTGGTGAGAAAAGTAAATTAGAGGTCAGGGAAGACAGCCCTGCTAGTGAGAAAAGTAAACCAGAGGTCAAGAGAAGACAGTCCTGCTAGTGAGAAAAGTAAACCAGAGGTCAGGAGAAGACAGTCCTGCTGGTGAGAAAAGTAAACCAGAGGTCAGGAGAAGACAGTCCTGCTAGTGAGAAAAGTAAACCAGAGGTCAAGAGAAGACCGTCCTGCTAGTGAGAAAAGTAAACCAGAGGTCAAGAGAAGACAGTCCTGCTAGTGAGAAAAGTAAACCAGAGGTCAAGAGAAGACAGTCCTGCTAGTGAGAAAAGTAAACCAGAGGTCAAGAGAAGACAGTCCTGCTAGTGAGAAAAGTAAACCAGAGGTCAAGAGAAGACAGTCCTGCTAGTGAGAAAAGTAAACCAGAGGTCAAGAGAAGACAGTCCTGCTAGTGAGTAAAGTAAACCTAATGTCGTAATATTATGGCATCGGGAGATGTGGCAAGCTACAAGGGTAACCAAGACACTGTGGCTACATGGTGTCAAGCCAGTGATCCTCTCTTTCCCTCATTTTGTTTCTCTCCTTTTTCCCAGAGTGCTGCTGTGGGTCTCCAAGGGATGTGTTATGTGGCAATGTGAATGTTGTCATAAATATAAAGCAAAACAGATTTACTGGGCCTGATATAAGGTTGGGCTAGATTTTTGTTAGATTCTTGGCACCCGTGTGACTCCTACTGACCTTTTAAAAAGTGTCGATCAACAAAGCGCTCTTGGTGAACTTCAGCGCTGAAAGACTGTAACCTTGGACTGATTCCCTAGCCAATCACCTACTGAAGTTAGAAGATGCTCTTGGTGAAGGGTAAACTACTTGTCTTGTTTTTGTTATTGTGGATAGCGTAATGATATTTCACTATCTCAGCGTAAGATAAAGGCCACTTCCCTGTCTCCTCGGACCTTGCATTTGGCAAAGGGGAGGGAGGAAGGGTGAGAGGGAGAGAGGGAGGGAGCGAGAGAGAGAGAGAAGGAGAGAGGGAGGGGGGGGGAGAGAGACTAACCTCTAGTTGTTTTTTTTCAACAGTAGTCACATGTTATCCTAACTGGTGTCTGGGAGCTGAACTAGAGAACTAGAGCATGATACAGTACCAGACCATGGTCTTATGATATCCACCTGACTGACCCTCTGTTGCCTCTCAACCCCTGGTGCTCCCTGTCCGAAGTTATTACACACTTCACCCTTCTGGGCTTTTCGAAATGGAATGTCGACCCAGTTGTCGCATACAAAACATTCATTGTATAGGACCGGAATATATAATAACTCTCTTTTAAAAAATTTTTTTTTAATATTAGTACAAACAACAAAGAAAAAATGAAACAGAAATAAACTGAAACAACACAACACAAAAACAACACAACTACCACAATTGATACACGCCACAACCAGCCCACACCTGTCCACGAACACACAAAAATACACAGTAGCTTCCCCTTTCAATACACGTACATACATCAAATCCCCCTCACATGGAAATGTCACAATCCTCAAGATGGTCAATATAAGACTACCAGACCTTATCAAATACGTCCCTTCTCTGCCCAGCTTTAAAAAACTCAATCTAATGGAGTATAACTACATAGTTCAGCCCTCCAATTCGTCATTGAAGGTGAGCATGATGCTTTTCAATCGATAGTTATCTTTTGTTTTTGCAGCAATTACACCTAGGTTGCAAAACTTTCTTTGGTCACCAATATTTACTTTTCCCAACATACATAGTTGTGGAGATGGATGGATATAACTTCCTATACACAAGGATATGATCGCACAGACATTATCCCAAAAAGGTGTCAGTTTGTCAAAGGACCACAGCATACGTAATATGGTTTCTTTATGGGGGTTTTTTGCATCTCCAACAGCGATATCACATTTCTGGGTGCCTTACATGCATTCTTTCAGGAGTGTAGTAAATCCTATGGATTATCTTGATAAGGTTCTAGGAGAAAATATGAACATTTTCACATAACAGTACCAGTCAAAAGTTTGGACACACCTACTCATTCCAGGGTTTTTCTTTATTTTGACTATTTTCTACATTGCAGAATAATAGTGAAGACATTAAAACTATGAAATAACACATATGGAATCATGTAGTAACCAAAAAAGTGTTAAACAAGTGAAAATATATTTTCTTTTTGAGATTCTTCAAAGTAGCCACCCTTTGCCTTGATGACAGCTTTGCATACTCTTGGCATTCTCTCAACCAGCTTCATGAGGTAGTCACCTGGAATGCATTTCAATTAACATGTGTGCCTTGTTAAAAGTTCATTTGTAGAATTTCTTTCCTTAATGTGTTTGAGCCAATCAGTTGTGTTGTGACAGGGTAGGGGTGGTATACAGAAGATAGTCCTATTTGGTAAAAGACCAAGTCCATATTATGGCAAGAACAGCTCAAATAAGCAAAGAGAGTAGGTGTGTCCAAACTTTTGACTGGTACTGTATATGTGACCAATACATTTCTTCCTTGAGATCTGTTTCCCATTTTTTCTTTATAGGTTCTGTGTCACACCCTGATCTGTTTCACCTGTCTTTGTGCTTGTCTCCACCCCCTCCAGGTGTCGCCCATCTTCCTCATTATCCACTGTGTATTTATACATGTGTTCTCTGTTTGTCTGTTGCCAGTTCGTCTTGTCTTGTCAGGTCTTACCAGTGTGTTTTCCCAACTCCCTGCTTTCTCATGTTCTGCTTCCTAGTTTACCTGGTTCTGACCATTCTACCTGCCCTGCCCTGACAAGTTTACGAACCTCTGCCTGTCCTGACCCCGAGCCTGCCTGCTGTTCTGTACCTTATGGACTCTGCTCTGGATTACAGACCTCTGCCTGCCTTTGACCTGTATTTTGCCTGCCCCCTGTTTGGGTCAATAAACATCTGTGACTCTAGCTGTCTGCATCTGGGTCATTTCCTGAGTTCTGATATTCTGAGCTATCAGGTAGAGATTCAACTTGATATAACCTGGACATCAACTTATTTGGTGTTGCAGCTTCTTTCAGCATTTTTTTCAATGCTAAATGCTTCAGGTTAATCCAAATTCTGTTGATGCGATTGAATACGATTTCATAGTTGTAAGAACTTAAAAGAAATTGGTCTTGGATAACCCACATTTTTCTTGTGATTGATTGAATGACAGTAGAAAGCACATAGCACATATGCTCAAAATTCATGATGCCACTTTGGAACCTGGACTTAAAAGTATTGCCATTTTACTGTTGTTTTATTTCTTTACTTACCTATTGTTCACCTAATACCTTTTTTGCACTATTGGTTAGAGCCTGTAAGTAAGCATTTCACTGTAAGGTCTACATCTGTTGTATTCGGCGCACGTGACAAATAAACTTTGATTTGATTTGATTTGGAGGTCATGTGGGGTTGTTCCAAAAAGGGGTGTCTGGCCACATGGGTTTCTTCCATTTCATGAATTTATGTACATTTTCCCAAATACGAATTGAATTGAATTAAATCATTGGATTGTCTTTTTTTCTTTAAAGCCTTGGACCCAAAGTAGTGAATACATTTTAAATCATAGGTTATTACAGTTATTGTTTCAATACTCTTCCAACCACAAGGCCAGTCTGCTGTCCATTGTTTAAGTGAATGCAGTTGTGCGGCCCAGCTTTATAAGGTATGTGTAAAACATTCAATTTGACTCTTGAGATCTTTTCATTCCAAATAAAGTTGGAGAGTTAGGCAATTTATTTTCCCACGACTGCATGGCCGCGCACGACTCCAACACCATCATTAAGTTTGGCGACGACATGAAGGTGTTAGGCCTGATCACCGACAACGATGAGACAGCCTATAGGGAGGAGGTCAGAGACCTGGTAGTGTGGTGCCAGGAGAACAACCTCTTCCTCAAGACAAAAGAGCTTATCGTGGACTACAGGAAATGAAGGGCCGAACACGCCCCCATTCACATCGACGGGGCTGAAGTGGAGCGAGTTGAGAGCTTCAAGGTCCTCTGTGTCCACATCACTAAGGACCTATCATGGTCCAAACACACCAACACAGTCGTGAAGAGGGCACGACAACGCCTCTTCTGCTTCAGGAGGCTGAAAAGATCTGTCATGGGCCCTCAGATCCTCAAAAAGTTATACAGCTGCACCATTGAGAGCATCTTGACTGGCTACATAACGGCTTGGTATGTCAAGTGCCTGGCATCTGACCTCAAGGCACTACAGAGGGTAGTGTGTACGGCCCAGTACATCACTGGGGCTAAGCTTCCTGCCATCCAGGACCTCTACACCAGGCAGTGTCAGAGGAAGGCCCATAGACTGTTCTCTCTGCTAGTGCACGGCAAGCGGTACTGGAGCGCCAAGTCAGTGACCAAAAGGCACCTGAACACCTTCTACCCCCAAGCCATAAAACTGCTGAACAGTTAATCAAATGCCTAGCCGGAAAATGTACATTCACCCCCTTTATTATTTATTTATTTATCTTAATTGTTTTGCACCGACTCCGTTGCACTAACTGGCTCTACGCACACACTCACACATACTACACTGACACTCCAACACACAAACACACACAAAATACACACTCACACATACTACACTGACACTCCAACACACAAACACACACAAAATACACACTCACACATACTACACTGACACTCCAACACACAAACACACACAAAATACACACTCACACATACTACACTGACACTCCAACACACAAACACACACAAAATACACACTCACACATACTAGACTGACACTCCAACACACAAACACACACAAAATACACACTCACACATACTACACTGACACTCCAACATACAAACACACACAAAATACACACTCACACATACTACACTGACACTCCAACACACAAACACACACAAAATACACACTCACGCATACTACACTGACACTCCAACACGCACACAAACATACACTAAATACGCTCACACACACAAAATACACACACATGCTGTCACAGGATCCAACGAAAGTGGCGCCCCTCCTCGGTCGGGCGGCGCTCGGCGGTCGTCGTCGCCGGCCTATTAGCTGCCACCGATCGTTGTTTCTGTGTCTTTTGGTTTTGTCTGTCTGTTCCGCACCTGTTTTGTGTCTGTCATTAGTGGGGGCTTATTTAGTGTGTGTTTTCAGTTGGGGTTTTGTGCGGGATTGTTTATTGTCCACTCAGGACGGTGGGACGTGATTTGTACATTTTCACTGACAGTTTTGTCAGAAGATTTACCGGGCTGCGCCCCTTGCTTTTTGTGCCGTGTGATAATATTTTTAGTGTTTATGGGAATGTGTTTTTCCCCGGCAGACTGTATGTAGCGCCCTGTGCCTTACGGCCTTTTGTGTGTGTCGATTTATTAAAAGACACTCGCCTCCAGCACCTCTGTCTCCTGCATCTGATTCCGCCTCTACACTAGTCCAAGTCAGTCGTGACACATGCATATTGACACCACACATACACTTTCACACTTCACATACGCTGCTGCTACTCTGTTCATTTTACAGTGCATTCGGAAAGTATTCAGACACAGAGTCTTATTCCACATTTTGTTACGTTACAGCCTTATTCTAAAATGTATTAAATCGTTTTCCCCCTCATTAATCTATACCCCATAATGACAAAGCAAAAAACATTTTTTTTATGTATATAAAACAATTAACTGATATTACATTTGCATAAGTATTCAGATCCTTTACTCTGTACTTTGTTGAAGCACCTTTGGCAGTGATTACAGCCTCGAGTATTCTTGGGTATGACGCTAAAAGCTTGGCTCACATGTATTTGGGGAGTTTCTCCCATTCTTCTCTGCAGATCCTCTCAAGCTCTGTCAGGTTGGATGGGGAGTGTCGCTGCACAGCTATTTTCAGGTCTCTCCAGAGATGTTCGATCGAGTTCAAGTCTGGGCTCTGGCTGGGCCGCTCAAGGACATTCAGAGACTTGTCCCGAAGCCGCTCTTGCGTTGTCCTGGCTGTGTGCTTAGGGTCGATGTCCTGTTGGAAGGTGAACCTTCACCCCAGTCTGAGGTCCTGAGCGCTCTGGAGCAGGTTTTCATCAAGTATCTCTCTGTACTTTGCTCCGTTCATTTTCCCCTCTATCCTGACTAGTCTCTCAGTCCCTGCCGCTAAAAACATCCCCACAGCATGATACTGCCACCAACATGCTTCACCGTAGGGGTGGTGCCAGGTTTCCTCCAGACGTGACGCTTGGCATTCAGGCCAAAGAGTTCAATCTTGGTTGCATCAGACCAGACAATCTTGTTTCTCATGGTCTGAGAGTCTTCAGTTGCCTTTTGGCAAACTCCAAGCGGGCTGTCATGTGCCTTTTACTGAGGAGTGGCTTCCGTCTGGCCACTCTACCATAAAGGCTTGATTGGTGGAGTGCTGCAGAGATGGTTGTCCTCCTGGAAGATTCTCCCATCTCCACAGAGGAACTCTGGAGCTCTGTCAGAGTGACCATTGGGTTCTTGGTCACCACCCTGACCAAGTCCCTTCTCCTCCGATTGCTCAGTTTGGCCGGGCAGCCAGCTCTAGGAAGAGTTTTGGTGGTTCCAAACATCTTCCATTTAAGAGTGATGGAGACCACTGTGTTCTTCGGGACTTTCAATACTGCAGAAATGTTTTGGTACCCTTCCCCAGATCTGTGCCTCGACACAATCCTGTCTCAGATCTCTATGGACAATTCCTTCAGCCTCATGGCTTGGTTTTTGCTCTGACATGCACTGTCAGCTGTGGGACCTTATATAGACAGGTGTGTGCCTTTCCAAATCATGTCCAATCAACTGAATTTACCACAGGTGGACTCCAACCAAGTTGTAGAAACCTCTCAAGGATGATCAATGGAAACAGGATGCACCTGAGATCAATTGCGAGTCTCATAAGAAAGGGTCTGAATACTTATGTAAATAAGGTATTACTGTTTTGTATATTTAACACATTTGCAAACATTTCTAAAAACCTGTTTTCACTTTGTCATTATGGGGTATTGTGTGTAGATTGATGAGGATTTGTATTTATTTAACCTGATTTTAGAATAAGGCTGTAACGTAACAAAATGTGGAAAAAGGGAGGAGGCCTGAGTACTTTCTGAATGCACTGATTTGCAGAAATCCATTCAGGTGTATTTTGTGGCTTATGACGAATGCGTTGTAATGTTCTAAGTTGTGCTGTTGCTCCACACAGTCCAGTTCAAAGTGAATGATGGCAGCCTGTGTGGCAAATGGCTTCTTTGCATAAAGAACTTCTGTAGCTTTGATTGGCTATGGTGCACCGGTCTGCGTAGACGCCGGTCCTGGACGAGACAGATGTATTTATTAGCTTTTATTTACTGCAGTGTCAATGAATTGTTCAAACGCACAGCCGCTTTCCCACTCTATACTGCTGTAGAATTTCAACAAATGCCTTAGCATACGTCATTCCCAAACATTCTAAGAATTTTGGAAAATGTGAAAATTAACATATCTAAGTGCTGGCTTGTCAGAATATTTTTCAAAAAGTATCATATTCTTCCTGGGAGTGTATAATAACAGATCTGAATAAGATTTAATGTTGTGAAAAGGCTGTTAGTTCCACTTTAATTATTTTGACTGGCTGCACAATTCCATTGACATTGCTTTTTGGGTTGCTCAAACACGATGCACATTGTCTCTTTGCCCATTCTCTGGCATTGAATCGTGCACCTACTGTAGCTGTATCATACTATGGTCAGTAAGGTATCATGCACCAGCTAGTAGAAGCATCCAGTAGCAGGTCTGTGTAGTTGTCTCAGCAAACTGTTTTTCCTTTGGTGGGTGGGTGGGAAAAGAGAGTATCAGCCAACCTGTGTTTTTGCCAGAGGAGCCTTACTGTGAACACATTCCTCACAGTAGGAGGTCTGACTGAGGTACCCGCACACTAATTAATACCTGAAAACTGCGTTATAGTATGAAGGGAGAGGGATGGAAGGGTGTGTGTTGGTGGGTGGGTATTATCAGGGAGGGGGAGAGGGGGAATTTTCAGTGTGTTGAATGACCTACAGTACATGCCTTTTCAATTGGTAATTTTTGCATTTAATTCTATATTTTTCTATTAAACTAATTTCAGCAACAAAAAAAAAAACGAATTATAACAACGCTAACAATAGGATAAATGTCTGTTGGTTAAGTGAATGGTGTCTGACTAGGAATGGTTGTTTTTTTCGATACCCGATGGCCTAAAGTGAAGAAAATGCTGATCTGATCTTTCTCCTGACTGTGTCAATGGCCTCTGGCCCCAGGAACGCTACAGGAAAGGAGAGGGAGAGGAGGGAGTCAGGAAATACTTCTCTGTAGCCGTTTGAAACAGATTGCCTTTTTTAGTCATCCTGTGAGGCTTTGCGTTGCTTTACTGGAAATATTTGCTAACAGTGTGACTCTCTAAAGAAGATGCCCCAGTTTCTCTCTCAAGGGAAAATTTAAAAGAAACATATGTGTTGCTTTACAAATAGTAGATAACATAATTCATGTAGGTAAATATAGCCTTGATCTAATCAAGACAGGCTGAAGTAGACTTGGCCCCCAGGGGACTAATAAAGTAGAATTTAATTGAATTGAGTTCACCCATAATCAGGTTACCAGCCATAACAGTACTCCACTACTGAGGTGATGGGTGTGTGTTTTGTACCTATAATCCATTGCATCTCAAATGAATTGTTTATTATCTTATATGATTGTCAGTGTTGAGACAGTCTCGGTTAGGGTTAGTCCTACTGCTGTAACGACAATGTATTACCAGTCTAGGGTTAGGGATTTACTGTAGGGCAGGGGTTTGAGCAACGGGGCCTCCTTCAGCTCTGAGGAAAAGGCTACACAATCATGTGTCCTGATCCCTCAACCCTCACACCCCTCTTATAGCCAATGGTGCACTCCTTCCCACATTGACCAGTTTGATACAGAACAATCAACAGCAACCATTAATGGGGTTTTCAGGGGGGGATCTTTGTTCTGTAGCTTCCTGTACAGCTGTTTCCACTGTCAAGGCCTGAAGGCTTATAAACGGACGTCTTGATTTCCTCATACAGCACATGGGTCATAAATACATTAAGCCAGGGTGAATATCATACCGTACATGAAAAGGACATACAATATGTGATCCTTTTTTAAAAGGCTGTATTCACTGAGATTATTAACAGACTGTTGTAGGACCATGGAGCATCTACAGTGAGCTCCAAAAGTATTTAGACAGTGACACGTGTTGTTGTTTTGGCTCTGTACTCCAGCACTTTGGATTTTAAATTATACAATGACTATGAGGTCAAAGTGCAGACTGTCAGCTTTAATTTTAGGTATTTTCATCCATATCGGGGGAACACTTTCTGTACATAGTCCCCCCATTTTAGGGGACCAAAAGTATTGGGACAAATTCACTTATATGTGCATTAAAGCAGTCAAAAGTTTAATATTTGGTCCCATATTCCTAGCACACGGTGATTACATCAAGCTTGTGACTTTGCTGTTTGTTTTGGATGTGTTTCAGATTTATTTTGTTCCCAATAGAAATTAATGGTAAATAATGTATTGTGTCATTTTGGAGTTACTTTTATTGTAAATAAGAATTGAATATGTTTCTAAACACTTCAACATTAATGTGGATGCTACCATGATTATGGATAATCCTGATTGAATCATGAATAATGATGAGTGACAAAGTTACAGAGGCAAAACAAACTGCAAATGCATCCAACAAGTTTGTAGAGACACAAGCTTGATGTAGTCATTGCATGCTAGTAATATGGGACCAAATACTACACTTTTGACTACTGTACTTTAATACACTTACAAGTGAATTTGTACTAATACTTTCGGTCCTCTAAAATGGGGGGACTATGTACAAAAAGTGCAGTAATTTCAAAACAGTTAATCCGATATGACTGAAAATACCCTCATATTAAAGCTGGCAGTCTGCATTTCAAATACAAAGTGCTGGAGTACAGAGCCAAAACAACAAAACATTTGTTACTGTCCCAATACTTTTGGCGCTCACTGTATATGGAGAATCACAGCTGCTATATGGTGTTTGCCATTAATATATTAATGACCCCAACTGGTGGCTTGCGGGAATTTCTGAGCATAAAAATTAAAACCGTTTAAAAGATTTTTTAAATTAATTGTTGGACATAAAAGACTGTAAAAACACCAGGAAATCAGCTCCAATTTATATTAATTTAAGAAATATCTCCCCAAGTATTCCAACACATAATAGAGAGACACGTGATCGTACACAAATGTAAGCAAGATTTGAAATGATTGTGTTTGAGTCAAACATTATATCTGTTTGGGCTTCTTGTGGTCTTTTTGCAGTCTACAAATTATTTATAATTATGTTCTGGCCCCCCGACCTTCCGCTCAAGAAAAAATCGGCCTGCGGCTGAATCTAGTTGATGATCCCTGACATACAGTATACTGTAGCTCCCATCAATAGGAAGTAGTGTATCACATGACGTGGGTTTGAGAGTGTATGTTTTCATGTGGAGTGTTTGTCTTGGGTTGTTTCCATGAGTATCCCAGGGTGTGTGTGTGCGTTCGTTCATGCGTGTGTGGTGTTTATGAAGGGGTAGGCACAAGGGGTGTGAGGGGCGCTGGTTTGAAATGGATCCGGCTTCCTGCATGCATGTAATAACACAGCAGTTGGATGGTGGCCAAAGGCATTTAGATCTGCAGGCACTTCCAAAGGAGACCCCCCAGCAAGCTTTGAACACGGGAATACACACACTGCTTGTATTAAAGATGCATTATAAAGGTTTTGTATAATGTCAGCCAGTAGTTTTGAAAGTTGTGCTCACAAGCCAAAACGGGTCCCCGAATATTGTGCACAATTGTGTACAATAGCATTCATTTTGTATTGCAAATTTTTTATAATGTTTCCTGCAATTCATATATGTTACGAATTCAATTTCGTACAATATGTTACACATTTCTAAGTGCTTAAAATCCTGTTCAGTCTCTTTAACTCTGCCTCTCTCACTGTCTATCTTTCAGGAGGCCTTTGTTGAGCTCTATGACAGACAGAGGGACTCCATGTTCTGTTCGTGGCCGTCCATCAAGACTGTCTTTGGCCTGGCTGCACTGGGGGCCGCAAGCCTTACCATCGGAGCTTACCTTACACAGAAGTGAAGGAGTCCCCCCACTCTCTCTTTCTTTTTGTTCTCCCTCCCGCTCTCACTCCTTTCTCTTTTCAAAGGCCCCCTCCAAGATCCCCAACCTGCCTGTCTTCAAAGCTTCTCTCCCCTTTCTCGAAAAAACCTCCCTCTTCCTCACCCCTCACTTAAAAAACAGACACAAATCAAACAACAGCAGGAAATGGAGTCACTGCCCACACAGAAGAAAATATGTCATGAAAGTCGTGCCATTTAACTGTAATCACAAAAAGTTTGGCTTGAAAAGAGACGAGATGAAGGGAGGGTTGGTGTCGTTTTTGTTCTGCCTGCTTGAGTACTAGTTGTAGCATGAAACCTTTGTGTGCTCGTGTAGACTTGTGCAGCATGTGTCGGTGAGGCAAAAGAAAGCATAGACACTCTTAGAAAAAGGATTCCAAAATGGTTCCTCGGCTGTCCCCATAGGAGAACCCTTTTTGGTTTCAGGTAGAACCCTTTGGTGTTCCATGTAGAACCCTCTGTGGAAAGGATTCTACATGGAACCCAAAAGGGTTCTACCTGGAACCAAAAATGTTTTTTCTAAAGGTTCTGCTATGGGGACTACCTTCAACCCGCCTTCAAAGGACTTCCTCCACACAACAGCTGCTCTGAATGTATAATGGAAGGAGCTCGCTACTAACCAGCACGGTGTGTCTGTCCACCCACCGCTTCTACACTGCAATATACCAGGATACCAGGAGCATCACTCAACTCTGAACACAGAACCGTTAGTTACAACCACAAGCTCACGTCTTCTAGGCGCAACTTGCTCTGCAGAGATCTTAAAGAGATCTGTTGGACAATGCAGTAGAGTCACTTTTTTGCATTTGACCCATATGAAATGTAATAAGAGAAAGATCGAGGGAGGTATTAAAGAGAGGATAGAGGGAGGTTTTAAAGAGAGGATAGAGGGAGGTTTTAAAGAGAGGATAGAGGGAGGCTTTAAAGAGAGGAGAGAGGGAGGTATTGAAAAGAGGAGAGAGGGAGGTATTAAAGAGAGGAGAGAGGGAGGTATTAAAGAGAGGAGAGAGGGAGGTATTAAAGAGAGGATAGAGGGAGGTATTAAAGAGAGGATAGAGGGAGGTATTAAAGAGAGGATAGAGGGAGGTATTGAAGAGAGGATAGAGGGAGGTATTGAAGAGAGGATAGAGGGAGGTATTGAAGAGAGGATAGAGGGAGGTATTAAAGAGAGGAGAGAGGGAGGTATTGAAGAGAGGATAGAGGGAGGTATTAAAGAGAGGAGAGAGGGAGGTATTGAAGAGAGGATAGAGGGAGGTATTAAAGAGAGGAGAGAGGGAGGTATTGAAGAGAGGAGAGAGGGAGGTATTGAAGAGAGGAGAGAGGGAGGTATTGAAGAGAGGATAGAGGGAGGTTTTAAAGAGAGGAGAGAGGGAGGTATTGAAGAGAGGATAGAGGGAGGTATTGAAGAGAGGATAGAGGGAGGTATTAAAGAGAGGAGAGAGGGAGGTATTAAAGAGAGGAGAGAGGGAGGTATTGAAGAGAGGAGAGAGGGAGGTATTGAAGAGAGGATAGAGGGAGGTTTTAAAGAGAGGAGAGAGGGAGGTATTGAAGAGAGGATAGAGGGAGGTATTGAAGAGAGGATAGAGGGAGGTATTAAAGAGAGGAGAGAGGGAGGTATTGAAGAGAGGATAGAGGGAGGTATTAAAGAGAGGAGAGAGGGAGGTATTAAAGAGAGGATAGAGGGAGGTATTAAAGAGAGGATAGAGGGAGGTGTTGAAGAGAGGATAGAGGGAGGTATTGAAAAGAGGAGAGAGGGAGGTATTGAAAAGAGGAGAGAGGGAGGTATTGAAAAGAGGAGAGAGGGAGGTATTGAAAAGAGGAGAGAGGGAGGTATTGAAAAGAGGAGAGAGGGAGGTATTGAAAAGAGGAGAGAGGGAGGTATTGAAGGCGTGAACAGCAGGTTAGTTAGAGCTTTTGGCAGCCCAAACCCCTGTTTGATCAGATGTTACTGACAGAAAGTGAAAAATATTATTCCACCTAGCTGGGTTTCTGGCTTAGTCGAGATCAGAGGGGGATTGAGGGATAGAGGTAGATACAGAGAAAGAGAATGTGTGAGAGACAAAAAGAGTGAGCGAAAGTCATAGAATGGGCAGAAATGTGGATACAGACAAAAAGAGATAAAGGTGTTGGGGTCAAACATAAGATGTGGATTCATTCCAAAGGTTCAGTGACAGTGAGCCTCCCTCTCCAGATGCTAGAGGCTCTTCTACAGCCTGTTCTAAGATGTCTCACTTGGAGGAAGAACTGTGTCCCTGAATGGTCTGGCATGGTTCTGTTTGGCCTCACGTCAGATGTCTCTGAAATGCATTTCTTGTACTCTCACTGCCTCTCTTTTTATCTCTCTCTTTTTATCTCTCTCTCTCTCTCTCTCTCTCTCTCTCTCTCTCCCCCTCCCTCCCTCCCTCCCTTTCTCAATCTCTCTCTCTCTTGGTGTCTGTCTCCCCCTCTGCCCATATGTCTGACCAGAACTCAAGGTCTCACCCACCCAAGCCAATCCACCGCTGAAAGGGGACTGAACCAAACTGCCAAATCTCCCAGAACATGTCCTCCAGCTGCTGCTGGGCTCTGATCTAGGGGACAAAGAGGCCCCACATACCTTCCCACAGCCTACACTAATGGTTGATTCCACATTTTGGAGGACCTCCCAATGTGCACCTCTCTCAGTTTCTCAAACCGTAGCAGACTCCATCATGGGATACCCAACAAGAAGAATCCCTATTGGACACAAAGACTCTCTACTGTTTTGAAGTGGTGTCCATTGTATTCCCAGTAACTGATATATTTGAGCCCCCTGGCACAGATCTGTGCAATGGCACAGATCACATCATCTCTTTAGAGTAAACAATCATTTCCCAGAATACTTTAGGTGTTTGTCTAGTGTTGGAGATGACATAACCTTCTTGGAAAGGCTTACTATCCATAATATTTACTATTTTGCTCTACGTTAATGTAGATAAGTATGTGTAGAGAGCATGTTGTTAACTCATCGCAATGATTTCTCTCACCAAAAATCTCTCTTTGTTTCGGTCTTCTTTTATCAACGCAAAACTTATGTCGTCTGAAGTTTTCATAGAATGAGTATTCCCTATGTATACCCATATTTATGTTAGATGTTACACATACCAACTTATGATTTTTTATTTATTGAGAGGTACCAGAACACAGATATTTAAATCATAGATGAGATGAAAAGTTAAGCTCATGGAGACACTCAAATGTCTTGAGAAATCGCATCTTTCCTTTTATTAATGGAACCACGATGTAACAATACACTATTTGGGGCTGGTATTGAATCAACAGTAGAGTAACATTTCTGTGTAAGACATCTTAATGTGTTAATATTGGCTTAACGCTGCTGTACTGTATAGTCCTGATTTAACTTAACTCACAGCTTCAAACTGCCACACAGATACAGTATTGTTATAGAAAGCTGTAAACCAAAGTGAACCTGTAAGTAACATTGTGTTCGTAAGATGTAGCATGAAGAGATAAACACATGCCAATTCACTTTCACTTCTTTTAAATATTGTCGGAGTGAGATTTTGCAGGAAGGGTTGTTGTAAAGACAATGTCTGGCAACCTATTCCCTTTATAGTGCACTACTTTTGAGCAGGGACCAAAGGGCTCCATAGTAAAGTAGTGCACTATGTCAGGAATAGGGTGCTTTTTGGGAGACAGTAGATATTAGCCTGCTTGGTGTTGTTCAGAACATTTCAGTAGATACCGTAGCACCCGAATGCATCCAACTGGACCTGTTAACCGGTGCTTTATTGATATACATGTACGTGTGGTAATTGTTAACATAGTAATGAATTCCTTCTCAAGCTTATGTAGTGGCAGAAAAGTCTCCACATCTTGTGCTTTTGACCTGCTAGATTCTATCATCATAACCATGGGCACCATTCTTTTTCTATTATAACAGAGGTGAATCTCCCTACTCATGATAAACCCTCAAGTGATATGTACATATGAAACAGAAATTAGTATGACATTTTTTTTTGCAGGAGTTTAATAATAAGGAGTATAATAGGAGTATAATATTAAGATAAGAAGTCACTAACTGACTTGTTGCTAAATAAAATGTGTAAAGGTTTGTCTGTGAGGAGGAATCATTTGAAGTATAAAGTCATTCACATGTTCCCTTCTGTGATTGTGATTAAATGAATGTAGCCTACATCACACCATGGTTATAGTGTTGTAAATACAGTCCTCAACCTGTGGCACTTAAGAGGTCAAATCAAATGTGCTACCATTGTTTATGCTATGTATGTATCACAATAAGCTAGATGGGATCATGCTGTTCCCAATAAACCACATCTTTCCTGCAGTATGAGTTTGCAGTCTGTGATGTGTGTTTTCGGCATGCGGTTTGGTATCGTTTTGGGTGGTGATCTACAGCATGTGAACCAATGTTCTGCTCAAAAGACAATCATTCATATTTAAGATTGGGTTGTGTTATATTGTGTTTATGGAAAAATAATGGACACCAATATTGATCTGAAATATGTCATCCACCCTGTCTGTGTACTACTACATCGAGAGAATGTCAGAGAGGGGGATTGGGAGGGAAAAAGAGAGAGAGGGAGGGAAAGAGAGAGAGAGAGACCTTTATGAGAAGTGTGATCATAGTGCTTTTCCTCATCTGTGTGGCTGTGTGCTGCTGTCTAGTCAGTCCATACGGGTGGCTGGCTTGACATGGCTGTATGAGATACGCAGCCTCCTATTCTAATGAGCTCTGCAGAGGAACAGCAGCTGCACCCCACAAGACATCAAAGCCCCCCCCTGAAACGCAGAGTTTCTCAGCCCTCGCCCTCTCCGACTGCAGATAAATGCAACGTGTAAAAACCAAATGCCCCGAGGTCTGGTTTTTACACCCTCTTTCCTCCTCATTCATATCAGACTTGTCTTCAAAGGCCAGGGATGTGTGCTGCTTCACAGAATTAGTGAAAGGCATGATGCAGTAAAACTAATGCTAGAGAGAGAGAGAGAGAGAAAGAGAGAGGGAATAGGAGGGAGAGAGAATGAGAGATATGCCTGAGGAGAGGAACAGAGTGAAGTTCATTTGAGTTTGAGCCCCTCTCAATCCCTTCTCTCCATGCATATAAAATACATGACAAGCTTCGAAGAAGGAGAATTTTAAATCCCCCTTACACTTTCAAGGGAACGTCCAGTGTGTGTTTGTGTGTGTGTGTGTGTGTGTGTGAGAGAGATAAGCAGTCAGATCAGACAGAGGCCAGCAAGCCAATAAGCCCTCCTGCTTTAAGGCTACAAGGTGTTGGGAGATTTTATCCTCACTGCTGATCCAAGACCAGTATCAAGAAAAATACTAGTTTTTACCTTTGTAGTAGATCCAGATCCATTGAGATTACAGTGCCATTCCTACCCCACATCAAGACTGACAGCCTCCTGCTTGTTTATCTTGCCTGTGAATATATGGAATATATCATGTCTATAAATAAATATTATTTTGTCGGTGAATTTGGAGCAGAATATCTGGTGTCATATGAGTGCTATGAAATGACATTCTACTAACCTTCACAGTCTGTCTATATATATCATACAATCACATGGTGGTTAATGACAAATACCGCTTGTATTAGACTGTCACCTTGTGGCTGGTGTTCAGAAATCCTTGGAATGGTCTCAGGAAGGTCAATAGCGTTTTCTGAGGAACTCTCCCCTTTACTTGGAAGCTGATGTCGAACAGCTTTGGAGGGAGATGTTTGTTGGTATGTGTGTGGCTTGATGACATTTCATTTCCTTTAAATATTCTAATTATAGAAGCAACTCCCTAATGTGTAAACAATTTCAATGTCATAGGAGCACTCCAATAGTTTCTAGCATGGAACTTCAAAAGAGGAGAGGGAGAAACTTCTGAGCCTCAGACTAAATTTACTTAACCTGCTATCTAAATTCGAGTACTCTCAGGACTCCACGTGACGGTCAATCTTCGAATAGCTGCGGATATGCCTGCAGTGCAGCTCTTAACCACTAGTAGGTGGCAGTGTTCAGACATCCATGTCGCTATAATGATTATCATCAAAAGCCTTTTAGCCATGTCTGTGAAATAAGGTCTATTAGATGAGTGTATTCAAATGTGTTACACTGTATGAAGGTCAATAATTAATTTGCATGGCGGTCATAAAAAGATTACATCAATTACATTTTTATTTAACTAGACAAGTCAGTTACGAACAAATTTGTATTTACAATGACCGCCTAGGAACAGTGGGTTAACTGCCTTGTTCAGGGGCAGAACGACAGATTTTTACCTTGTCAGCTCAGGGATTCAAGCTAGCAAATGTTTCGGTTACTGGCCTAACGCTCTAACCTCTAGGCTACCTGCCGCATTCAGGATCATCATAATAAGCAAATTGATTTACCCAAACACTTTTAATTTGGATTGCAAAACAGTTAAATATGGTGGTGCAAATCTACAGTCCAAAATAAAATTCAATAAAAACATTACATAAAAATACATTCAGTGTCATCGTTTATTTTTCTGCATGCAGAAAAATAGAAAAGTAAAGAATAACATTCATAACTTATAGTGTCGTGTCTCATGCTTGCACATGTACTGTACATCTTGTTCTGAATAGAAATGATCTTTATTTATATTGGCTTATATTGCCACAACATATTTACAAAAATAATATTAAAACTGCAGTTATTTTAACATGATTTCTTTAAAGTTACATAAAAATAAAGCTTTCTCTGGCACTTTTCCTGAAAACGTTCTTATTTACAGTGAAACAATAGAGATGAGTTGTCAGAGTTGTATTTCTCTGGCCACAGCACAGGAGCCTGGTCAAGAGCAGTTCAGAATCCACCATTTTGCATTATAGATGTTATAGGTGGAAGTGATCCATGGCTCAAGTTCATAAAGCGGGCAAAATAAATGGCTCTCAATCTCAACCCAAGGGTTATCAAGAATGAATACAAAATACATATATATCCAAAAATAAAGCCTTTTTCCTGTTCTGTCTCTCTTCACAGCATGTTACTCATATACAAACAAAACCCCTCCAACCATAACAAGATAAAGCATGAACACCTGCAATTTCTCCTTCAGGTTAAATGAGAACACATTTTTGACAAGATCTTGCTTGTTCTTCAAGAACACTTCGTTTTGATGTATTATGGTTAGAGAATGGCGTTCGCTTCCATGGTCAGGGGCGGGGCAAGCAAAAGGCACTGTGACTAAGGATTGGACAAAGAGACTGCATATAGCCCCTAAAAGGGGTGTGGACAACAACTCATTATAGCAACATGTGGCTTATCATAGAACATGCTATAATATAGCCACTTTTGATACTAAAATGAAGAATGCAATTATATCTTCTAAATGGTCTGTGTTCGACAGCATAGAATATAGACCGACGTTATTTACTCAACCATCACTTTTAGTGGTCCAGTACGATCCAGCTCCACCGATACAAACAGGTTATTATTTCCCGTGGGAAACTTAGACACATGCTTGTGTGTATCATCAAGTAAGATGCCTTGGCCATATCTGTCAATCTACTTGTTCATTGAAGGTTTGAAACTATCCAGAGTGACTAGGCACTGTTAACACGACAGAGCAGCATGATACTAAAACAAACACCAAAACGTATATAGCCCTCATATACATAGACAACCACAGTCTCCAGACTGGCTCAGCCCCACAGTGAATCAAGTCCAGTTCCATCTAGACAGAGAGATACTGATCCTCCAGTATTAAAGCCATTTACCTCCCAGTAGCAGTCCAATCCAGTCCAGCCCTTTGGTTTCAAAGTCTAGTGCATCAATATGAAGGGCTCTGGACCACATGTCTAGAACCATAGACGTAAAGGTAACTGTCAAAATAAAGGAAACGCCAATATATGAATAGGGCATTGGGCCACCACGAGCCGCCAGAATAGCTTCAATGCACCTTGGCATAATTTTACAAGTGTCTGGAATTATATAGAAGGGATTATTCCAAGAGAAATTCCATAATTTGGTGTTTTGTTAATGGTTGTGGAAAACACTATCTCAGACGCCACTCCAGAATCTCCCATAAGTGTTCAATTGGGTTGACATCTGGTGACTGGAGACACACACCCACTTTAAACTCCCTGTGCTCCTTTGAGCATTTCAAAGTCACTGAGATCTCTTATTTTAGCCATGGTAAGACAATAATGGGCAACTGTGCATTTTTATACATGACCCTAAGCATGATGGGATGTCAACTGCTTAATTAACTCAGGAACCACACCTGTGTAGAAGCACCTGCTTTCAATATACTTTGTATCCCTAATTTACTCAAGTGTTTCCTTTATTTTGGCAGCTACCTGTTCTATATTTTAGGACAGCCTTTGTGATTCCAGCAGCAGTAGACCCCCCTCTCACTCCAGGAGGCCCTCCTCTCTGCAGGCATCTAAGCGAGGGAAGAATAGACATGTGAGGTAAGGACACAAGAATACATTCCACTAGCCTGGTCCCAGATCTGTTTGTGCTGGCATTATAATGACCATAGGTGTTGGCTATAGTGACAGATCTAGGACTAGGTCCAACATAACAATAGTACCGTAAATTGCGGACTATAAGCCGCCACTTTTTTCCCAGGCTTTGAACCTCGCGGCTTAAACAATGACGCGGCTAATATATGGATTTTTCCCGCTTTCAATTTTTTTTCTCTCCAAAAAACACATTCTGTGACGTGCTCAGTTTTTTGGCGGCATGAAGCTTTCATTAGACCAAGGAAATTGCCGAACGGGTTAAGGTCAAACAACTTTTTTGTTGTTTTACTGTTTAGATTAAATCGAGCGCTCTCAAACTTCCCATCATTCTGATTACGGTAGTCATTTTGTCACCCTCATCATGGCAAAGACACGGAGAAATGCATATGATGCAGCTTTCAAGTTGAAGGCGATTGATCTGGCTGTTGGAAAAGGAAATAGAGCTGCTGCACGGGAGCTTGGTCTTAATGAGTCGATGATAAGACGTTGGAAACAGCAGCGTGAGGAATTGACTTATTTTTTGTTACAAGCCGTGTTTCGTTAAAGCCTATTTATTTTTGTTACAAGCCGTGTTTCGTTAAAGCCTATTTATTTTTGTTACAAGCCGTGTTTCGTTAAAGCCTGTGTAAAGTTCATTTGCTTCCATGTACCAGTAGGCACCTGCGGCTTATAGACATGTGCGGCTTATTTATGTTCAAAATAATATTTATTTTAAAATTCAGTGGGTGCGGCTTATATTCAGGTGCGCTTAATAGTCCGGAAATTACGGTAGGCTTATTTGCATCTGGGAGATAGTTGTGCAAGATGCTTCATGTTTCTTTCACGCTCACATCTGAGCTGATGAGTCTGCTCAATGCAGTTTTCAAATCTGGGATCTGATGCACCAGCAAATTCAAAATGCAATTTCTAAATGCATTATGATTGCACCAGCAAAGGCATTTCCTTCCAAAAAACAAACATGCAAACTCGTTATCTTCAATTATTCTACACTCTTTATCTTACATCATTCTTCTTCATTATTCAAAACTATAAGCAGATCGACAAAATACCAAGACAACAAAGACAGGCTACCAAGCATATGGTAGTAAGACATTGACATGAACATTCTATTAGAATCTGAGGGTAGCACGAGAGGACAGGACACGGTCCTGAGTCAGGACACAGGACACAGACACACAGCCAAGCCCACACCAAACTGTCACGAGCTGGCATACAGGATGGCTCAAAGGCACAGGCAGCCTGGCATCAAGCCCATGCCATCCGCATGTGGGTGCCAACCAGCAAATGCCTGAGTGTGTGTTTGTGTCCTACCTGTGTGAGGAGGGCGAGGCAGGGCAGGACAGGGCAGGGTGGGGAGGGAGCTCAGGGTCCAAGAGTAGTATTAGGAGGGGGTTAGGAATGCTGAGCGTCTATACCTGCTGGGCTGAGCACCAGGGCCTGCAGGATGTCAGACAGGGAGATGATGCCCTCGATGGCCGAACGCTCATCCACCACTACCAACCGGTGGACCTGACACACACATATATAGGGACACACGTACAAAGGGACACACACACAGTTGAAAGAGAAAAGGAGAGGAATTGTTTAATTCACTACTACTGTAAGTCGCTCTGGATAAGAGCGTCTGCTAAATGAGTAAAATGTAAAATGTAAAAATGTTTATTTAAAAAATATATATTTTACCTTTAACTATGCAAGTCGGTTAAGAACAAATTCTTATTTACAATGACGGTCTACCCCGACCAAACCCGGACGACGCTGGGACAATTGTGCGCCGCCCTCAATCACGGCCGGATGTGATACAGAGGGACAGTGAGCATTTTGTGTCTGTGTTGAGTTTACGTGTTATTGTTGTGTTGTTAGTGTGTGGAATTCATGTGTGTATGTATGTGTTTGAACTCACCTCTGCTTTGACAATTTTGTCCACGATGGTCTCCAGTGTATCCAGTTTGTGGCATTGCATGACCCCCTCAAAGTACTGGCAGCGATGCCTCAGAGCCTGGGTCACTGTGATATCCAAGTTATTATACGTCTTCTCTGCTGCCAGGTTCTATACACAGAATACACAGACACTCATGGCTCTTTAAAGGAAAACATTCACACAATATATTTTTGAGGGGGAAGTAACAGGATTACCAAGCTGTATTTCGAAAATCATAACTTACTATGACATCAAATTTGGAGTAAATATCCACCACTTTCCCTGTGAGGAGATTGAAACATGATAAAGCAAGACGGCACCAGTGAGGAGTGAGGAGATTGAAGAGATTGAAACATGACCAGAGTTGAACTGAATCTCAATCAGTCAAATGTACCTGTAAAGTATATTTTAACAACAGTTGTCACAAAGTATTTTACAGTAACACGTACCAGATACGTCCACAACAGGCAGGGCAGACACCCTCCTCTCTACAAAGATCTGCAGGGCCTTGATGATGGGCGTGTCAGGATGGATGAAGGCTATGTTCTTGTAGGTGCCGATGCCCAGCTCTCCCAGGGTCTGCTTCATAAAGGCCGGCTTGGGCATCTCACGCACCTGGAACACATACGTTCAAATATAACACTGGAACACAAGAGAGGATCCCTTTCTATCTGATCTGATTTCTTCAACTCCACTAGAGGGAAGCAGTCTAGTGAAAACACTTCGTATTGTTTTATGATAGTGTGTTTTAATATTCTTCCTCTAAGGGCCTAGTGTGTATAATATTCCAATGTAACGTCAGGTTTTTAGTCATGGGGCTCAATTTTAACAAACCTAAACGCAATGGTCAATCTAAGCTCTGGTGGTAGTGGGTGGGTCCGAAATATCTTTGCCATTTTCACAACCACAATTATTGGCGCAGTTGCTGGCGTTGGCACGAAAGCCTGGGTTTCAATGAATAAACAAGTTGTGGGTGTGTCTAGGCTTGGCTGTTCGCTGGCAAATCCGAGCATGCTCCATGGCTAAATATGTGGTTGTTTAAAGTATTTTTTTGTGTTGCCTTGGAATCAACTCCAATTCCAATGTTAGTCCGTTATAGTTTGTTAAACAGCTTACAGAAACACATGAACAACATGTAGACCTATCCCATCTATTCTAAATATGTTAACTTGAACCTGTTTGCAGTCCACATTGTTCTAAGTAATTGCATGGCTTCAATGTGGAAATATATACATATATCATTCACACTGATATAGGGGCTAGGCCTACTGTAAATTGCCTAATGGCGGAGGATGGACATGCCAAATGTAGTCAATAAGCAATATTAAATTAATTATTGATAAGGCCTAAAAAGAGAGTGAATAATTCAAATCAAATTCTAAACAAAATGAAACAACTTGTTTTAAATAGGCTATGTCTAAATACACTTACAGATGCCATAACTGGAGGGTTTTATGCACATCCAAGATTTTCAACAGTTCATTTTCTATTTAACCTTTATTTAACCAGGAAAAGCCCATTGAGACCCAGAGTCTCTTTTTCAAGGGAGACCTGGCCAAGAAGGCAGCAACAATCAATACATTATATAATTAAAACATACAACAATACAATACAACATGATCCAGCCTAAAAAAAGTATTTATCCTCCTCCGTAACAGAGTCTCCCATCAATTTTTTCAATTCATTCAGTGGCACTAACATATCTAGATGAAGCATGGATTGTAGACTATTCCATGCCACTGGTGCACAAGTAGCTGGACAAAGATCCAATATAAAGATAAAAGGGAGAATGTCCACTCGTCTTTATACTGCTTATAATATTTTATATATACTGAACAAAAATATAAAAACGCGACATGCAACAATTTCAAAGATTTTACTGAGTTACAGTTCATATAAAGGAAATCAGTCAATTGAAATAAATTGATTAGGCCTTAATCTATGGAATACACATGACTGTGAATACAAATATGCATCTGTTGGTCACAGATACCTTAAAAAAAGGAATGGGCGTGGATCAGAAAACCAGTCAGTTTCTGGTGTGACCACCATTTGCCTCATGCAGTGTGACACATCTCCTTTGCATGGAGTTGATCAGGCTGTTGATTGTGGCCTGTGGAATGTTGTCCCACTCCGCTTCAATGGTTGCTGAATATTGGCGGGAACTGGAACACGCTGTCGTGCATGTCGATCCAGAGCATGCTGAATGGGTGACATGTCTGGTGAGTATGCAGGCTATGGAAGAACGTAGACATTTTCAGTTTCCAGGAATTGTGTACAGATCCTTGCGACATGGGGCCATGCATTATAATGCTGAAACATGAGATGATGGCAGGGGATGAATGGCACGACAATGGGCCTCAGGATGTCACCATGGTAACTCTGTGCATTCACATTGCCAATTGTAAAATGCAATTGTGTTCATTGTACGTAGCTTATGACTGCCCATACCATAACACCACTGCTACCATGGGGCACTCTGTTCACAACGTTGACATCAGCATTCCGCTCGCACACGACACCATACACATGATCTGCGGTTGTGAGGCCAGTTGGACGTACAGCCAAATTCTCTAAAACAAGGTTGTAGGCAGCTTATGGTAGAGAAATGAACATTCAATTGTCTGGCAATAGCTCTGGTGGACATTCCTGCAGTCAGTATGCCAATTGCCAGTATCCTCAAAACTTGAGAAATCTGTGGCATTGTGTTGTGTGACAAATCTGCACATTTTAGGGGCCTTTTATTGTCCCCAGCACAAGGTGCACCTGTGTAATGATCATGCTGTTTAATCAGCTTCTTGATATGCTCACTGTTTTGCTCCTTTCAAAATGTATATATTGAATAAAGCTTTGGTGATTAAGATTTATTTCCAAGCAGTCTCATGACGACCCAAACACTTCTTGACTAGCCTACTTGATCACATTGGGCAGGACAAAAAGAAAACAGACTTCATTGACTGGAGGGGAGGCTCTGATTGGTTTTTAATCAAATAAAACGAAATGGGGAAAAAACATTGCGGTTTCATGTTTCTAAATACGAAGTATACAGTCACTAAATCACATCGTGTTCCATGCGCCTATGGGCAGTGTGCATCACGGCTGGACAGGCTGTGTTTCCACTGTCAAAATTCATACCATAACTAACTGTGTTACCGCTAAAACCAGCTTTTAGTTGGTCTTAAATATCCCTATCAGTGCTGCCTGAAATTATGTTTTTAAGGAAACGCCTCAAATATTTCCCCCCCTGCCATCTGGGCAGAAGTGTGCTGCTGTTAGGTAAATTGCCGAACCTGGCGTTAGGGCTGGGAAATGCCAGTGCACCAGTTTGTGCATGACAAAATTACAAACTAACGTGCGTTTGACACTAGCAACGCCTTAACGCCAGTCGAAAATAGAGCCCATGGTTTTAGACTTACAAAGAGCTGTAGGAACTTGAGGATCCTCTTGTGTGTGAGGATGTAAAGTGGGTTCCCCGTCACGGGGTCGATGACAGGCAGCCGGTGGATCTTGTTTTTAATCAGGGAATACACTGCATCAAATATGCTGCAAAGACAGACATAAAGCGCAAATGAAAAGACAATTCTGGTATTTTCATCACATCCATGTATGTTCAAGACAGATACACTCTTACCTGTATAATAACCATTGTTATGTTATGAGAGCGTACCTTGATTCAGGTGATATGTTCACTAAAGGCTTGAATGTCTCTTGCAAATATACTTCTGTGGAGAGACAAAACAATGTGAGTTAAATGTTCTGTACATGTCATTTAATGTCATCATTTAAACCAAAGCTTGTTACATACCTCTCCATGTCTCAAGCTTATGATCTTCCAACTCATATATTTGCACCTATAAACAATAAAACTATATTGACATCTAAAGAATAAACTACAGAAATCCAACACAGGATTTTCATGGTGAACAAATATTTTGCTAAAATCGGTTCGTCCACTCAAACTTACCAACGGTGACTTGTAGTATCTGTGTAGTATGATGATGAAGTCCGTGATTGTCAACATTCCTGAAATGAGAAATGTATGCCTATAGATAATAGAATGACTAACAGTTGTCATAGAGCCGTCATAAAGCATTAGGTTGCCAACTGACCTCTAGCCAACAAACCATGCTCCACTGGCCATGGCTATTACAAGTCATCTCAACAAATCAGCTTTTTTTTAAAGAAAAGTGACCAATGTTGTATTTATTCTGGAGATAATTGTTATCTACCAGCATGTACAGTTGAAGTCGGAAGTTTACATACACTTAGGTTGGAGTCATTTAGGTTGGAGTCATGATAGGCTAATTGACACAAATTTCTTGTTGACAAACTATAGTTTTGGCAAGTCGGTTAGGACATCTACTTTGTGCATGACACAAGTAATTTTTCCAATAATTGTTAACAGACAGAAATTCACTGTATCACAATTCCTGTGGGTCAGAAGTTTACATACACTAAGTTGACTGTGCCTTCAAACAGCTTGGAAAATTCCAGAAAATGAGGTCATGGCTTTAGAAGCCTCTGATAGGCTAATTGACATCATTTGAGTCAATTGGAGGTGTACGTGTGGATGTATTTCAAGGCCTACCTTCAAACTCAGTGCATCTTTGCTTGACATCATGGGAACATGAAAAGAAATCAGCCAAGACCTCAGAAAATGTTTTGTAGACCTCCACAAGTCTGGTTCATCCTTGGTGAGCAATTTCCAAATGCCTGAAGGTACCACGTTCATCTGTACAAACAGTAGTACGCAAGTACAAACACCATGGGACCACGTAGCCATCATACCACTCAGGAAGGAGACTCGTTCTGTCTCCTAGAGATGAACGTACTTTGGTGCGAAAAGTGCAAATCAATCCCAGAACAACAGCAAAGGACCTTGTGAAGATGCTGGAGGAAACAGGTACAAAAGTATTTATATCCACAGTAAAAAGAGTCCTATATCGACATAACCTGAAAGGCCACTCAGCAAGGAAGAAGCCACTGCTCCAAAAAACTGCCATAAAAGCCAGACTACGGTTTGCAACTGCACATGGGGCCAAAGATCGTACTTTTTGGAGAAATGTCCTCTGGTCTGATGAAAGAAAAATAGAACTGTTTGGCCCTAATGACCATCGTTATGTTTGGAGGAAAAATGGGGAGGCTTGCAAGCTGAAGAACACCATCACAACCGTGAAGCATGGGGGTGGCAGCATCATGTTGTCGGGGTGCTTTGCTGCAGGAGGGACTGGTGCACTTCACAAAATGGATGGCATCATGAGGCAGGAAAATTATGTGGATTTATTGAAGCAACATCTCAAGACATCAGTCAGGAAGTTAAACTTGGTCGCAAATGGGTCTTCCAAATGGACAACGACCCCAAGCATACTTTCAAAGTTGTGGCAAAATGGCTTAAGGACAACAAAGTCAAGGTATTGGAGTGTTCATCACAAAGCCCTGACTTAAATCCCATAGAAAATGCGTGGGCAGAACTGAAAAAGCGTGTGCGAGCAAGGAGGCCTACAAACCTGACTCAGTTACACCAGCTCTGTCAAGAGGAATGGGCCAAAATTCACCCAACTTATTGTGGGAAGCTTGTGGAAGGCTACCCGAAACATTTGGCCCAAGTTAAACAATTTAAACGCAATGCTACCAAATACTAATTGAGTGTATGTAAACTTCTAACACACTGGGAATGTGATGAAAGATATAAAAGCTGAAATAAATCATTCTGTCTACTATTATTCTGACATTTCACATTCTTAAAAAAAAGTTGTTATCCTAACTGACCGAAGACAGGGAATTCCTACTTGGATTAAATGTCAGGAATTGTGAAAAACTGAGTTTAAATGTATTTGGCTAAGGTGTATGTAAACTTCCGACTTCAACTGTACGTATGTACAACAAAATGTGGAATAGTTTAAGAATGCATTCATTGGTGGATATAGGTGTTTTGCATTTCATGTGAATGTATGTCATACTACACGAAGAGTGTGTCTTACCCACAAAACACTGCCTCTCTGAATCCCATAGTGGGGCAGCACGCACCCCGTTGGCCACTAAGGCAAAGAATGCCTTCTTCACCTGTGAAAAAGCATCATGATCCGAGAACAAAAAAATATATTGATGGTATTCCACATCTTGTAAAATGTTTAGTGTAAATCCTAAATAATACAATAAAGCGTTCTGGTTCGATGGGTTTCATATAAGAAAACTGAAATCATAAGGTTAATGGATTTGGTGGCTGAGCTCCGAAACATCAGTGTTTCTGTACTTCCTTATGATTACTGTTTAACCTTTTATGAGTCAATACTAATGCTCTCCTCATGGAACATTAACCATGCAACTTTCAATGCCTTCAGACCAAGGATGCACTTCAATACCCATAAGAATGTTCCTCAGTGGACACACCCTGTTAGATAAACAGATACTGTCAAACTTAGGTCAAAGTTAGTTAGTGCTTCTCAAAGTTATGTATACATCACCTTGTGAGCAGGGCTTACCTGTAGGCCAGTGTCGAACACGACCAGCTTGGAGCTGGTGGGAACGATGTCATAGCAGCAGTGGGACTTCATAAAGCGCATGTAAATATCCCTTTCTGGTTCAGCAGCTGGAAAGATGGGTAGAAAAAGATATATTCACACTGTGTATACAGTACATCAAATAATTTCGCTAGTCATCATAGTGTATGCACTGAACCAATGAGGTCACGTCTTGGGCTGGGGGGAATTCCTTATTCTAACAAAGTGCACCCATGGGTTGAGATTGATTCCACTGCATGAGGCTTTGCGCTTTCCATAGCAGCAGGAATATGTTTGGGGATGGGAGTGCTTTTCACCAACGGGTGCACACTACAGACATATTGGTCAACTAATACAGACGAGTAAAGGCCCAGTGCACTACTTTTGCGAGTTATCTTTTTTGGGGGCGGGGTTCAGCACCCCTACTTCGCTGCTATGCCGCTATCATCAGGCAATAATTGGGTTATGATCAAAACAAATCCTGCATAATAGGCCTTAAATATGATTTATTTTATGATATGTAGCCACAGGCGTTAAATAGCTTGCAACTGGTCCCATATGGCTCAGTTGGTAGAGCATGGGCTTGCAACGCCAGTGGGTCGATTCCCATGAGGGACCAGTAGGAAAAGGTATTAAAAGATATGCACTCACTACTTTAAGTCATCCAGAGCTTCTGCTAAATGACTAAAATAGATTTTTGTTTAAAAGTAACTAATATTCACATTACAATTCACACCAGCACTTTACAAAGAAGAACAATCGGTACCATTGAGCCTGGTCTTGAACTATATCCAAATAAATTGCAAAAACGTCAAATAAAAGGCTATAGGCAACACCATCAAATAAAATCAAAATGTAGGTAATTAATGCAGTACAATGCACTTACTTACCAACACCATCATCGTTTAGTTCAAGTTTCTCCAGCATGCCTTCGAATAAACCGTAGAAATTCTGTAAGAATAAGAGGCAGAGGGAGTCAAGAACGCGCTCCAAATCTGACACACCAATATCAGACCAGTCGCGCGCTGCAGGCGCACAACAGCTCGCCTTTTGCCAAAGTGTGGACGAAAATAACAATGTAGATTCAATAACTGCTGGCACGTTCCACCATGACAAAATCATACATCTTGAGAGACTGACAGACTAAAATGTCCTTACGCAAAACCAACAAAAATAAAAGCAAGCCCCGTCTGACACGCACAATACGCACCGCGCGCAACTCATTCAAGTGCCCTTGTCCAAGTTTCTACTGTATGTGGGCAATTGATATCGGGAGCTCTGCCTGCCAGTAACTTTAATGGCACATTATTATTAGACTACACGCCCCTTAAATGTAGTAGTGGAACATTCCTAAATCTATTTTGCTGCAGTCAATAAAGCCGTTGCCTACAGTAGGATCATACTACTGACTAAAACAGAGGAGTAAGCAACACGTCCGGATAAATAAACAGAGGAGTGTGCAACACGTCCGGATAAATAAACAAAAGAACACAATACTAATTTAAAAAGCAGTGTATCGTCTCAAGTAGATGTTTTTCTGCGCATTGTGTGTATTGTGAACGACAAGGGAAATCGTTCAGGTTTCATTTATTATTATGATCACGCTCTAGAGACACACCCTCCATGCAGAACGACCAAGGCTCTTCACCATATTAGGAAATCCCTTATGTTGCCTAGCAGCGAGAAGCCAAGGATTCCTTGTCCTTTTCTATGCCCATAACTGTTTTGCAGGACATTAAAATGCAACAATTTCCACAACACATAATTATTTACATTGACAATTATTTACAATAATAATGGCAAGGGATGAATGAGATGAAGTAGGCTACTGCACAATGACTAAGACATGGTGCAGAGGTTGTGTACTGCAGCAAAATGATCCAATAACAAAATAAGTCGGTGTGCAATTAATTTGCCTCTTTCCCTATGCTACAAAGCACTTCATCATCATGGCACGTTCTATGAGCCGAATCATATTGTGCTCTTTGTAGCATATGAGGATTCAAAACCATCTTTTTGTATTAGTAGTCTCCCCTAGCCCCTTGATTAGACCCTACCAGTGCACTGACAACCCACTGCAGTAGAAGAAACCGCCCTGATAGCTCACGCCCGGGATGCCTAACCAACCCCCCAGTCACCCTATACCTCATGGTGACGCAGCAATTCTCCAGCCAAAACCACTACTGCACTGTCATAAATCTAGCCTGTCTAACCCTGCATCAACATGAATCCCATCCCACTCTACTGCTGCTGCACTGCCACAGGGAAGGGAACGTGCTGTATGTAAACATGGGGCTGTAAATCTGAGATGGATGGCTGTTTCATTAAAACGCTTCCAGATTGGATTTGGCAGAGACGTTCCTTTGATTAGGGTAAGAGCCTGGTGTGTGTGGATGGAAATAAATAAAAGAGAGAGAGACCGGGACAGAGAGCAAAAGAGTGCGAGAGAGAGACTTATGGCTGTAATCATGTTGCCTTGGGTGTAATAAGCAACAAAAAAAACAAGGATGGTGATGAAATATTGACTTACACTGTCAGGGTAGATAGAATTCTATAGCTCAAATAAACAGACACACACAGTTACTTGAATTTATTAGTTTTAACAAGATACCACATCAATCAAATCAAGGTCTCTGTCCAACAGGAGAGGGGAACATAAGACATATCAGTTCAAACACTGACTGTCTGAACATCTTGGTTAGACTAGTATTGAACTCTGCTGAGCTGAACGTTAGAGCAGAACAAACAGTCTTTGCTGAAACAATCACTTCATTCCAGTCCTTTCTATATTTTACCACTGTATAGGTCTAGGAGACTCACAGAAAACCACATCAGCTTTCCCCCTTAAACCACATTTCTTTGGCAACCCTGAAATATTGCTTCAATACAGTAAATTATCACTGCCACTAACAAACACAGTAACCCAGCGGTTGGTGTAGTAGGTAGTACGAGGTATTACTCACTGGCTGTGAGGTAGCTTGGGGCAGTGGGAAAGCGTAGGGTATCGGAGAGGAGGACGACATGGGGGACTTGGCAGAGGACGGCAGGCTGAGGCGCTGTCCGGTGTCTGGTGGGGGTGATGAGAGGGAGCATTCCAGGCACTCTGGGGCACTCTGGTGGACCTCCTGGGGGAACAGCATGTGCAGGCTGGGGGTGCTGGGTGGGGTGGGGGAAGACGAGAGGCCGGAGACTGTGGAGGAAAGACAAGGACCAGAGAACAATTAACAGTTAGCACTGATCCACACAGGCCTGTCATGTATGCATAGTTTCCCTAGAAATCTCCTGTAGAGCGGTTGCTATGTTCACAGGTGATCTCAACTCAATTTCTATTGTGTCATTGACTGTACGTTTGTTTGTTCCATGTGTAACTGTGTTGTTGTTTGTGTCGCATTGCTTTGCTTTATCTTGGCCAGGTCGCAGTTGTAAATGAGAACTTGTTCTCAACTGGCCTACCTGGTTAAATAAAGGTGAAACTAAAATAAATACAAATTGTGGCCTTTCTAATTGGGATATTCCATTGCAATAGAGTATGTGCTTGTCACATAATACTGTAATAGTGGAGTGGGTCCACAATAGATTCAGCTTTTCAGAAGAATATTGATTTCAATATCATGAAGTATCCTCATGTATCATTAGCAGAGCATGGTTAAGCGCTGCCAGGGCCTGGAAACCTGCCAAGAAAATATCAACCCGTCCTGTCCCTAAAGCACAGCAGTCAACTGAAATCAGTGAATCATATCCACAGTGCAGTGTAAGCAAAGCTTGTGAGTCTTATGACAATACAGTAGACTCATTTGGATGTACCGTATGTAGGTTGTCAGGAACAGGTTGGACAAGCACAAAGTATCAGAGAACATCTTCAAATACCTCAAAAATAAATCCCAAACCTGGTTCAGATTTCAAACAAATCAATCAAATGAATGTGTAGAAATCTAATATTCTTGCAGTAGAGTGGAATATAGTTATCCTCCCTCCCTCCCTATCTAGCTTCATGTACTACTACACCATTCCCCAGCCTTGTTGACGTGTATCATCATAAAGAACAGAGATCTAGTCTACAGTATAATACAGTAGTAATAGTGAAATATCATCTAGCCTGGGCATCCTATATTGGACAGCTGCCCGAGAGGCTGGGAGGCTCCTGCTCGCAGTCAGGTCGAGGCCATCGCTCAGTCACATGACAGACCTTACATGCCCCTCAGCAGTCATGACCCAGCACAGGGTGCGGGTTGACATACAACACCCACACTGCTCCAGCCCCACCCTGCTGTGCTGACATATTTCTAAGGCCATACTTCCAGTGACGTGGGTGATGTGTACAGCCTGGTTCACATTTCATCCACTCCACCATGGGACTCTCATGGGCTCTGCTCATCTCCAGTAGTTTATCAGCAACGCTTCACTTTGACATTCAAGGCATCACTCACAAATCTAACAATCACCTATAGGCACAAGCCATGAATGCCTTATAAAAAGGCACACTATCATAACAGCTGAGGTGTTTATGGATTACTTGAACCCAAATGAAGAGAGTTTAATTGATTGAATTCCAAAATGCTATATATCCCTTTTCAGAAATGTTGGCAATTAGCTTTTTTGGTTAAAAGAACTTATGAAAGAGATTGGTGTGTTTTTTCCCACATCTAATCATAGAATGGGTTATTAAATGACAGACGTGTCCTCTCTCATTGAAGCCACAGAAGTTCAAGTCCAACTGCCGGTACTGCAGGCATTGTTAGCAGAAAACAGGATCCCCGTTATAATGAATGGAAAAATGGCGATCTTCATGGTCAATCTTAGTATAAATAAATAAGGTTTTTAAAACAATCACGGTACCAATAACTGCTAGTAATATACCATATGCATGTCCTTGAAGATAATATATATATTTTTTAAATCGTACACAGAAGTAGATAATTTAGTTGCTAATGGTAGCCTGCAGTACCCCGGTCGGCCTTCAATTCAAGTTATTCAATGAGAGCTTGCAGCACAGAGAGCTTGCAGCACAGAGAGCTTGCAGCACAGAGAGCTTGCAGCACAGAGAGCTTGCAGCACAGAGAGCTTGCAGCACAGAGAGCTTGCAGCACAGAGAGCTTGCAGCACAGAGAGCTTGCAGCACAGAGAGCTTGCAGCACAGAGAGCTTGCAGCACTGAGAGCTTGCAGCACTGAGAGCTTGCAACGTCACTCCAAAGAGAAGCTCAAACTGCTTATGTTATGTCTCTATGAGGCCCCAACTTGAACAACTACATTTGGCTTCAATGCGCTGTTGAGTCTTCACATAGGAATGAATGGTTTCACGTGATCAATGGCTTTGTCCATTCATATATACAGTCATTGGTTTAACCACTAGATGGTTTCATTCAGAGACAAACAATCACATTTAGTTACAAAACACCTCTCTCAGAGGTTGCAAGCTTCAACACAATCAAATGTGACAAATAATTGTAAAGAATCTCTCATATATATATATATATATATATATATCTCAATTAATCAGTACAATCATATGAGATCTTGGCACTGGTAAAAATTAGTGAACTATATAGGGAATAGGGTGCAATTTGGGAAGAGACCAAACTTTAACCAAACACTATAGCATGAGGCTAGATTTGTGATGTGTTAGAATTCTATGTTAAATATTATACAGGACACGAACATTCCATTCCAGCTAAACAATGGATAGTGTTTTGCAACAAAACCAAATGCAATACATATCTAAAATATATTAATAAAAAAATCTGACAGTGATATTTTACACATACATAAAGCATTTATTCTGATGAAAAGAACACAAATGTGAAACATCGGTGGATAAAGCATTTTGGAAATAAACAAATAAAATCTAAAATGTTAGAGTAAATCTTTGATCTGACAAACCAACCACTTCCACAGTTCCATAACATAGTAGAAACATAAATAAACAGTTAGAATTAAAATGGCTGCTTAGAGACTTAAGAGCGAATCATACAGCGCCCTCTACATAGATGCAAATACAACGGTAAAATAAAAGGGACTGAATACTAAATGCCAGTAACATTCAACCCATCAAAAGTAAATAGTAAACCGATATACCATCTAAACTAAAGAAAGGTCAACTTGATTGAAGAGGATAAATCTGCAAGGGCATTCGTCATGTCAAACAAAAACATGTCTTCACAGTCCAGCTATCTCCACTATCTGACATTTAGCTGGCTAATACCAGCCCCCTCTTCAGTCGTGTTGGTGTCTTATTTTAGCCATGCTGTTGTGGCACATTCCACAGCAGAATATAACACAGGGGACAACAGGGAGGGAGCTCCTCCTCACCCAAACACACAGGTAGGGGAGGGGGAATACACCACATGGGATATTGGAGATATTAGAGTAATCTATACCAGTGTTTCGTCAATCTCTAGTCCATTGACCAGCACAGGCCATTGGACGTTACAGACGGGCCTCTCAGATGGTAAACTGACATCTAAAAATCAACATGTCAAATTACTCACGCTACATTTGGAAAACACAGAAGCTTTGTGTGTAAAGTACCTGGTTAAATAAAGGTGAAATAAATAAATAAAAAAGGGCAATGGTAAACTACGATGGTGACGGAGTCATATTGGCCAGTGTTCTTTCCATTAGGTGTTAAGAGAAAGGCATGTGTCTCAATGCCGTTTGGCCTCAACATTAGGCTAGTCTAAACCCAACCTAGTCTAAAGCAGTGGTTCACAAACTTTAAAAAAAATGACTTAAAGGAATTCAGTCTGGCTTTAAAATTACTCTTGAAAGTTGTCATAGTAGAATGCACAAGGTGCCATTCTGAAATAGGGTAGTGCATCATCAGTTCCTCTTGTCATGTTAGTCTTTACATACCTTAGAGAGATATTTATAACTGGTCAGAAATGTCCAGATCAACTAGCTCATGTCGGATAACTTTTTTTATTTAGGTTTTTTAGCCCATAGATATTGTTGGAATTTTTTAGTCACTCAAATATCACATGAATACACATTATACATGGTAAAATGTATAGAATTGCTTCAAAACCGCAAAAATGTTCTTTGCACCCCATGACAAAATGTGTAGAATTTCCAGAAATAAGCTTTAACCTCCACCAACAAGAGGGGTGTGAACAGTGGGGGTGGGGGGGTATATTGTTATATACGAATTGTAATGTTTAAAACAAGCTAAGTAACTATACCACATTATCTTGACTCAAAAGATCTATAACCAAATGTTATAAAGGGGTCACACATGCCAGAAGCCAACTCTTCTAGCCTCGTCCCATGTGCTATAGACAACTTTTCTATCGTTGACATGCCATACTCTATTATGGTCATGCTGTAACCATAGAAGACTTGGCAACAGGACATACAGTATGGGACCAGACCAACTAAACATAGCACCATATGGCTTCACACATGGGCGGCAGTTAGACTAGCTGTTAGAGTGTTGGGCCAGTAACTGAAAAGGTCGCTAGTTCGAATCCCAGAGCCAACAAAGTGAAACATCTGTCGCTGTGCCCATGAGCAATGCACTGAACCCTAATGGCTCTAGAATCGCCACTGAGACTGGTCGTGGCCCCACTTTCCAAGGGTGTTTCGGGAGTGGGGATATGCAAAAAAATTATTAATAAATAAATAGAAATAAACACATTTCAAATTCACACATGCATCTAAATAGGACAAATATAAGCACTCATCAAATGATGAATAATTATTGTTACATATGGGTTTACATCATCATGACAGCTAGGGCCATAACCCCTTCCTCCAATGTTCCCATGTCAGACTGGGGCTAAAATCAGGGGCAGTTCATGGCAAAGTGTCACTCAAAGTCACTGTCCGTAACACCCCAAGCATCCAGTGAGACATCCCAAAGGCCACCATCCATAACATCCCAAGCATCCAGTGAGACATCCCAAAGGCCACCATCCATAACATCCCAAGCATCCAGTGTGATGACCCATTGCAACAAGATGTCATTGATAAGCATCAGTCTGTGATGCTTTTGCAAAAAGATGTGCATCATGAGACATGATGCATAAGTTAATACATTGCATTCAATGCAAAAAGATGCATATCAAAATTGAAATTCATCAAGAATAGGGAGGCATAGATATGCATCAATACCCTTGATGCATAAGTCAATACATTGCATTCAAGGCAAAACATTTGGTGATAAAGCTGCAATGGGTAAATTGGTGAAAGACGGGCATAAACTAAGACAGTCTGTCGTTTTTTATAGCTGTTCTCTCTATTCTCTAATCCCCTCTCTCCCACACTATCGCTCTTTCTACTTACTCTTCATCCACCCTCCTTCCCTTATTTTTCACTCCTTCCCTCTCCCTCTCCTCCCTCTCCTTCCTCCCCCTCCATTATTGCTACCTCCTTTTCCTTCCTTCCACCCTCCCTCCCTCCCTCATCTCTCTCCCCCTCTCTTCAACCTCCACCTCACAGACAGACAGCGACAGACAGGGTTAAGTTCATGTTCACATACCAGCTCAGCCCTAACTCAAGCCATAGGGTTAGGGTTGAGGTGGGATGTGAACAAGAAGTTAAGGTTAAAGGTAAGGCTAGGATTCAGCCAAGTTGAGGAGGAGGATTATTTAAGATACTGTTTGTAGAGGTAGGGTTTCAGATGTTTTCGGAAGATGTCCTAGCTTCAATTGGAAGCTGGTTCCACTATTGGGGTGCCAGGACAGAGAAGAGCTTGGACTGGGCTGAGTGGGAGCTGCCCTCCCGTAGGGGTGGGAGGGCCAAGAGACCTGAGGTGGCAGAATGGAGTGCTCGGGTTGGGGTGTAGGGTTTGAGCATAGCTTGAAGGTAGGGAGCGGCAGTTCCTCTTGCTGTTCCGTAGGCAAGTACCATGGTCTTGTAGTGGATGCGAGCTTCAATTGGAAGCCAGTGGAGTGTACGAAGGAGTGGGGTGTCATGAGAGAACTTGGGAAGGTGGAAAACCAGGCGTGCTGCAGCGTTCTGGATAAGTTGAGGGGTTTGATGGCACATGCGGGGAGCCCAGCCAACAGCGAGTTACAGAAGTCCAGACAGGAGAGGACAAGTGCCTGGATTAGGACCTGCACCGCTTCCTGTGTGAGGTAGGGTCGTACTCTACGGATGTTGTAGAGCATGAACCTGCAGGAGCGGGTCACTGCTTAGATGTTTGCAGAAAACAACAGGGTGTCCAGGGTCACGACTAGGTTCTTTGCACTCTGGGAGGGCGACATTGGAGGTATCAACGTGACGGAGAGGTCTTTGAGCGGCCAGGATTTCTACAGGAGGAAGAGCAGTTCCGTCTTATCGAGGTTGAGCTTGAGGTGGTGGGCCGACATCCAAGTTGAGATATCTGCCAGGCACGCAGAGATGCATGTCACCACCTGGGTGTCAGAAGGGTGGAAGAAGAGAAATAGTTGAGTGTCATCCGCATAGCAATGATAGGAGAAACCATGTGAGGATATGACAGAGTCGAGTGAATTCATGTATAGAGAGAAGAGGACCTACAATCGAGCCCTTGGGGACACCAGTAGTGAGAGCTATGGTTAGGGCTAGGGTTGAGCCGGGATGTGGACATTAAGCTAGGGGGAGATTCTCGTTAGGGCAAAATACCGTCCTCTGTCCTCCATGACCCGGTAACCGATAAGTGGTCGAGGAATGTGTCAATTCATTAGTAGGCAAACAGAAGCGTGTCCCTCCCCTCCTTGATAGCCACCTTTCATCGAGGATGCTCATGTGTATCAGAGTTTTGAAATCTGCCACACACCCTTTGAATCAGCTTTTGTTTTGTCAGAGGAGAAAAACATGCACACGTTTAAATTCATTATGCTACTTATTGGTTTCTCTCTAAAATGTCTTTCACAACTAACTTCATTTGTTTTTGATCACTTTACACATTTATTTTGGGATCCACCCCTGTAAAAGGACATTTGCCTGATGACATGCGAGTGAATAAGTGCATTTCCATCCATGTTCACTCTCCTCGATTAACTTGGACCTTTTCCAAAAGGAGGCTAGAGAGGACGGATTAGAAAGGAAGCAGGAGGTGGGCAAATCTAATTGAGAAAAGGCCAGGGTTAGGGATATATTTTTTTTTTAACCTTTATTTATCTATGCAAGTCAGTTAAGAACCGGTTGAGCCGGGATGAGGACTTGAATCTAGGTTTAGGTTTCAGTCGGGAGTGAACATGAAGCTAGGTTTAGGGCCTCAACCTTAGACATAACCCTAACCCAATTAACAATTATTAACACTACATGGCAGAAAGGTATGCCTCACTTGAAGCTGATTTAAGGTGCTTTTGAGTGACATTGGCAGAACGGTTGAGGCTAGAAATACAATTCAAGTATGGGATCATTCAGCAGACGCTCTCGATGAACACAAGCCTACACCTGACCATGTCAAATTAACTCTTCACAGTGAAAACGGTCCCACAGAGAACAAGGTCTTTCTTCCATAGAAAAGCATCACCTACACTGCTTACATAACCATGATGCCCCAGTGGACTGTGATATAGCTAGCTAACATACCCCGTTGTGACCTTATAGGGATGCCCTGTGTTAGTAGGAAGTGGCTTAATTCATCCTCAACATGGTCTTTCATTCTCTCGCTGCAGTTACACGAAAACACTGTCTTCCATGTTCCATCCTCTGTGGAATGGTAAATTCTTAATGTAAAGACTTGAAACTCACGGCATTGTTAAAGAGTGTCCCTTAAAGAGTGTCATTGAATTTCCTGTCATAATAAGAATTGACATAATTGGGGGTTGTAGGGGCAGTTGTAGGGGCAGTTTCGATGGATTAAAAAGGTTGAATCTTCCCAAATTATACATGTGTGACCAGGGGACCATCATGACCTGGCATATGAAATTTGAAGTCAATCGGTCCAAAAGCATGTTTGACCTCCATTGGACACAATGGTCTTGCAGTTCTAGAAACTAAGAAACTATATATTGCAGTCCTAGAAACTTAGAAACAATATATGTTATTATTATTTTTTTATTTAACCCTTATTTTACCAGGTAAGTTGACTGAGAACACATTCTCATTTACAGCAACAACCTGGGGAATAGTTACAGGGGAGAGGAGGGGGATGAATGAGCCAATTGTAAACTGGGGATGATTAGGTGGCTGTGATAGTATGAAGGCCAGATTGGGAATTTAGCCAGGACACCAGGGTTAACACCCTACTCTTACAATAAGTACCATGGGATCTTTAGTGACGACAGAGTCAGGACACCCGTTTAACATCCCATCCAAAAGACAGCACCCTACACTGGGCAATGTCCCCAATCATTGGGATATTTTTTAGACCAGAGGAAAGGGTTCCTCCTACTGGCCCTCCAACACCACTTCCAGCAGCATCTGGGCTCCCATCCAGGACCAACCCTGCTTAGCTTCAGAAGCAAGCCAGCAGTGGGATGCAGGGTGGTATGCTGTTGGCAATACATCTGTATACGTCTGTCTGCCACATATGTTTTTGCATTGAATGCAATATATTGACTTAAGCATCATGTCTCCTGATGCATCACCGACTGACACTTGATACCAGGCTGCCCTCTCCCTGAGACTCTGGAAGGAGAGGCGACACCGCCGCCAGCCGGGCCACTGTCTATTTTCATATAGTTTAACGTTCCAAAATAGAGCAGCGACGATTCCACCGACGATTCCACCGAGACTAGCCAATGTGGGCAAAGAATAACGGTGTTGGATTATCACCATGTTCAAGTACAAGGACTATCAATTACCATTCTATTTAGTCCAGAAAACAAATGAGATCAATCTTGATTTAGGAGTTCATGTAAAAAGTCAAAACACGTTCGTTTACTGTTGTGTTTTTTATACAGTACTGGAAGTATATTTCATTCTATTTTGTACTCACATTTTAAGAATAAATAATATATCCAGAAATATATCCAATAATAATAATAATAATAATAATGTGGGTGCCTACATTTGTCCTATTTCACACATGTACAGATGTGTGAATTGGAAATATGTTTTTTCCAAATCCCACTCAGAGTAGGGTCACGGCCAGGGTCTCCACAATTACAGTTAATTGCCTTGCTCAAGGGCACATCAGATTTTCCACCTTGTCAGCTCTGGGAGTCAAACTAGCGCCCTTTCGGCTACTGGCCCAACGCTCTAACCGCTAGGCTATTTCTCATATCCTCACTGTATTGTTGTTGTTGTTACATTGGATTCATACAATCTACAAAATGTACATATTCACAAATGTATAACGCTCCAAGATAACAGCAATTTCTACCTGCAGTTTTAGTTACACGCCCATATGTCTGGCTACTGCTTCACTCAACACACCACTCTGGTTAGAGCCAGTTTGCGCTGTTATGTGAAGGGAGTAGTACACAGCGTTGTACCAGATCTTCAGTTTCTTGGCAATTTCTCACATGGAATAGCCTTCATTTCTCAGAACAAGAATAGACTGACGAGTTTCAGAAGAAAGTTCTTTGTTTCTGGCCATTTTTAGCCTGTAATCAAACCCACAAATGCTGATGCTCCAGATACTCACTAGTCTAAAGAAGGCCAGTTTTATTGCTTCTTTAATCAGAACAGTTTTCAGCTCTGCTAACATAATTGCAAAAGGGTTTTCTAATGATCAATTAGCCTTTTAAAATGGTAAACTTGGATTAGCTGACAACGTTCCCTTTGGAACACAGGAGTGATGGTTGCAGATACTGGGCCTCTGTATGCCTATGTAGATATTCCATTAACCCCCCCCAAAAAAAGCAATTTCCAGCAACAATAGTCATTTACAACATTAACAATGTCTACACTGTATTTCTGATCAATTTGATGTTATTTTAATGGACCAATTTTTTTGGCTTTTCTTTCAAAATCAAGGACATTTCTAATTGACTCAAACTTTTGAACAGTAGTGTGTGTGATATGTGATATATATGAACTAACCAGTTACAGAGCAAACAACGCAATTATCACAACACATTATGTTGTAATATTACTTTTCCCCCCATGGCTAGGCTTCCCTGGTGATTTTACCCACACACCACTACTGGCGTTCTGCCTTGTTTGAGAAGTCAAAGCCCTTTGGATGAGTTATCTGTACAGCTGCCTCTCCGTTCAACATGCACTGTCTTAGGGCTTGTGGCCCATCATATACTCCGCAGTTACACACTTTTATAGACACTTGAAGTAGTGTGATCATATGAGCACAGACATTACCAGGCAGACATGATGGCTCTGACTGGTGTCTTCCTGCCGCTAGCAGGTCCTGCTCCTTCCGCTTCTTACTCCTCCTCAGGCTGCCGAACCTCTTCATGGACACCAGCGGGTTAAAGCGATGGTTTCAACACCCAATATGGACCATGACCATCCGGGACGAGTCACAACTGTAGGGCACCACTACCCAAATGTGTGACGAAATAGCTACTCCGTCTGATCCATGTTTATAAATAGAATAAAACTAAATGTGTTAAAGATTACAAGATCTGTGCCAAAATTAAATTAAGATGTCCAGGTCAGGGTCTTTCCCAACCAGTCACGAGCTTGTTGAAAGTCTCCTCTTCTAGCTCTAGATGGCCTTGTGTTGGTCTTCTGGAAAGAGCTGAACCTTTCCTAGCAGGATGTGCTTTGGATTGGAGGGTCCTCTTCAGTCAATGGGCTATATTAGATGAAGGTCGTCTTTGTTCTCCTGAGTAGATCTGTTCTTCTGGTTAAGAGATGCCTCTTCTCCTTTCCATTGATGTGCCATCTGTCATTTAGACATGGTTGTTCTTCATGCTTGCATTTCTTGGAAAGTTAAGGATCTCTTCTGATATTTTCTTATTTCTGTAAGCTCATTCATTAAAATGTCTCAGTGAGTCCAGAAAGCTCTCAGGGTATTGGTGTCTGTGGCAGCTCACAAGCAGGGAAAGAAAGATAGAATTTCCACACGTCCTATGTGAGACTAGGTCCAACACTCCCAAGTGATGATGCACAGCGTAGCACAGTTTAGCACAGCACACACAGGCTCTCTTCCTCTCGCTCACTCACTCTCTCGTTCTGCTGAATTTCACTCTGCTCCTCCTCTCCTTCTGTTCGGTTCTGGTTAGACTGTCTCTCGCGCTCGGCTCTATTTTGCTCCTCTCTCTGCAGAGCTCTAGTAGTGGCGTCAGGTGCAGCTGTGGGTGGCGTCTAAAATAGTACGCGTTTCAGCAGCCTGTAAAAGGAGGCCAGCCCGGGAGGGACACACAAAGTGATTGGCTAAGTGTCTGCGTCCCCCTTAACCCCAAAGAACACGTTCAAATCATCACTCACATCTGTCTCGGTCTTCACGTGTACATACTCATAACACTATATCTAAATCAGGGACGGACTACTGGCGGCCCGCAAGCCCCCCCTTTTGTAGGCCCGTGGATTAATTTCACAAAAAAATAAGTTACAATAATAGAATACACAAGGTGTTATTTCGAAATGTTGTTGTGCATCAGCAGTCACTCAATTTGTCCATGTCAGCTAAATTGTTTTAGATTGGTAAGCAGTGGTGGGAAAAGTACGCAACTGCCATACTTGAGTAAAAGTAAAGATACCAGATGCTACCATTTTCTTTTTTTACAGAAAGCCAAAGCATGTGTGTGTTTAGTCCGCCAGATCAGAGGCAGTAGGGATGACCAGGGATGTTTGGTTGATAAGTGCGTGAATTGTACTATTTTCCTGTCCTGCTAAGCATTCAAAATGTAACGAGTACTTTTGGGTGTCAAGGGAAATGTATGGAGTAAAGTACAATATTTTCTTAAGGAATGTAGTGAAGTAAAAGTAGTCAAAAATAAATAGTAAAGTACAGATACCCCCCCAAAAAACAACTTAAGTAGTACTTTAAAGTATTTTTATACCAAGTTAGTATAGCTATGTAAACTTGTGGTAAGCAATGTTGAATTACCAACCGGGGTGGGCCCATTGATCATCAGCTATCATATAAAAACAAAGCAAACATTTGCCTCCACCCTTGGGCGAAACGTGTAGAATTGCAGCAAACTTGCTTTAAAACTGCAACATTTTCTCTACGCCCCATTGCAAAATGTGCATAATTGACTGAACTTGAAAACAGCGTTGTTGTTGTTGTTTTTTTTTTTTACCTTCGCTATCACAAGGGGGGCTGCTAAAATGTGGGAGGGGGGCACTGCAGCCCCTCATGATAAATTGTTTTTTTTGTGGCCCCCACCCCCTTCAAAGTTGCTCATCCCTGATCTATAAAAACCAAAAAGGTGTCATAAGAGTGCCTTCAGCAAGTATTCATACCCCTTGACTCATTTCACATTTTGTTGCGTTAGACTGAATTTAAATAGACGTTTCTTACCCATCTACACACAATACCCCATAACGACAAAGTGAAAGACATTATTGGTAATTTATTGAAAATTAAATACAGAAATATCTCATTTACTTAAGTATTCACAATACTTTGTAGAAGCACCTTTGGAAGTGATTACAGCTGTGAGTCTTTCTGGATAAGTCCAAGAGCTTTCCACACCTGGATTGTGAAACATTTGCACATTATTCTTTTCAAAATTCAAGCGCTGTCAAATTAGTTGTTGATCATTGCCAGAGAACCCTTTTTCAGGTCTTGCCATAGATTTAAGTGAAAACTAACTCGGCCACTCAGGATCATTCACTGTCTTCTTGGTAAGCAACTACAGCGTAGATTCGGCCTTGTGTTTTAGGTTATTGTCTTGCTGAAAGGTGAATTCATCTCCCCATAACTGATGGAAAGCAGACTGAAGCAGGTTTTCCTCCAGGATTTTGCCTGTGCTTAGCTCCATTCCATTTATTTATTTTTTATCTGAAAAACTCCCCAGTCCTTCACGATTACAAGCATACCCATACATGATGCAGCCACCACTATGCTTGAAAATATAGAGTGGTACTCAGTGATGTGTTGTATTTGCCCTAAACATACATTTTGTCCTGAATACAAAGTGTTATTTGATTTGCCACATTCTTTGCAGTATTACTTTAGAGTCTTGTTGCAAACAAAATGTTTTGGAATATTTTTATTCTATACAGGCTTCCTTTTCACTCGGTCAATTAGGTTAGTATTGTGGAGTAACTAAAATGTTGATCCATCCTTAGTTCTCCTATCAAAGCCATTCAACTCTGTTTTAAAGTCACCATTGGCATCATGATGAAATCCTGGAGCAGTTTCCAAGTGAATTAGGAAGGACGCCTGTATCGCTGTAGTGACTGGGTGTATTGATACACCATCCAAAGTGTAATTAACAACTTCACCATACTCAAAGGGATATTCAATGTTGTCCTTTTTTTTTTTTTTACCCATCTACCAATATGTGCCCTCTGGTCTTTGTGGTTGAATCTGTGTTTGAAATTCACTGCTCGACAGAAAGACCTTACAGATAATGGGGTACAGAGTGGGGTACAGAGTGTATGTGTGGGGTACAGAGATGAGGTAGTCAATCAAAAAAAATAATGTTAAACACTTTTATTGCACACAGTGAGTCCATGCAACCTGTTAAATTTTTATTCCTGAACTTTAGGTTTGCCATATCAAAAGGGTTGAATACATATTGACTCTAAACATTACAGCTTTTCATTTTTTATTACATTTGTTAAAGAAAAATGAAAAACAATTCCACTTTGACATTATGGGGTGTTGTGTGTAGGCCAGTGACAAAAGCCCCCAAACGTAATCCATTTTAATTTCAGGCTGTAATACATCAACATGTGGAAAAAGTAAAGGGGTGTGAATACTTTCTGAAGGCTCTGTATGTACTTCTAGTGGAACATTCTGCCTCGCAGAGCGACAGCTAGGTCAGTTCACTGTCCCAGTACTGTAGCTAACTCAGGAAGACTGACCTTTAAAAAGTGCTGATCCCAACCCCAGATCACCTCAACCATCCTCAGCTGACTGAAGGGACGCCCCCAAGGTCTTTCCCTGGTCTGGCCTGGCCTGGCGGCTGTGGAGTCATCTGATCAGATGGGTCCCACACACCCTCCCACCACCACACACCCTGTGATGACCCAGTTAGGTATGACTGACTGGCTTCTACACTACCCCAGATCCATTAAAATGGTTACGCAACTGAGCAGCCCAAACAAGTCAAACAGTTCAGCAGAGCATGAATGTGGAGATGCAGTCAGTGTTAACTTTGACCTGCTCCTATGACACCTCAATTGTTTTTACGCTGGGGTTACATAAACTAGGGATAAAAAAATCTGAGCATTTCCTTTTCTTTCTCTAGACTTCTCTTGGCTTAAGGACAACAAAGTCAAGGTATTGGATTGGCCAACACAAAGCCCTGACCTCAATTTGTAAAAAAACTACCCACTTCCTTAATTTACTGACCACACACACAGAATGCAGGTGGGGGGGGGGCGCCTGCATGTCTGAAGAGCTTTGTACGAGTCTGTCTGAAGCCATGAATGTTGAAATTACCTTGAAGTACAAATAGCTTATTATATTATAGTATAAAAACAAAAAGTCAATAGATGCCATGCATATAAACCCCTGTTGAAAATATTGAATTCTTGACATCCAAGCCCCAAACAATCTCATAAGTGTGATGGATGGAAGAGAACATTCAATTAACAGGGCATAGCACACCCTTGTGGCAACTGATGCTCGATGACAACAATAGTTTAAATACACCATGTACCTTCAACAGTTGTGGCCCCAGTATGAGTTTCAGTACTGTTGGTGACCCATATTAATCTTCAGGAAAAAAAAACAGAGCTTGCCCCAAGCTAAGGCCTGGCCCCAGATAGAGCGTTCCGTTATAAGCTGCCAAACAACTCTTCATAGGAACTGGGAAGAATGGGTGAACACCAGCCAGGGAAAATGACTCCCCTTTTAGGCGTTTTAACCAAAGTATTTCTATGCACAACAGATTGATTTTAATTAGACCATTAACTATACAAGTACTGAGACTGAAGAGCTTAAGTCCTTCGGTTAACTAACAAATCACTTCCAACCAATCATTAATTTGGTAACAGTTAACGTGAAACCTAAAGTCATAAAGGCTACATAACACCGTCATAATCATGACACTGGTTTAAACAGTCATAACTGTTCATTTATTTTTAATCTACAGTTTCCTTTAGTACTGTGTCTGTAGTCCAAGGCCTTTGTAATGTTTTAAAGAGTAAATACTAAACAACATTACTAACAGGGTTGCGTGTTGACTCTTAACTCTGGTGGTCACATGCAATAGTATCATTCACAATGTAAATTTAATCCTTAAGTCCTAATAATTCAGAATTCTATGGAGATTAGCTAGAAAACATGTGCTTGGACTAGTTCAATGAATCCCAGCGGCCAGCAACACAATATGACATTCTGGCTTTAGAGTCCACCCATGAAAGCCAGAAAACATAAGCTAAACAAAGCCCTCTATGTTGTCACTTTCTTTCTTTTAACCCCAACAGGAAGTTGTTGAAACTGATAAGAGTCTAAATAAGGAAGGAAGCACATCTGTCTGCAGTCCTCTAATAATACTGTATGGCGCTCTCTAAACTTAAGATCCAGAATGGTCTTGGTCATGATGGGTCACTGGGCTCTCAGGACATGGCAAAAAGATAGTGATGTTTGCATTGTGTTTGCTTTCCAGAAGGGGACTGCTGCCCCCTACAGCTCTTGCAGGGCTTTTTAGCACTAATGCGCTAGGACTGTCTAGGGTCTTACCATTTTATGACCGTTTTCTTTTGATGATCTGTGTTTGCTATGGTATTTATTCCATATTATTACAGTGTGTCTGCACATAATTCAGTCATTGATAATTCTGTCAAACTCAAAGTCTAAGACCACAATAATGCTGATAACTTCCTGCCTTGAGGTTTTTCAGCAAATACAGGAAACCAGTCGGCTCTTTGAAATACAAATAAATGTATTACCTTTCCTGGTCCTAGAGAAGAGCTTGATGCTAGAGTTGGATGATGAGTTGGGCGAAGAGCGGAATATACCACTGAAGCAACGGGGGGATTTGGGCGGTGAGGGGACCTGGTGGGTGGAGGGGTAGGGGGAAATGGTTCTGGTTGAGCCAGGGCTGATCCGGGACTGGGCAGGGGCAGCCATGGGACTGGAGGGTTGGCTGACACCGGCAGGACCACCCCTCACAAAGAGTCCTTTAGTTGGGCTGACAGAGTGGCTGCAGACCTCTCCCTGAGATAGAAGAGAGGGGAAGGTATTTAATTGACATACACTCATGCAAATACCTTGTTTGTCACTATACAGTTAAGCAGAATGATATATTGACACCTGGGAATATTGTGACAGAGGCTTTGTGGACTGTAGTCAAAGAAACTACATTAGCATTAAATAAAAATGTTTCACCTCACAATTTCAATCTGTTTGATTTATAATGCATTAGAGCCTGAGTGGAATATAAGGCTTGACAGTCTGTAGGAGATGCCCACGGCTTGGGTGAAGTCACTTCTCTGTCTGAGATATGAAACCATGTGACCTTACCCCGTGGAACTGCATGCATACAGTAGTAGCACCCAGTGTTGGGAAGCTACTCTGAAAAAATAGTTTACCAAGCTACCAATTACTTTACACTGGAAGAAGTTAAGCTACACTAAAAAGTTACCATTAAGAAAAAAAACACTTTATTTAAAGTTACTTTGAAAAAGTAGCTCATCACTACATCTAAACTACTTTGTGAAAAATTATCATATGTAATTCTGAAAATGTCAGACTACAAATTGCAAGAACTGTTCACTTTGGGGTCATATGATAACAGAAGGTGTAATTTAGCCTATTGAACACAAAAACTGTTTCAAGTAGGAACTAGGCAGATCTGGTCCCAAAAAATGTAATTGCCTACTTCACCCATATTTTCTTTTTGCAAAAAAAGTAGTGTGCGGTTCCAGTAGTTACTGAAAACACTACCTAGATATGAATTTAGTTCAACTACCACCAAGCTACTACCAAATTTAATTCAATTACTAGTTGAACTACAGAGTTCACTACTCCCCAACACTGGTAGCATCACAAGGAAGTATCATGTTGTGAGCTCTATCCAGCCAATAACACCATTGGCTTGTTTTAGGGGGTCGATAAGGCCAGATGGCCAATGACAGAGCACCTGGGGGTGACACAGGATTCCTCACAATGCTCTGACTACCCAGGTCCAGAGATGTTTACAGGGGTTAAACCCAAAATAAAAAAACACATACGGTGGCACTTCCTGGTATTTTGAAAGTTCTGTACCTTGAAAACTGATTGCTGACATGAAAAACATTTTAGGGTTGCATCAGAGGACTAATGAAACAAATACCAAAATATAGTTTGAGTGGTATTTTCCTTTAAGTCGATCTAAGATTGAAACTTTAACCTATTCCAGTCCTTTTCAATATATACATGTTTTAAATCCCATATGACGGAACTCAGTTGCAGTGACCAAGAACATTAACCCCTGTGTTCGATAGTATTACAGATTTTTTTTATTTTACCGTTATTTAACCAGGTACGTTGACTGAGAACACATTCTCATAGTTACAGGGGAGAGGAGGGGGATGAATGAGCCAATTGACTGTAGGACACCAGCTAGCTTACAGTGTACTGCCTATCTGGGAAACAGGTTAAAGCCTTGCTTTGTGTTGTGGGTAAATGTGCTAGATTGAGACTGAGAAGGAGCTCCGTCAAACATGTCTGAAGGGGAAACTCAGAGTAAGGCTGCCTAATTTTAAGCCGCACCTGGCGGTCAGCGAAAAAGCAGTGCAACAGCCTGTGTTGCAAAAAAAGATATGGGTAAAAGTGGGAGGCGGAAAATTAGAACATTTCATACACTTATAAGCTAAAGCCTATTGGGGATTGTGCTACTGTATATTAATAAGTGAATGTGAAAATGTTGTGATAAAACACTAGCAGTGTTTTTAGATGAAACAGTAAAATATTGCAGAGAAGTGTTTAGGTGACAGAAAACAGGCTACGAACTCAAAGGACTGCCAAGAGCAAATTACAACCACGCCTACAGTGAATTTGGGAGAAGTTTCTCCAAACATTCCCTATTGGTCCAGATATACTGGTACTGTACAACATATCACCAGATCAGTCCTGAGCCTCTAGTTTCCTTTCCACAATGTTTGAGCATGATATTAGCTTAAGACTGGCCCTACTCTACAGACATTTCTGTTTGGCCAATCCTGTGACAAATCTGAGAGAGAGACAGCACACACCCTACTTCTCTGTTTGCCAACAAACTTTCTTATTGCGCAACAGCGTGTTTAGGCAAGCTAGTCAGATTGGAGAGTTTTATCAGCAAATCTATCAGCTAGTTCAAAACATGAGGAGAGACCGGTGGTTCAAGTTAAGTTTTAATGGTCACATGCACAAGTGAAATGTCTTTCTTGCAAGCGCTAATTCACTACACACAGTTGAAAACAAATTAAATATCAAGAAGGAATCAAATCCTATAATTCAGAGAAAAGACTGAGGTTGTTGGGAAAATAACTACTGAGAGCACTTAAAGACCGACTCAGACAATGTAAAAGACAGAAGGAAGAGAAGCTTGCTTTGTAGAAAAGCATGATAGAAGGCTAGTAAAAATTCTCACTCAGTGAGAAGAAGCAAAACGAAACCGCTACCAACTCAAAACCAAAGACGACACATATAGTAAGAGATTGCACAACCAAGAAGTTGTCTAAACATCTCTGTAGGGCTGACCCCAATTAGACAACTGGTCGATTGTTTGGTCTTCAGGCTGTTGGTCAACCGAGAGTTTTAGTAGAGCAGTAACACATACATATAACCTGTTTTTGCTTTGTCATTATGGAAGTATTGTGTGTAGATTGATGAGGGGAGAAAAAAAAAGCGATTTAATACATTTTAGAATAACACTGTGATGTAACAAAATGTGAAGAAAGTCAAGGGGTCTGAAAACCTTCCAATCGCACTGTACACACAACCAGTCAAAAGTTGACACATACTCATTCAAGGGTTTAACTTCAAATTTTACTATTTTCTACATTGTAGAATAATAGTGAAGACATCAAAACACATATGGAATCATGTAACCAAAAATAATTTTTTTTAGGTGAACAATAAGGAGATAAAGAAATAAAAACAGCTAAAAAAAAGACAGGCTATATACAGTGGCAAGGCTATAAAAGTAGCGAGGCTACATACAGACACCGGTTAGTCAGGCTGATTGAGGTAGTATGTACATATGGTTAAAGTGACAATTAGTATTTGGTACATGAACAGAGAGTAGCAGTAGCGTAAAAGAGGGGTTGGCGGGTGGGACACAGTGCAGATAGCCAATGTGCGGGAGCAGTGGTTGGTCGGCCCAATTGAGGTAGTATGTACATGAGTGTATAGTTATAGTGACTATGCATATATGATAAACAGAGAGGTAGCAGCAACATAAAAAGAGGGGTTGCGGGGGGGGGGGCTCACAATACAAATATAGTCTGGGTAGCCATTTGATTACCTGTTCAGGAGTCTTAGCCAAATACATTTCAACTCCGTTTTTCACAATTCCTGACATTTAATCCTAGTAAATATTCCGTCTTAGGTCAGTTAGGATCACCACTTTATTTTAAGAATGTGAAATGTCAGAATAATAGTAGAGAGAATGAATTATTTCAGCCAAATACATTTATTTATTTCACCACATTCCCAGTGGGTCAGAAGTTTACATACACTCAATTAGTATTTGGTAGCATTGCCTTTAAATTGTTTAACTTGGGTAAAACATTTAGGGTAGCCTTCCACAAGCTAATAATAATAATATTGAATGCATTAAAATAAAATGACTGTAACAAACACTGTAGAGTTAGGAATTAACAGTAACTGTACTGCTGGTGATATATGTAATGGAGAATTGATATACACTAACAATCAAACAAGTCACACAATGAAATTATGAAACATTGAATGTGCACAAATTGGCAGGAGAGAGCGCATTCTGGAGAGAGAAGTGCGTTGTGCATCTAGGTGCATGCTTAATCCGACATATGCATTGGCCATGGAGCATTTACGGTGATATGGCCTCAGCAGAAGTCAGGGCATTCATACTTCTTGAGCTTCGTGGAAGAATGCCCTGATTTCTGCTGAGTCCATTCTTGCCCTAACTTGCTACAGTATTATTCCAGTCTTTCTCTTCTAATTGTTAGAGTGGCACATTGTTTGCAGAGTGCACAACCTACACTACACTTGTGAGAAACAAGTTTTGGTTTATTGAATTCCATTTAATAGTTCTGTGAATTTAGTCATTGTCTTTTGTTTGGCGCGCTCCTGTCAATGTTGAGTATGGACGTCCACACAAACTCAGAAACTTCCCTTTTTCCAAGACCCTGTCTTTCAAAGATATTTGGATTTCTACGAATTAACGTCACAGATCTTCAAAGTAAAGGTCTTAAATACTGTTTTCCATGCTTGTTCAATGAACCATAAACAATTAATGAACATGCACCAGTGGAACGGTCGTTAAGACACTTACTGACGGTAGGCAATTAAGGTCACAGTTATGAAAACTTAGGACACTAAAGAGGCCTTTCTACTGACTCTGAAAAACACCAAAAGAAAGATGACCAGGGTTCCTGCTCATCTGCATGAACATGTCTTAGACATGCTGCAAGGAGGCATGAGGACTGCAGATGTGGTCAGGGCAATAAATTGCAATGTCCGTACTGTGAGACGCCTAAGACAGCGCTACAGGTAGACAGGACGGACAGCTGATCGTCCTCGCAGTGGCAGACCACGTGTAACAACACCTGCACAGGATCGGTACATCCAAACATCACAGCTGTGGGACAGGTACAGGATGGCAACAACAACTGCCCGAGTTACTCTGGAGCGGGATCGATTTGGAGGTGGAGGGTTCGTCATGGTCTGGGTCATGTGTCATAGCATCATCGGACTGAGCTTGTCGTCATTGCAGGCAATCTCAATGCTTTGCGTTACAGGGAAGACATCCTCGTCCCTAATGTGGTACCCTTCCTCCAGGCTCATCGTGACATGACACTCCAGCATGACAATGCCACCAGCCATACTGCTCGTTCTGTGCATGATTTCCTGCAAGACAGGAATGTCAGTGTTCTGCCATGGCCATCGAAGAGCCCGGATCTCAATCCCATTTAGCACGTCAGGCACCTGTTGGATCGGAGGGTGAGGGCTAGGGCCATTCCCTCCAGAAATGTCCGGGAACTTGCAGGTGCCTTGGTGGAAGAGTGGGGTAACATCTCACAGCAAGAGCTGGCAAATCTGGTGCAGTCCATGAGGAGATGCACTGCAGTACTTATTGCAGCTGGTGGCCACACCAGATACTGACTATTACTTTTGATTTTGAGCCGCCCTTTGTTCAGGGACAGATTATTCAATTTATGTTAGTCACATGACTGTGGAACTTGTTCAGTTTGTCTCAGTTGTTGAATCTTTTTATGTTCATACAAATATTTACACATGTTAAGTTTGCTGAATATAAAGATGTTGACAGTGAGGACGTTTCTTTTTTTGCTGAGTTTAGAAGTAGGCCTATAGGCTATCTGGCCTGCGTGCAAATGTGCCCATTTGGGGATCTGATAGTATTTCTGATTGGCTTAACGCATCACCACTAACGACCTGTGGAGCTTCTCAAAGTAATGTTTCTTCACCTGAAACAGCAAGCAAACAAGTCTGTTTTTACATCCATTGAGAATTACAAAAGTTCAAAGTATGTGAATTTTTTCCCCAGCTGTCTCCCTTTCGATAACCACTCAGCATGAAAGTTAAAAATGTCAAGCTCTGATCCAGTGGAAATGTCATAAAATAGGCTTCTTATCAGTGCTTGACTTGGACTGAAATAGGTTCTGGGACACATTTTGTGTGCTGGTACTGTTTATATTTAGGTGCAGGAGCGCCACAATACTTTTGAGCAAATATTCTATAAAGAGGAAATGGAGCTCAAGCAGTAGAACATTTGAGGTGCTGGATAGAGATGTGATTAACCACATGACAATGATTGAGATATGAAGACATTATTGTAAATTTAAGGAAACAGTTTCACGAAAATGTGCATATTAAAACCATATCTGGCACGCAGATCGGTAGAAATTAAGATAAATTGGCATTCCACATGAGAACGGTTGCCGACTCCTCGTGTAGCCCATTACTGGCAACTTCAGGAGAGTAATAGCAGAATCTGCAAAAGCCAGTAGGAGCGTTAAGAGAATAGTTGGGTCAGGTTACGTTTTTTTTCTTCTTCTGATTATCTAGATCTCTGGTGCCCTCGAGGAATCAAACCGTAAGCTTAAAGGATCAGATAAACTCAATGCATAGTTGATTTTATTAAAACACATAGGGTGTGTCCATATTCGGAGAAAATCCGTTTAAACATTTTGAGAAATAGATTGGTCAACAACAAAAAAAGACGACTTTCAGGCGACCAAGATTTGAATTAGCCGGGATAGCCCTACATCGCTGATAACCAGTCTTTGAAACTTAGCATGCGTTCTACTATTTTAAACACCCATGTCTCAGTATAATGCTGAGCTCCTGCTACTGAGCAGAGCAACCTTCATTATGTCCAGAGAGACCACTACGTCTACAAACTCACTGTCATGTGACATCTATTTCCACGGATCATCATCAGACGTCTACCCACCCAACTAGAAGTACCACGGCACTCCAGCCACTCAGCCCTTTTCATGACATCAGAGGGCTCCGGAACAATGTCTGTCACACTGCCTGTGTCCAAACACAGTGCTCAGATAACTTAAACCTATTAAAAAGAGTCCAGTGCAGCAGTTTTTATTTCAATATCAAATCATTTCTGGGTAACAAATACCTTACTGTGATTGTTTTCAATTAAAATGGTCAAAGAAAAACAAAAATAGCTTCTTAGCAAAGAGCAATTTCTCAAGCAAGAATTTGATCAGACTGTTTGGAAGTGGTCTGAGTGGAGGGGAAAACTGAAAACTAGCTGTTATTGGCAGAGGTTTAGAACTCTTTCTTAATTGGTCTATTAACTAATTTACCATCTGCTGATGTCAACAGGCAGGCCAGAACTCCATCCCACCAAAACAGGCTGAAATTTCAAACAGATCTTACACTAAAAGGGCATTATCATAATTTTCCAAAGTTCACAGTATTATTCCAACATCATTGTGTGGAAATATATATAAAGCACAGGAACATGTTTTGGACCGCACTGGGCCTTTAAAATTAAGGGTAAAGGTGAGAAGCGCAATGCTGTCAGTCAAGAATAACTTAATTGTGTGTAACCACGAGTATGAAGAAAAGACAATTTACATTTGGATAGCCATCCTTGCCCGAGCCTCCAGACTTGCCGTCCAGTATGGGGAAGGCGAATGCACTTACGTCCTGCAGACAGAGAAGGCTTTTAGCCAATTTTGACAAGAAAAATGGACTATCGATGTTACATCCAGACAGTGATTGATTGGACCCAATTGTAATTTTCAGCTTTAGGTTCAATCTTTAATACTGGACAATCTGCTTCCGGCAAGACATGTGAAGCTCTGAAAGAGGAGAAACGTGTTAAACCACTACTGGGCCATGGCATGACCAGGAAATACATGTATCCTACCTTTCCGTATAGGCCTACTGTATAACAATCAAGTTCTGCATGTCAATCATCATGTTTAAAAAGGAAAAAAGGCAATAATTCGTAGCAATAAACAAATGTAATTGCATGGAGAAGGAGATGTGTATACACATCTAGAGGCATGTTTAATCCATGCACTACTCCTGGGAGGGCATGTGATTGCATGGATCTAATGGATGCCATCCAAAGAATACCAATGAGGTGCAGCAACATGAATGTAGCAGCAGTCAACACCGACAGTAATAATTCACTGTCATTCAAATAACGTAGGGCCTATTTGCTCTGCAGATGTTGGGGCATTTTCTTAATATAGAAAATGCAAGCTTAGATAATGCACATAGTATAAATATATGATTATTATCAGATATTGTCTGGGGAAACAAAGAAACCCCATAATGATGCTAGCCTGGTTTAACCAGACTGTACACAGTGCTCACTCATTGTTTCAGGTTAAACAGGTTGCTATGATGCCAATGCGATCAGTGATTTGGTTCATTTGAGCAGAGAGAACATGATGCAAGGGGAAACCAGAATAATACTCTGAAATCCAATAAAATCAGGACTTTCTCTCTCGCTTCTTTGTTGCCCCTAGTTACGGTGCAGGGACACAATGCATCATGACTCAGTGGTTTAGAGCAGACCAGAGCAGTGTGTTTCCAGCTGTTTCCCTAGCTTCCTCTTTCTTCTCACACAAAAACATCAGATACCTTATTGCCCATAAGCCCACTAGATTGGAAATAATTGTTCTAAACAGTAACTGATAACAATAACTGAATAACAGTAACTGAATAACAATGCTGGTGCATTTAGGAATGAAAAAGAGACCTCAGTGGTATTTGGATTGTGTAAATAGACCAGTACAGGATGAGTTTTAAGTCTGAGTATGGGATGGGCTTCAGGTCTTTGACATTTATTATTTTATTAAATTAACACTGAAATTTAGATGTGCATAGACATGAACATTTCACCCCCAAAATCAAGTGAATAGCTGATGTTGAGTCCAGTGGCGGTTCTAGACCATTTCAACTGGGGGGGCCAAGCTGGGGCCAGTTGTACTGTTAGAGGGGCCTGTTACATTAGACGTTATTGTTGTCATATCGTTTTCTTCACTGCATTGCAGGCATTAGCAGGCAAAAAAAAGACCATGTTCATAATCATCATCATTGCCACTGTCTAATAACGGATGTAAAAAAAAAAGAATCATAGCAAAAATGTGTTATGTAAAAATGATTTCATACTCCACATTTAGGGGGGCCACAAGGGGGTCCAAAGTTGTTGTCACAGGGGCACTGCCCCCCCAGAACCGCTAGTGGTTGAGTCCATGTTTTGAAGACTTGATGCTGGGGCGGCAGGTTAGGGCGTTCGGACTAGTAACTGAAAGGTTGCTAGATCGAATCCCTGAGCTGTCGTTCTGCCCCTGAACAAGGCAGTTGTCGTCATTGAAAACAAGAACTTGTTCTTAACGGACTTGTCTAGTTAAATAAAGGTTAAACATTTTTTGGGGAAAACTAGCATCATCTCATGCCTGTCCAAAGTTCAGGGTTATGCAAAGAACCTGTCAAATAAAGCAACCTGAACAATGTTGTTTTTGATGTAATTACAAATGACTGAGACACACACACACACACACACACACACACACACACACACACACACACACACACGACCTCAACTGTGAGGACTAGACGCTGTGAATGGGAAAAGATGCCCGGGTGATTGATGTAACAATGCGGACACCCGAACATACTTGAAAGTTACATATTTTGAAACATTATAACACAAACAGGCTTGTGCCTGTGATAATCACACACACAAGCTACTCTTTCCACAATGCCACATCAACAAACACCTGTAGGTGTCAAACAACCGACTATCATTTACGAACTTACTGGCATGTTTAGGCGTAGTGTCCTCTTTTTCTTCGAGGTTTTCATTTCCTTCTTGTTGGACTCCATCACGGTGCTTCCCATTTTCAGACTAATTACCCTGTTTTCTTTGTTTTTAACGAGCTTGAGTAAATTGCGTGATACTATACCATACGTCTTTATCTGAAAACGAAGTTGTAAGTCAACGTTCTTTAGAAGAAACTATTTAATTTACCAGGAAGTATAGCCTACCGCACTACCGACGCATTACAGACAGGGGTGTGTTCACATCACGAAGACTGAGCGCGCTGCTTTTCACTAACAGATGTCAGTAAAGCATGGCTTCATTATTGGTTCCTATTTCCTTGACTCCTTCCCTAGGTCCTAACTCCTTCCCTTTCCATTTCCTCCACAAATATAAACGGATTGATTGATAAAGCAGAGCACAGCATCACATGTTATTCAAAGGGATATGTTAGGGGTGGGGGACTTTCACTGGCTGACCATTTCAGATCGTCAAACTCAGAAAGGAATAGGAATCGGGACAATGATTGAAATGGAACACATACACACGTTCTTTCTTTCTTACATGCAGTGTGTGGGTTAACGTGAGCAAAACAAGTAGCCTCCAGATGGATATTTTGCTGATATCCTTTAAACAGCAAGGCAGATCTCAGCAATTCTTTCTCCGTCACTCCATCTGTTGCATGTACGTAGAATAGATGATGCATGAGCTATCCGTTCCCATTCCACTCTGCACCCTCCCCCCCTCCTCATTGATAAAATGCCTTGTTTGCCCTCAATTACACGTTTTTGCTCTCTCCAACAGCTCTTGTTTCAGTTCGTTTATACATTTAAACATGGACCTAATTAATGGCAGGCCATACTTTTATAAATTATATTTTTTATCCGATGTCTTCAATTGCTAAATAATATATTATGAATGTAATACTAACAAAAAGTGTATGGTGATGAAAGTGGTGGCTGTAGTTGCCATATTTGGCCAGTGGGTGTCTTACAATACTCCAGCCTCGTCTATTCCAAGGGGGTCCTTCCTATGGGTCAGGCAGATGTATGCGATTTCTCAAGGCACAAACAAAATAATTAAGATGTAAAATAGTTTATTTTGTAAATGCTTCTAAATTTAATTCCAAACTCCAACCCCCATATTTCTCTGTACACTTCTAAATGCATTTTAAAAACATTTTGAGACTACAGGACCAAGAAAAATGTAGCACAAACACACTGGTAGGACGATGTCATTTTATACAAGAGAAGAAAAATATCCAAGAAACAATTTTGTTACAACCATTCATTGAGAAAATATATACAATTGAGTCTTCGGAAAGTTAAAAAAATACATGCCATATACATTACAAGTTCTAAGACTGTCTCCAATATTTTACAGTCGAGTTGAAATTGTGCTCGCAAAACATCTTCTAACTATTGTATGTGGCTTGTGATGTGTCAATATCACATACATTTCTGATTAAGTAGAATGTCATCTCCTTTCAAAATGTAGCACCACCAAATGTCCCGACCTTTTCCTCTGCAAGAAACATTATTTTATTTTTTCAGTACACTTTAATTTCAAACGCCTGAAGCAGTAAGCAATGTCATATGACGTCTGTACACCATTTCTATGTAAAAAAAAAAGAAAAAACAAGGTTATATTCCTACACATATTTGGGTTAAAAAGAAGTTAAAATTGTGTTTGGGTGGTTTAAAACCTTTTTCACAGCTCTATAAAATCAAACCTGATTAACAGCAAAGATGTCAGAATGATGTCTTTACCATTTTTTATTCTTTAACCAATAACTCATTTCTCAGTCACTCAGTCACCAAAAATATTTCTTTTTGAGTGGTCAAAGTACGTGTAAATCACAAAAACACTAAGCTACAATACCATACTTTTAATACAACAAAAATACTTTGTGAATTATTGTGGTTATTTTACAAATTCTGTACAGAATAATCATAATATATACTCTGAAACTGATATTATGACATCCTTCTTAAATAAACTGCAATGACAAAAAATAAAATAATTAAAAAACACCCAAACATCAAGAAGGTTAAGGTAGTATTTGGTCAGTTATTCCTATATTTTTCTTTATATACATTTGTACACAAGTAACAGAATTTCTTCAATCTTCAGAAAACAATATCAGTTTAACCTTCTTTTTACTCTCTCATCATTTTGAGAAAAAAATTCATTCATTCAATAATAAATACAAAACGTCCTCTCGAATTTCACTCAAATCACATGACAGAAACCTATGATAAAACTGACTCATGGAATCAAGTATCTTAAAGTTTGTGTGTACGTGTCTTTTTTTTTTTTTTTTTTAGTGCAAGTTAATATTCCCTTCGCGGTAGTCATTGCTGTACATTCCCCATTCAGTGATGTCTACATTTAGTCAAATGGTTTTACATTTAAAGTTTTAAACAAAAGGGCCTGCCCTTAACAACCAATAGGGTCCACGCCCTGCACAGTGCGCTCTCCTCATTCGCTGGTGGATTCTCATCTGTGCCCTACTGTATATCATCTCACTAATACACAGACGCTGCACTCATTGACAGAGTCCTTCCATCAAAACCCATCCTCTTGCGTGATATGGCACGAATCACATGTCTATCTGCTGTTGTTTCTTCCTGCTCTCCTCTTTCCACACCCTTTCCTTCTGCCCATCTTCAGTCTATGCTTCCAATCATGGGAATCCATTTACGCGTCACTCTTAGGGTTTACTCAGGCCTTCTGCTCGTTCTAACAAAGTCTGAAGCACCTCTCTCTTTCTACACAGAGATCAGGGCATCTGCATAATATGGCAAGGAATGCATTTGTGTTTGTTGTTGTCATTTTAGGTTTTTCTCAGTTGATCCATTTCCTGCAGTCTGCTGTTCCACAGTGACAGGCGATCTTGTGTTGGCCGTCCACGCAGTCATATTGGTAGTCGAAACAAAGCTGGAAAATAATGAAAAGAAAACAGTGATGACAATGAAAACACCATTCGTAGAGATTTTCAATTGGAAGGAAAAAGAACCCACCTCCTCTCCTTTCTCAATTCTGCGGTTGGAGGTGATGATGATTTTATAACCTCTTTCGAAGGTTACCACCTCAGCGACACAGTTTGGGGTACAAGAATGGTTGATGTACCTGTATAAGAAAACAAACACATAGCATTGCACATTATGACGGAATGTTTTATGACATTTTTGAATGAGAGGTTCATTGTGCATACTGTGTAATCAGACGCGAGGCTACATACGGAGCCCTGTAAATGAAGTACTGCACCACCATCCTGACATTGAGCCACAAATAAATCAGTTAAGATTAGAATGTGAATCAGATGGAATGTGACTATGTAAACAATACAACAAGGCCCTATGATAGACTAGCGTCCTGTCCAGGGGGTGTACTTCAAGCTGCCTCCTGCTCCTATGAGCTGTTCCGGCCTGCACAAGCCAAGGTTCACACAGTAAGGCTAATTACTTTTACTTATGTAAAATAATATGCTTACCTTGCTAGACCCCCTGTCTGACTGGAATCAACAACATGTTCACTGTCGATGCGGAACATGAACACGCCACGATTCTGTAGGGGGAAAAGTAACCACTTAGACCAACTGGAATCCTCACATGAGATAATATAGCAAACGTATTACTCAGCCTTCCCTCTCCACAACACAGTAATTAGTGCAGCCTTGAGTAAAAAAAAAAGTTTTTCTACCTGAGACTTGTAAGTCCTTTGCTTCCTGATGGCCACCTCGTTGCGGAGGACAGTTCCGTTGTACTCGATCACCATTGTGTGTTTCTCTATGTCCCTGGATGCATATAGACCCAGGCCCTGTGGACACAGCAACCAGAAAGTTTGTCCACGTCCAACAGTAAGTCCCCTTACTCTCGTGCTGTCATACTTCAGTGTCATATTCACGCTGCTACTTTAGAAGGGGAATGCTACAGAGCTGAACATAGAAGATCCTGTCCAGTAGACCCACCTGGATCTTGGAGGCAGCGAGGTAGACGTTGGCCCTCCACTCACTTTTCATCCAGCGGTACTGCGACGACCTGTGGTGCACCATGGGTGGCTTGGTGTGGGGTACACCTCCCTCCCCCTGGGCTGTGTTCTGACACCTGGAGGAGGTATTGGTGGTGCTGGATACCGGCTGGGGCCTAAGAGTGTGTGTGTGTGTGTGTGTGTGTGTGTGTGGAGGAGGGTATAGTACAATTAACAAAACAAGTCAAAACAAAGCCAACATATTGTTATAGAAAGATAACTTGTGCTAAACCAAAGTACATTAAATCCACAGATTAAATTGTTGTGGAAATTCCTCAATACCTAATGACAACGGCGGTGGATGGGGAGCTGGTTTTGGGCATGGCCCGGGCACTGCCAGAGGGGTTAAAGATCAGGGGCAGCTCCATCAGAGGGTTACGGCCGTATCGGAAGGTATACCTGTCACAGGCCTCTATCCCTGGGAGCTGGAACACAACCAACAGCACAGGGAAATGAGACTGGAACACTCCTCCTCACTTCAGTGTCTACAATACAGTATGGTGTGGGTATTTTAAGAGTCGTTTACCTGAATAGGCAGCTACAGACACCTATAGTGTCATTTGAACATTGATCATTTAATCTAAATCTAAATTGTTTTAATATAATATAACTAAAAACAGATACAAACCGATTCTGTGATCTTGGTGACTGCAGAGACGGTGAGTCCAAACAGGTCCTCTCCTTTCAGATAGACAGGGAAGAGTTTCAGAGTTCCTATTTCAGTTCTCCTGTCAGCCACCGGACCCAGGACCTTATCCCACACTCCTGATGGACAGACAGGAAACAGCAGGGTCATAGATTATATATATTATAGGGACTCCTACAGAACACATTTATTGTAGTAAAAGAGAATGTGAAAGAATGTGAAAGAAAATGAACTAGAAACAAGCCTAGTCTAAGCTAACCCAGATACATAAACGGCAGAGGCTACAGCCAAAACAAGGCTAACTAAGCATGTCATAAAACCAATCTAGTTAGCCCACCTTTACTAGACAAGCCTAATCTAAAGCCTGGCCTAAGACAAATCCATCCCAGCCCACCTTCGGCGGTGGAGTCAGTGAGGACCAGGTCCTTGTATCCCTGCTCGATGACGCGGATGCTGAACTCCGGCTGCTCCTCCCTCTCCTCTACAGAGCACAGGTAGCGGCAGCGACGGTTGCCATGGCGCATGCTCCAGTAGATTCGGCATGCCTCGTAGCCCACGGGGAAGATGGCTGTGGCCGAGTGGAAGGCGGCCATCTGGGATGGGGTGATCTGACCCACGGCATAGAGCACCAGGCTGCCCACTCTGAAGGTGTAGCCCAGCTCGGGCTGCTGTACGGCGCTGGCCATCTGCCTCACCTCGTCCCTCTGGATGTAGACGCGGCGGAACACAGCGAAGCAGCGCAGCTCGTGCTCCAGGACGTGGCCAGAGCCACCGTGGGCGGAGCCTCTGGGTCGGTGGGCGTGGCACAGCATGGTCTTGTCCTTGAAGAAGGTGCAGTGTGCCTGCAGGGCGCAGGTGAAGTGGTAGACGTTGGTGCAGCGCAGGCGGTGGCAGCCGCTGGTGGCGCCCATCTGCTGGCAGAAGGCACAGCGGACCGCCGAACCCCGCCTCAGCGCCAGCTCTACATTGATCAGAGCGCCTGACTGCGTCTCATACACCTATACAACAATACAACGTTAATAATAGATATACAACACAAAGAACTTTAATAAAAGAAGGGGCATGATTCTAGTGGATGGTAGTAATGATCTGAAACCAGCAGTCCACCTCTCTATCCTCTGGGCTACCTACCTCGGTGGACCACAGGGCACAGTTGAGGTGCACCCACACGTCCAGGTCCAGGCTGAGAAGTCGGGCAGGGCCATCGGTGACCCCGTCCCCCAGCTGGTGACAGAAGCAGCAGCGGCGCTGGTCCCTGAGACTGGCCCCGGGGCGGAGAGACGCTCCCAGCTTCCTCAGCAGCTCGTCTATCTGGTCTTCGTCAGGGAGCTGGGAGCTTCCTCTGGGCACCACCACCTGCACTGTCCACTTCCTCCAGTGGAGACCCTTGTGTCTCTTCCCTTGGTGCCAGCCCTCCTGGTGAGCCCTGGGGCCCCGCGCCTTCAGCTTCACCGTCACTTTGATGGTGTCTGACTTGGCCTCTGTCTTAGGGGTCTTAGGGGTGTCACTGGCTGGGGGGAAGGGGATGGGTGAGGTGGAGGGAGGGGACTGCTTGAGCTGGAGCTGGGCCAGACAGTGGACATCCAGAGAGGACATGTTGTTGCTGTATTGGTGTTGTGTTTTAGACAGGTTCTCTTTCTGGTCCGAGTCTGGAGACAGGAGGGCTACCGTGTCCTGCAGAAGACAATAATGTAATGATGACCTGCACGTTTCAATTCATTCATTCATTCATTCATTCATTCATTCTAGGCACAGCTTTGAAGAGGCACAAAGAGGATTCAACACAGCTTTGAAGAGGCATGAAGAGGATTCAATACAGCTTGAAGAGGCATGAAGAGGATTCAACACAGCTTTGAGGTGGCATGAAGAGAATTCAACACAGCTTTTACTTGACATATTATGCACTCTTCAACACCTTTACATGCCTTTGATTCTTGTGCACACCAAAGTGCCTCATGTATTTTAATTGGTAGGTATTGGTAGGACATTCTTAGTAGGACAAACCTTGGAGTCTGTAGTGGTTCTGGCCTGCGAGGAGGAGGAAGAGGAGGAGGAAGCAGAGAAGAGGAGGAAGCAGCTGTGGCTGCAGAAGACCAAGTTCCCCTCGGAACGCAACAATCCTTCTTGTTCCTGAAGAAGAGGAGGGAAGCCAGGCATGTTAGGAGATGTAGCGAGGGAGCTCAATGAGATATCAAAGGCCAAGTCGATGCCCATACAGAAACCTTCATCAATGCTAAAAGGGTTTATTCAATAATCAAACAGCTCCAATATTCAAATGAATCAGGGTTTAACCATTTGTGAACACCCCAGACTTCAGTCGGAGGGCATGCTACCGCTTAACCCACTAATTGCACCGATATGGATTTCACTCCAATGGGGGGGATTAGCATAATTAGAGGCTCTATAGTACGTGTGTGTACGGACATGTACGGATGTGTGTCTGTGTGCATGCATGCTCGTGTATATGTGTGTGTGTGTGTGTGTGTGTGTGTGTGTGTGTGTGTGTGTGTGTGCGTGCACACCCCCAAAGGCATAATGTGGATTAATCAATCATCTGAAGTGAGGTCTGAGCCTCTGGTCATGACCCGTCTGTACTCTCCTGCCCCCTGGAGAAACAGACTAAAAACAGTAATCCACGGCTGACTGACTGATGGAGAGAAGGGCTTTTACTGGGTTGGTTGGTTGGCCAAGAAGATAGTAAATCAACCCATTTAGATCACGGCTTGGTTGGGCAACATCACAACAAGGTAATTGATCAATCTGTATTGACAGAACATGTGGACTATTAGATAGATATAGACACGACTATCTAACATGGGCCGCAATATCAAAATATCAACGTATCGCTAAGTGTTGACCTATAGATAACAGTCTTTGTAATGTATGAGTTCAGCCTGATAAACATGTAGTAATTGACTACATGAAAGCTCTGGTGGTACATTACCTGTTTGTGTACAGGAAGGTCTTTGATGGACTTGCGAACTCCATTTCCCAGCACCACCACCTTACAGTGGCAGCACCACTGGGCCTTGGAGCCTGGGCTGCCGGGGGTCTTCTGATGAGGGCCTCTGACTGCAGCTGGACCTGAAACACACAGACAGCTCTCTGTGATACAACTCCTCCAACTATGGTAGATGCATAACAGGCCAGCGCAGTACTGCTGCTAGGTTTATTACTTCAAATAAATGAGTAGAGCTCTGCTGCAGTCTTGTTTTGGACCAAATAACCATTTCAAACAAATTATTTTTACAACGTTTTAAAGGCAGTTCTTGTCCCACTCTGGAACTTCAATATGTCCATAGAGTATATTATGTTCAACAATATATTGACAAATTAGCCAAATCAAAAATTGTATATTTTCAAAATTAATGTTTATATTTTTCAATATTCATAAATGTATGTAAGAAATGTGCTATTGGCATCAAAATACTACTCATGTCACAGAGAAAGCGGTAACGCTTCATATGACACCAACCTTTGTTTTGTAGCACGTACAGATTAAACATTGTGTCACAAATATTCTAACTTCAATTAATTATTTCTCGATTATGCTTTAAGATCCAAATGTCAAATATATGTCAACAATCCTTCCACCTAAGGACCCTTCTATGGATTAGATTTAGTGAAAATCATAGTCTTTTTTTGGTTCTAGTTTTGCGAGGCCCATAGCTAGCCATGATGCAATTGTCTTAGAACAACAGGAAATCGGTTTAAAGATAAACACCTCCTTGTTATAAGACCCCATGACAATTAACACTAGATAATTGACAGGAATATCCTATATCTTCACACCACTGACGAGGTGTCCACTTTATCATTTATCTGTCTGTTTGTGGTCTACGGGTCCAGGCTAACTGACCAAATTCATTAGGCCTGTGGTCTGATACTTTGACAGCAGCGATAAGCAGGTGTATGTGTGTGTGTGTACGAGTGAGGTCGGGCACAGGAAGGAGGAATACTCAGTTTCATTAGTTGTGTGTATCGTTGTGTGATCAATACGTATCCCCATCATTACCTGGTGGGCCAGACACATACAGCTTTTAGACCCCTGACAGAAGGATAAAGATTCGCTGGCCGAAGAAACAGACCATTTGTAAACATTGTTAAAAGGGGCGAATTATGAAAATTGAAAAACGAGGTGGGAAACAATGACGAGGATTGTAAATGTTTCTTGTAGGCCGGATCATATTGTTGTGCATGTTTTAAATCTTATGTCGTATTGATTGCTGCTGCCTTCTTGGCCAGGTCTCCCTTGCAAAATCTACTGTCTCAATGGGCTTTTCCAGGTTAAATAAAGGTAAATATATATATTTATATTTGGGCCGCAAAAAAAAAATATATATATAAAAAATATATATATATATATATATTTACCTTTATTTAACCTGGAAAAGCCCATTGAGACAGTATATATATAATTCTGTTGCCATGCACATTTCTAGAAGGTACCGTGGTGTCGTGCTTGAAGACAGACATGATTAATTTCAGAAAAATAAGTTGGAAAACTAACAAACAAACAGGGTTGGATGGACATGAATTTCAGCAGTGTCTCATTTCAAGACAAGCAGACAAGAGCAGCAACATTTCCCCTGTTATGTCTGTATTTCGACATAAGGGGGCGATAAGGTGCAGTGATGTAGCCAAGTCTCTCACCTGGTCCGTCAGGATGGAAGCGGATGTGCTGCTGTGGATGTCCCTGCTGCTGTTGCATCATCATCCTCTGTTGTGGTCCTCCTCCCCCAGGCCTGGTGAGCTGGCCTGGGGCTCCATGAGGGTGAGGGCCCCCCATGTCCCCAGCACCACCCCGGCCCGGATACATCATGGGGGCACCCGGCCGGTGCACCAGGCCTCCTTGGGGGCCCACCCTCAGGCCACTGAGCATGGCCAGGGGCCCCCTGTCTGGGCCCGGGGTGCTGCTCACCTCATAGCTGCTGGGGATCTTCACACACAGCAGTTCTGAGATGGCAGCTACCACACCTGTGATGTTCTGAGAACAAAAACACAACATTAAAATGTATGTTGTAGATATTGCCAATCAAGCCACCGGCACATGCCCAGCACAGAAAGAGCAAAGAATTGGCTTCAGCTCCTACAATTAAGCCTGGTGATGTTTTAATCCTCACATATTCGACCAGTAGTGAAATGACTGAGGTGCATTTTTGATGGGAAAAAGGGGAATAAGCTACCAACAATAACCAACAAACATTAAAAAAGGACCTAGACCATTTCCTCCCTGCTGATTTTCTATGAAAGCAAGGGGAAGTGAAGCCAAAAGAACAGAAATACTCACCTCAGCAGCCGCTGGTCTCAGGGTGATGGCGACAGACACCAGGCCTGGTTTAGTGTCATTAGACGGCGGGCCAAAATGGGAGCCAAAGAACATCCCATAGGGCTCAGTCTTGAGCTCAGTCTTCAGCCTAACCTCTGATCCTACAGGAAGAGAAATTAGGAATAATATTTTAAAGGAGGATTCATTAATACTTACTGCTTTCATTGATAGTGTAAAGCCGTTTGTGACAGCTGTTGATGTAAAAGGGCTTTATAAATATCATTTGATTGATGTTGAAGTGCCGATAGTAGTGAGAAAGGCACATCTCTGTTCACAGTTGATCATTTATTACCAGTTTAAACAAATTACCAAGGCTGTGTATATTCATATTAATACATGGTAACACCTTATTTTAACGGTCCGTAGAAAACCATTTATTAATCATTACTCCCACATTTATAACACATTTACAGTTTGCCATAATGGCCCGGAGGGGATGGCTGCCGTTTTACGGGCTCCTAACCAACTGTGCCATTTTGTGTGTTTATTCACATTGTTTGTAACTTATTTTGTACATAATGTTGCTGCTACCGTCTCTTATGACCGAAAAGAGCTTCTGGACATCAGAACAGCAATTACCCACCTCAAACTGGACAAAGATTTTTCTTTAATGAGTCCGACGCGAAGGATATACTGCTTCTCCGAGACCAGGCCCAAATCCCTGTCATTCGCGGGAAGAATAGATGGAAATATAGGGTGTATCCCGCCTCGACCATCCGTTCTATTGGCTAACAAGCAATCACTGGAGAATAAACTGAATGATCTTCGTTCAAGACTATCCTACCAACTGGACATTAAAAACTGTAATATCTTATGTTTCACCAAGTCGTGGCTGAACGACGACATGGATAATATACAGTTGGCTGGGTTTTCCGTGCATCGGCAGGACAGAACAGCTACATCTGGTAAGACGAGGGGTGGGTGTATGTGTCTACCTGTCAATAACAGCTGGTGTGCAATGTCTAATATTAAGGAAGTCTTGAGGTATTGCTCGCCTGCGGTAGAGTACCTAATGATAAGCTGTAGTCCACACTTTCTACCAAGAAAGTTTTGATCTATATTTTTCCGTAGCCGTCTATTTACCACCACAAACCAACGCTGGCACTATGACCACACTCAACGAGCTGTATAAGGCCTAAGGCCATAAGCAAACAAGAAAACGCTAATTCAGAAGCGGCGCCACTATTGGCCGGGGACTTTCATGTATGCAAACTTAAATCCATTTTACCTCATTTCTACCAGCATGTCACATGTGCAACCAGAGGGAAAAAAACTCTAGAGCACCTTTACTCCACACAGAGACGCGTACAAAGCTTTCCCTCCTGATTCCTGCTTACAAGCTAAAACTAAAGTAGGAAGTATTAGTGACTTGCTCAATACGGAAGTGGTCAGATGACGTGGATGCTGCGATATAGGACAGTTTTGCTTGCACAGACTGGAAAATGTTCCGGGATTCATCCAATGGCATTGAGGAGTATACCACCTCAGTCACCGGCATCAATCCAAAAGTGCATCGACGACGTCATCCCCACAGTGACCATATGTTCATATTCCAACCAGAAACCATGGATTAGAGGCAACATCCGCACCGAGCCAAAGGCTAGAGCTGCCGCTTTCAAGGAGCGGGACACTAATCCGGACACTTATAAGAAATCCCGCTATCAAACAGGCAAAGTGTCAATACCTACTACACCGGCTCCGACGCTCGTCGAATGTGGCAGGGCTTGCAAACTATTATGGACTACAAAGAGAAACACAGCCGTGAGCCGCCCAGTGACACGAGCCTACCAGACGAGCTAAATGCCTTTTATCCTCGCTTTGAGGCAAGCAACAAGCACCAGCTGTTCCGGACGACAGTGTGATCCCGATCTCCGTAGCCGATGTGAGCAAGAACTTTAAACAGATCAACATTCCCAAGGCTGCGGGGCCAGACGGATTACCAGGACGTGTACTTAGAGCATGCGCGGACCATCTGGCAAGTGTCTTCCTGACATTTTCAACCTCTCCCTGACCGAGTCTGTAATACCTACATGTTTCAAGCAGACCACCATAGTCCCTGTGCCCAAGAAAGTGATGGTAACCTGCCTAAATGACTGCCGCCCCATAGCACTCACGTCTGTAGCCATGAAGTGCTTTGAAAGTCTGGTCATGGCTCACATCAACACCATCTTCCCGGAAACCCTAGACCCACTCCAATTCACATACCACCCCAACAGATCCACAGATGACGTAATCTCAATCGCACTCCACACTGCCATTTCCCACCTGGACAAAATGAACACCCTCAACGTGAGGAAGACAAAGGGGCTGATCGTGGACTACAGGAAAAGGAGGGCCGAACACACCCTCATTCACATCGACGGGGTGGTAGTGGTGCGGGTCGAGAGTGTCAAGTTTCTTGGTGTCCACATCACCAACAAACTATCATTGAGAAAAACACACCAAGACAGTTGTGAAGAGGGCACGACAACACCTTTTCCCCCTCAGGAGACTGAAAAGATTTGGCATGGGTCCCCAGATCCTCAAAGGTCTACAGCGGCACCATCGAAAGCATCCTGACCGTAAGGCGCTACAGAGGGTAGTGCGAACGGCCCAGTACATCACTGGGACCAAACTTCCTGCCATCAGAGGAAGGCCCAAAATATTGTCAGAGACTCCAGTCACCCAAGTCATAGACTGTTTTCTCTGCTACCGCACGGCAAGCGGTACCGGAGCGCCAACTCTAGGTCCAAAAGGCTCTTAACAGCTTCTACCCCCCAAAGCATAAGACTGCTAAACTATTAATCAAATGGCCACCCGGACTATGTACATTGACACCCCCCTCCCTCCTTTGTTAATACACTGCTGCTACTCGCTGTTTATTATCTATGCATAGTCACTTTACAAATTACCTCAACTAACCTGTACCCCCACACATTGATTCGGTACCCACTGTATATAGCCTCATTATTATTTTTAACTTTAGATTGTTTAGTATATATTTTCTTAACTCTATTTCTTGAACTGCATTGTTGGTTCAGGGCTTGTAAGTAAGCATTCCACGGTAAGGTCAACACCTGATGTATTCGTGCATGTGACAAATAAAATGTGATTTCATTTGATCATAAAGTAATTTCGCAGTCCCTAATCTAGTGAGCAGTATTGAACCCTAATCCTAAATGGTGTGTAAATGGCTTCTAAATGGTTTATTATGTTAAAATAAAGTGTAAGCGTATTTATTTACCTTTCCCCCAGGGTGTGGGGAGCATGGGGAGGACGGGGGAGAGGGGCTCCTCCTTCACCAATGACAGATCTGGGTAACGGCTTATCTCCATGCCAACCACACTTTCTGGGGACGAGGAGGGGACAAAACTATCTGGGGTGTCCCGGTCCTTACAATGCTCCTGTCCAAGCCTGTTACTGTGACAGAGAGGGAGGGGGTTGAGAGAAACATTAGTTAACATTAGTTAACATTATCAAAACAACAATGTTGGTCAACCTATTTTTCACAAAAAATAACATTGCATATTGCAGGCTTCCCTAAACTGAGAACATTGTGTTGATATTGTTTTGGAGTCTGTGAAAGATTGTATGGTATATCTACAGCCTAGTCTGAGTACATACAGGAAAATAACTGTATGTAGACAAATAGGCTATTTTCACATAAATATAATTGCGTTCACAACTGTAAATTGTCTAGATCAGGCTTCCCTAAGCTAAGAGCATTGTGTAGAAATTGTTGTGGAGTCTGAAAGCTTGAATCATATACAGTGAGCCCCAAAAGTATTGGGACAGTGGATGCTAACATGATTATGGATATTCCTGAATTAATTGTGAATAATGAGTGATAAATTAGGCTTAAATATCATACCCCCCAAAAAATTTTACCCTCCCATGTTATTGTAATGGTGAGAGGTTAGCATGTCTTGGGGGTATGCTAACCTCCCATGTTATTGTAATGGTGAGAGGTTAGCATGTCTTGTGGGTATGATATTTGTGCGTCTGTAACTTTCTCACTCATCATTATTCAAGATTCATTCAGGACTATCCGTAATCATGGTAGCATGCACATTCATGTAAGTGTTTAAAAATATATTCTATTCTCATTTACAATAAAAGTGACTCCAAAATCTCACAATACAACATTTACCATTCATTTCTATTGGCTACAAAATAATCTGAAACACAACCAAAACAAACAGCAAATGCATCCAACAAATGTTGTTGAGTCACAAGCTTGATGAGTGGCGCAGTGGTCTAAGGCACTGCATCTCAGTGCTAGAGGCATCACTACAGGCCCTGGTTTGATTCCAGGCTGTATCACAACAGGCCGTGATTGGAAGTCCCATAGGGCGGCACACAATTGGCCCAGCATCGTCCGGGTTAAGGTTTGGCCGGGTTAGGGCTTGGCCGGGGTAGGCTGTCATTGTAAATAAGAATTTGTTCTTAACTGACTTGCCTAGTTAAATAAAGGTTAAAAACATAAATAAAAATAAAAGGTAATCATTGCATGCTAGGAATATGGGACTGCTCGGAATATGAACTTTAACCTCATTTCAAATCCAAAGTGCTGGAGTACAGAGCCAAAACAACAACAGAAATGTCACTGTCCCAATACTTGGAGCTCACTACATGTATCTACAGCCTTGTCCGAGTACCCAGATCAAGGAGAATGCATGTTTTTAGACAAATATTAGTATACAAAGTGTCCACTGCACTGTCTATGAAGTGCAATTCAAATGAATCTTTGTCCCAGTAGGGAAAATGATTGTGCGGCCAAGTATTTACAGAATACACTTTTATCACAATGACAGGTTTAGAAAGTAATACGGCATCTTTAAGATGTAAAGCATAACCAAAGACATAATTTTGCTGAAATTCCCAGAATTGACAGAAACTCTGGTAGGAGGATTCCGGAATTTCTGCTAATTCCCTATTGATTCCGGGAATCTTGAGGCCGGGATTTCTGGAAAACCTGGGAATCTGGGGGAAATTACTGTAATTTGCAACCATACTCCTAATTGTCCTGTTATGGGGAGCAGAGGCCTTACTTACCTGAGTTCCTCCTGGTTGTTGTGAGGGGGCGTGGGGAGGGAGGCTGGCACGTCCACAGTTTTAGGTCCCTGAGCGATGGCTCGGGCCAGCAGGTCCTCCTCTGTCCTGAATGGGACGTGGAGCGGCTTGGAGACCAGATTTTTGGACACTACATAGAAGAGGAACATATGAATGAGACATTAAGATTGGTCCTAACAGCATGACACTACAGATGGGGTTGGAAAGTCATTTCTTGGTCATATCTTTGTCGGTGTGCGGGCGTGCAGGATCAGCAGGGGATCAAATGCTTTTTCCCCTCACTGTAGCTACCCCAGAAGTTGCGGTCAAACAAATAATGCTTTATTACCAACGCGGTATTGTAAACACATCATTGTCCCGTGTGGCTCAGTTGGTAGAGCATGGTGTTTGCAACGCCAGGGTTGTGGGTTCGATTCCCACGGGGGACCAGTACGGAGAAAAAATGTATGAAATGTATGCATTCACTACTGTAAGTCGCTCTGGATAAGAGCGTCTGCTAAATGACTAAAATGTAATGTAAAATGAAAGGTTATGAACTTTCAAAACAGCATAACCTTCTCAACACATTTCAGAATGCTGTGTATGATACATTATTTTGAGGTAAAAAAAAAAAAAACTGCTTCAGAGATTCAGCAAGATGGAACTAATCTACCAATAACCCCTGGTCACCCGTGACCTCTGAACCCTCCCCAGTGCTCACCCATGGCAGCAGCTTTGCTGGCTAGCTCCTCTGTTGTGGCAAAGCCGTTGATCATCTTCTGTCGGTTTACAGGTGGAGGAGTCGGAGGGAGGGAAGCCGGCGGGGTGGGGGGGTTGCTCAGATTGTTCTGCTTTGAAGAAACAAGCCAAGGAATACATGTCACCATACTACAACAGGGGATATATAATATTGTATCATAGTAGTCTCTTGCTACCACAAATCACTGCTTCAAAGGCACCAAAGGCATCATTCAACTTCATCTTAATTAAAGTGTCTTGTGCCTGGGGCTGGTCTAGTGGGTAGTGCCAGCACCTTCTGCGCATACAGTATGCAGTACATGTTTGCGTCGGATCCCTCCATCTCTCCCTAGCTCATTCAAAGTCTGTCTCTTTTTAAATAAAAATACGAGATGAGTAGGATTTTTTTTTTTAAAGAACAAGATAAACTCCGGTTGGAGGTGAGGCCTCACCTTGTAGGTGAGCTGGGAGTAGTAGTCAGAGACTCCGTCCAGAGAACCGCTGCCAAATGTCCCAGACAGGAGGTTCTCACCGTTCAGCTGGCCGCTGCCGTAGGGGGCAAAGTGGGAAAAGTTCACCCCTATCAGGGGCTCCACGAGGGGCAGAAGGGACAGCTGCTGTAGGACGAGAGAGAGGAAGGGAGATGGAGAGAAACAGAAGAGGTTACGCATATTTATGTATCTATTTAACCCTTTAATATTTGACCAGAGAATGTGACAACATTCTTATTTCCAGTAAACACAACCACTTTATATAATATAATGTTTTCATATTCACATTACTCATCTCATATGTATATACGCTATACCATCTACTGCATCTTGCCTATGCCGTTCGGCCATCACTCATTTATATATTTTTATGTACATATTCGTATTCATTCCTTTACACTTGTGTGTATAAGGTATTTGTTGTGGAATTGTTAGGTTATATTACTTGTTAGATATTACTGCACGGTCGGAACTAGAAGCACAAGCATTTCGCTACACTCGCATTAACATCTGCTAACCTTGTGTATGTGACAAATAAAATGTGATTTGATTTGATTGAATGACCTAGGGAAGAGTTACAGCCAGGGGAGAAGAAAGGCGAGAGGTTGAATGCGCTAATGATGATAGAACTACATGTGAAGTGAGAGGAATGTTCTTTGGTGGTGTAAAACTGCCTGCCAACTTCCATAATTACCTCAGATATAGAGTGAGCTCCAAAAGTATTGGGAGAGTGAACATTTTTGTTGCAGTTTTGACATGTGCTCCAGTACTTTGGATTTGAAATGATACAATGATTATGAGGTTAAAGTGCAGACTGTCAATTTACATTTTGGGGTATTTAATCCATATCGTGTGAACCATTTCGAAATTAGTGTACTTTTTGTACAAGTCCCCCACTTTGGGGACCAAAAGTGGGACAAATTCACTTATGTGCATTAAAGTTTAGTATTTGGTTCCATATTCCTACAGTAGCACACAATAGATTACATCAAGCCTTTGACTTTACAAACTTGGATTAATTTGTTGTTTGTTTTGGTTGTGTTTCAGATTATTTTGTGCCCAATAGAAATTAATGGTAAATAATGTATTGTGTCATTTTGGAGTTTATTGTAAATAAGAATTGAATATGTTTCTAAACACATCTATATTAATGTGGATGCCACCACGATTTTGGATAGTCCTGAATGAATCAATCGTGAATAATGATGAGTGAGAAAGTTAGACGCGCAAATATCACACCCCCAAGACATGCTAACCTTTTACCATTACAATAACAGATGAGGTTAGCATTTGGGAGGGGGGTACGATATTATTGAGTCTGTAACTTTCTCACTCATCATTATTCACAATTAATTCAGGACTACAGTACCAGTCAAACGTTTGGACACAGCAACTCATTCCAGGGGTTTTCTTGAATTTTTACTATTTTCTACATTGTAGAATAATAGTGAAGACATCAACACTATGCAATAACACATATGGAATCATGTAGTAACCAAAAAAAGTATTCATCAAATCAAAATATATTTTATATTTGAGATTCTTCAAAGTAGCCACCCTTTGCTTTGATACAGCTTTGCACACTCTTGGCATTCTCTTAACCAGCTTCATGAGGTAGTCACCTGGAATGCATTTCAATTAACAGGTGTTCATTTGTGGAAATCATTTCCTTCTTAATGAGTTTGAGCCAATCAGTTGTGTTGTGACAAGGTAGGGAAGGTATACAGAAGAAAGCCCTATTTGGTAAAAGACCAAGTCCATATTATGGCAAGAACAGCTCAAATAAGCAAAGAGAAACGACAGTCCATTATCAAGGTCAGTCAATGTGCAAAATTTCAAGAACTTTGGAAGTTTCTTCCGCCACAGGAAAGGAAGACCCAGAGTTACCTCTGCTGCAGAGGATACATTCATTACAATTACCAGCCTCAGCAACTGCAGCACAAATAAATGCTTCACAGAGTTCAAGTAACAGACACATGTCAACATCAACTGTTCAGAGGAGATTGCGTGAATCAGGACTTCATTGTCAAATTGCTACAAAGAAACCACTACTAAAGGACACCAATAAGAAGAGACTTGATTGGGCCAAGAAACACAAGCAATGAACATTAGACAGATGGAAACCTGTCCATTGGTCTGATGAGTCCAAATTTGAGATTTTTGGTTCCAACCGTCGTGTCTTTGTGAGACACAGAGTAGGTGAACAGATGATCTCTGCATGTGTGGTTCCCACAGTGAAGCATGGAGGTGGTGCGATGGTGCTTTGCTGGTGACACTGTCTGTGATTTATTTAGAATTCAACGCACACTTATGCAGCATGGGTACCACAGCATTCTGCAGCGATACGCCATTCCATCAGGTTTGAGCTTAATGGGACTATCATTTTTTTTAACAGGACAATGACCCAACAGGCTGTGTAAGGGCTATTTGACCAAGAAGGAGAGTGATGGGGTGCTGCATCAGATGACCTGGCCTCCACAATCCCCTGACCTCAACCCAATTGAGATGGTTTGGGATGAGTTGGACCGCAGAGTAAAGAAAAAGCAGCCAACAAGTGCTCAGCATATGTGGGAACTCCTTCAAGACTGTTGAAAAAGCATTCCAGGTGAAACTGGTTGAGAGAATGCCAAGAGTGTGCAAAGCTGTCATCAAGGCAAGGGTGGCTACTTTGAAGAATCTCAAATATAAAATACATTTTGATTGTAGAAAATAGCAAAGATAAAGAAAAACCCTTGAATGAGTAGGTGTCCAAACGTTTGACTGGTACTGTATGCGTAATCATGGTAGTATATACATTAATGTCGATGTGTTTAGAAATTCATTCTATTGTTATTTACAATAAAATTGGGCACAAAATAATCTAAAACACAACCAAAACAAATAGCAAATGCATCCAACAAGTGTGTAGAGTGACAAGATTGATGTAATCATTGCGTGCTAGGAATATGGGACCAAATACTAAACTTTTGACTACTTTAATACACAAGTGAATTTGTCCCAATACTTTTGGTCGCCTGAAATGGGGGGACAATGTACAAAAAGTGCTGTAATTTCTAAACGGTTCACAAGATATGGATGAAAACACCCTCAAATTATACCTGACAGTTTGCACGTTAACCTCAGCCATTGCATCATTTCAAATCCAATTCTGGAGTACAGAGCCAAAACAAAACATTTATCACTGTCCCAATACTTTTGGAGCTCACTGTATGAACATAAATAGCACCAAGTCAATTAACATGCCTGGGGTATTACTCACATCTTCAACTCCGCTGTGGCGGCTGTGTTTAGTGGAAGTCTGTGGGTAATTTATCCTTGTTTATTGATTACAGCGATTACTGGGTATTTCAAATTGAAGCGTGTTTGGAAAGTCTAGATTTCCCATTCAATTCATTTTCTACAATTATCCTTCCCACATAGGAAGGAAACGAAGACAGCAATTACTTATCAAAATGACAGTAATTTAAACTTCAACAAAACAGCACGTAAATTGTAATAAAAGAGCTGGTTGACTGTTTCATAATAACCTTTGGTGAGAAAAACAATATTATTTATGTCTCATTTATCAGTGATATGCAGACAGTATGGTGTAGCAGCACCCAGTAGGCTAGGATACCATTTGTTTCAATTTACATCATTTTTATTTGGTCCCCCTGCCCTCCAGGAGACCATATCATGGCTCCATGCCATCAAACTGAATACCGGTATGCAATCAAACTGTGTAGTTTCTATCGCAATTAACTGAAGCCATTTATGAAGTGATGTGGCTGCATACAGATTTAATCAATGAAGAGCACCATTGGGGGGGGGTTATAATATGTCCCATTCTTCTCCATAATAACCATCAGTAATGCCTGGGTGTATAACTGTCAAACCTAGCAGCTTCATTTGCTAGTCCATTAACACAGCAGTAATGTGGCTATGATGCATGTAATGGTATCAGCATACACACACCCGGGGCACCGTCCTAGGATAATCCTATCTGTAATTAGCTAGCTCTGTGGTCGATGCATCACAGCGCTGTTAAAGACAGAGCTGTGGAAGGAAACATCTCTGAAGGGATCATTTAGCTCCCCTTAATGTGAGATGAGTAAATGTAACATGCTGAATGTGGCCTATTGGTGTAAGAAGAAGTCTAGTCTCTGACGTGTGTGTAGAGTATCAACAGCTTTCAGTTTATTTGTCATGTGTGGCGAATACAACAGGTGTAGACCTTACAGTGAAATGCTTACTTACAGGCCCTAACCAACAGCGTAATTTTAAAGTAAAACATAGGTATTAAGTGAACAATAGATAAATAAGGAAATAAAAAACAACAGTAAAAAGACAGTGAATAATAACAGTAGCGAGGCTACATACAGACACCGGTTCGTCGGGCTAATTGAGGTAGTATGTACATGTAGGTATGGTTAAAGTGACTATGCATATATCATTGGCTTCTTGTCTGTGGTGGACTGCACAGTCCCTAGTGTTATGTGATGTTTAAGTCTACTTCCTACCTGTTTGAGCTGGGTCATTAGTGTATCAGTGCTAGAGTGCACCAGTTGCTTCTCCTCCCCTTCTTTCTTCCTCTTCTTGTAACGAGAGGCGGGCCTCTCTCCTCCTTTGGGGTTCCTCTTGTTCCTGCCTTTCCTCTTCTCCTGTCCTGTGAGCAGTGGTCCTGGGAACTCTGGGAGGCCAGAGAACTGTCCGTCTGAATACGCCTGGGAGAAGGTAGATGAGTACTTTGTCAATTGTCATAGAGACACAGGTAAGAAAGCAGTGTCTCGTTTATCGGCAATCACAAAAATACAGCATTATCTACCGTAATTTCCGGACTATTGAGCGCACCTGAATATAAGCCGCACCCACTGAATTTAAAAAAAAATATTATTTTGAACATAAATAAGCCGCACATGTCTATAAGCCGCAGGTGCCTACCGGTACATTGAAACAAATGAACTTTGCACAGGCTTTAACGAAACACGGCTTGTAACAAAAATAAATAGGCTTTAAAGAAACACGGCTTGTAACAAAAATAAATAGGCTTTAACAAAGCACGGCTTGTAACAAAAAATAAAACATTTGCAGTAAACAGTAGCCTACCAAGAAAGTCATTGGTCACTATCTTCCTCCTCCTGCGCACTGAAACCACTGAAGTCATCTCCTTCGGTGTCGGAGTTCAATAGCCTCAGAATTGCTTCATCTGATATTGAATCGTTTTCATTGTCGCTCTCGTCACTGTTTGACCTTAACCCGTTCGGCAATTTCATTGGTCTAATGAAAGCTTCATGCCGCCAAAAAACTGAGCACGTCACAGAATGTGTTTTTTTTTTTGAAAAAAAATTGAAAGCGGGAAAAATCCATATATTAGCCGCGTCATTGTTTAAGCCACGAGGTTCAAAGCGTGGGAAAAAAGTTGCGGCTTATAGTCCGGAATTTACGGTACATAAAAAAAAACATGACATTGAAAAGGATGATACCACGCTGTTCATAAATAACTTTTACAATTCACAACTCTTAAGCCTTTTGGGTATTTCCGCCAACACCACCATTATTTTTTAGCAGGAGAAGATCTGTGAGACCATTTCATGAATCATGACTCAGCCTAAAATACTGCCTCCTACTATGACTCACATCAGTTTGTCACAGGCAGCAACCCATTGGACTGATTCACTGAACCATACTCGGAGCCTACTTGGCTGTGACTCACACTGGCTGCTCATCTACCTACATAGCAAGCTAGCGGTCACTGTGACTCAATGGAGGCTGGTGGAGGGAGAATTCGGAGGATAGACTCATTGTAATGAATGGAACTGGACCGTTCCATTTATTCCATCCCAACTGTTACAATGAGCCTTCACCAACCTCCACTGTCGTGCCTCATCTGCCAGACCGACTCACCCCGTTGCTGTCCATGGAGCTCTGCCTTAGCAGCAGGGCCTTGCAGTCTGTATCCGCCTCCTCTTCCTCAGACCTCAGGCCCTTGTCTGACCGTTGGTGGGGAAGCCCTGGTCCATTAAGAGGGGTCTGCCTGTTCTTCAACAGGTGTTTGAGGAGCTCGTTGTTACCCCCAGATTCCCCTTTTGCTCCCCCGCCGTGGGAGGGGCTCTGTACTGCAGCTCCACCCTCCTCCTTCACCGTGCCCATCCCTGAGCCCATGTGCGAGGAGGTGCCATCTCTGGGTCCGTGGCACTCTGTGCTCTCAGTTTGCTCCAGCTTGATGTTGCTGAGGATGCGCTCCTGCTCCAGAGCTTGGGCCCTGGCTAGGGAGATGTCTGATGGGAGGCTACCCATCCCTACAGGATGCCCAACACCACCCAGCCCTCCACCCAGACCTCCAGAGAGCTGCCTCTCCAGCTCTGAGTGGCTATGGCTGGGGGTAGAGGTGGAGGAGCCCAGTAAGGGGGACCTGGAAAGGTCTTGGTCCCCGAAGAGGTGGGCGTTGTTCCTGGTGGGTGTGGAGGATGTGTCTGACCGGCAGGGCGTCAGAGGGGCAGTGAGGTCAGAGCGCGGCGTGGACGGCGTTTTCACAGAATCTGCATCGTCATTGTCTTTCTTCTTCTTCCTGTTTCTTTTCTTCTTGCCATTCTCATCCGGGATGATGTTGGAGTAGAGCTGGATCAGAGACTGACCCGAGCCGGGGAAGTTGGAAGGCAGGGGCGTGGTGGAGTTGCCGCCCCCAAATGGAGGGCCTTCCCCGGGCATCTGTGGCATCACGCCTGGGCCGCTGAACCTCCGGGGTCTGGGTGGACCCTGGGCAAAGTTACCCTGTAGTACCATGTTATCAGGCCCAAAACCAGGTCCCATGTCCTGAGGAATCATCCCGTTACCCATTATGGCCCTCCGATCTCCGCCTTGTATGAAGGCCCCGGGAGGAGAGCCCATCCCTGGCTGCATGGGCTGCTGCAGGGGGAACATCGGTCCTAACTGCTGCATGAAGTCCTGGGGCAGCTCAGCATTGAAGAACGGCATCTGAGAGAGGGGCACCATGTTCCCCCCGTCAGGCGCCAGCATGCCTTGCTGTTCCATCTCCATACGTTGTTTTAGGGCACGCTGACGTTCTACTTCCTGCATTAGTTGGACCCTCTGCCTCTCCTGCTGCTCTCTCAGCCTCTCCCGACGCTCTCTCTCCTGGAAGCCCTCACTGAACGGGTTGTTGTCGTCAAACTTCAAACCGGAGCCCTGTGGGGGTTTGACCCCGCCAGGTTGAGGCTGGTTTTCCATGGGCATCTGCTGGGGCATTTGGGGAGGCATCTGCTGGGGTATTTGGGGAGGCATCTGCTGGGGCATTTGGGGAGGCATCTGCTGGGGTATTTGGGGAGGCATCTGCTGGGGCATTTGGGGAGGCATCTGCTGGGGCATTTGGGGAGGCATCTGCTGGGGCATTTGGGGAGGCATCTGCTGGGGCATCTGTGGGGGCTGCTGAGGCAGGTTGCCCATGGGCAGCTGAGGCTGCTGAGCTGGGTTTCCCATGGGAACCTGAGGGGGCATATTGGGTCCGCCCATGGGCATGGGAGCTCCAGGATGCCAGCCTGCTGGTGCGTTGGGCATGGGCATTCGTTTTGGGGGGGCGTTTGGCTGGCCTGGATGGATTGGCACCTGCTGCACCATGGGGTTCATAGATGGGTGGTTCATTGGAGGCCCACTTGGTACAATGCCTTGTATTGGTGGCATCCCTGGCACTGCTGCTGGCATCACAGTGGGAGGCATGGCACTGCCACCCTGCTGCTGCTTCATTCCATACTCCTCGATCAGGTCAGCATGCTCTTTCTGCTGCTTCCGGATCTGAAAGGACAAGAACCAAAAATATATATTACATAAGAACATGGACAAACAGCTGGCAAGACAGACAATAACAATTCAACATTTGTATTGACATAATTCAATACAAATTATGACAATTACAAGGAGCCTTGAAAGGATGTTTGGTCAACTGAAGGAACAAAAGTCTACATTTTGGTCTGGTCTCAAAACTTAGTTCCAAGCAAGAGCAGTTTGAGGGTTGAATTGAGGGCATAGCCTAGTGTTAGGGTAAGACAGTGGTATAGTACTAATGAAGAAAGTGACATTACGTACCTGCTCCAGCTGTTTCTGCACTACACTCTGCTGCTCCGTCACGTTTTTGAGCTGCTCTGCGTCCTCCTCAGGGAACTCCCTTCCAGCCTTCTTGGCCGTCCTCTGCTTGGCACACAGGGCCTTCTTGGACTTCCTGTGGGCGCCGATCTTCTCCTCCAGAAACTTCTGCTGCATCTGGAGCAGCTGCTGGGTCTCCTGGAGCCACTCCTCGTACTGAGCCCTCTGAGCATTGTCTGAGGGAAGCGACAGAGTGAGTTTTCATAGTACTTATGTACATTAACAATACTTATTACAAAAGCATTGTGGGCTAAGCCTGATAAAGCCAAAAATATCTAAGGGGGAGACATAATTTTTTTATTTTACAGATTTATACCATTATTGAACTATGGCTCATAAATCAAAAGGATACATTTACTGACCATTGTGAATGTTAACAGAGGTGAACTTACTGACAAAACCTGGTCCAAAATTGGGAGGATTGGGCCTTGTCACTGAGGGTGTCAGCTTGCCATCCTGGTTTTGAAATTGACACACAATAAATTGATGTTATAATTTGTGTTTTCCTAGTATGCTTGGTGTGTGAAACACGACTTAAGAGAGCTGACTTGGTTAAGTGTTTCAGTTACCTGTCCAACGGCCTGTGGAGGAACAGGGGTGCTTTCAGGACATGGTGCCGCAGGACCAGGTTGAAACCTGTTTATGACAATTGGTGTCATCCCCATGTTGTTTTGAACCATGACTTTGTTGATGCCTTTCAGAGCGACCATCTTTGCTTTCATTATAGGGTCAGTGATGGCGTCAAAATCTGCAGACAAAAAAAAGTGCGGTCAGCAACTTGCCCATTACAAAAGACACATTCCTCTATGCATATCACTGACATTTATACTGTTTACTACTCATTTAAAATGTGAAAGTGAATAACTCGTTTGAACTGGCATAAAGCATTTAGCCTAAACAAAAAATGTCTAGTTACCGATGTTGGGAAAAAAAGAGTCACTAGAGGAGCGTTGTCTGATCATGGCCTGCATCTGCCTCTGCTGCTGCTGCTCCTGCCTCTCCTGGTCCAGCAGGTCCTGTAGGAGGAGGGGCTGCTCCTCCAGCAGCAGGGGTCTGTGCCCCCCTGGCCCCGCCTGGCCCAATGTCTGGGCCAACAGGGCCTGCTGAGCCGGGGTCAACCCACTCTGGTCCATCTCAAAGGTAGACATGGATGCTTCTCCTTCTTCTTCTCCCCTGTTAGTTGGATCCATGGTTTGAGATCCCATACTAAGTCCAGAGTTGTTCTGAGTGTCTTGGTTTGGCTGTGTCATAGAGTTACCACTGCCTTGATTGTCACAGGTGGAGTCCTCTGGTTGCTGCTTGATTAGTAAGCTAGAAAGTACTGGCGTGGAGGCAGAGAGCACTCCTGATTGCTTGTTAGTGTTTCCGTCTGCTTGTTGCTCTGTCCTCTCATTGGACGTCTGAGACAGGTTGTCTTTGTCCTCCATTTTGATCTTATACTCCGAAGGCAGGGAGGAGGCGGAGCTCTGGCGGCAGCTCACTTCCTGTTTCACATCATCTGTCTTCTCGGCCATTCCCTCTGACTTCCCCATTCCAGACGTCAAATTGGAGAAGGAAGATGCAGCACCGCCACAGCTAGAACTCCTCTTCTCAGACAAGGCCTTCTGGAAGTCACAGGGGTCGCTGTGGTCTTCCATGGGGTCATTAAGGTCCAGTTCCTCATTGAACAAGTCCTTCTTGACGTCGTCCAGATCGGGGTCCGTGTACGCAATGATGTCGAACTTCCCCGACGTCAGGAAGTCGTCCAGGTGCAGGTCATTGGTCTCTAGGTCTAGGTCTTTGCCGTCTTCTTCCGGATCCAGATTTAGGTTGTCCAGATCGGCATCGACTAGGTCTTTCACCTCAACATCTTCCAGGTCTTTGACGGCCGATTCGACTGTGTCCAGTTTGTCGTCAACTCCGTCATTGTTGTTAGCCATGGAGACTCCTCCCTGACCATCACTCTTCCCAGGTATCATCATGGAAGGAGCTGACATACCCTGGGTCTCGTTCGAAGCAGGGTGGCTCATGGACCTCATCAGCTGGGCTTGCCTTGGCATGGCTCCCCCTTGCATCTGGGCCTGCTGATGCTGGTGGAGGGTCTCAATGTTGGAGGAAGACTGGCCTTGGCTCATCTGCTGGTCCCCCATTGACTCCATCATCCTGGGGCCTTGGTTTGGAGGCAACCGGAATTCAGGCCCTCCCATGAAACCAGGAGGCCTCTGGGGTTGGAGGTCGGGATCCATGTTGTTCCCTTGCATGCCAGAGGACCCGAAAGGGAGACGAAGCCTGCTGTCAGGGGCTCTGTGTCTCAGCTCGATGAAAGGCTGGCCCATAATGTTGTGCTGTTGCATTGGCACACCGCTAGGAGGGAAATGCTGGGGTAGCCCCATAGGTTTGCCCCCCATGGACTTGGCCATATCTACAGACATGGAGCGTCTCATCCCCGGGTGGATGTCCTGCATGGGTTGAGGGCCTCTGGGGAAGAACTCCTGGCTACCATGAGGTCCCAGCCCACCAGGTGGAAATGCAAACCTGAGCAATCAAAAGAAATAAAAAAATGTCAACACATATTCCAGTGCCGAGTTACCTCCGACACATTCAATCTAGAGTGACTCAGTTTTTTCGTAGACTAAGAAATTCATGAGTCACACAAAAAATAAAGTCTTATTTATTAAGTCTGTAAGGACAGTAATTCCAGTTACAAACCTTGGCCCCTGATGTCTGATATTAGGATCACCCGAGTATTGTCCTATGGGGAACTGGCCCTCATTAGGGAAAGGGCCTCGCTGGTCCCCTGGGAAGGGTCCAGATCCAGGGAACCTCATTAGTCCACTCATGGGGCCCGGCCCAGGGTAGGGTGGAGGGGGCCGGCTGAACATCTCGCCCTGTTGTCCGTGGCCCTCGTGCGGCCAGGGTCGAGGTGTCCCAGGGCCAGGGGCCATGATACCAGTGTTCTCCTGGCGGATGGCACTCCTCTGCTGCTGCTGCTTCAGGATCAGCTCTCGGATGCGTTGACGCTAAATAAAACAACACGAGCTGTCAGACCTCCAACTAGATAATTAATGTTTCATGACAGAACTCTACTGAATATTTGATTGAAAAAAAAGTGATAGAAATGTATTAGCTATTAATTACCGTGGCTTCAAGCTTGCCAAGGGATACAAATGTTTATTTAAGTGAATACTGAAACGGGTGAAATTTATCTGGAAGATAATACTTTAAATGAAGATAAGAGCAGTTTAAATAGCGTCAGTCCACCTACCTGTTTGAGTCTCTCCTCACTGTCGGCCAGAGAAACACTCTGAACCTCAGAAGGGGTTCCAGGCATCTGGGAGGGGTTTTGCAGCTGTCCTCCAGGGTCCTGGCCTTGCTGCTCCTTCATATCTGGTCTGTCTGCTGGCTGTGGACGTGGGGTCATGGGCGCCTGCTCGTAAGGATCATGGATAGGCGTCTGGTTGGGCCGTCTGGACGGCGACGGAGAAAATCCCTCATCGGCTATCCCACCGTGATGCTTTGGTGTCTGTGACCCAGGGTGTGGAAAGGGAGCATCTTGGAGCCTAACGCTTTGAGGAGGGGAGAAGGGATCCTGGTTCCCCATGGGACCAGGCCTCTGCCCCTGCAGTCTGCTCAGCCTGTCAGTCCCCATCCCTGGCTGCGGGGTGCTTGGAGCCTGGGCGTACGGGTCATTCAGCATGGACCTGGGGGTCTGGGAGAACATGTCACTGCTCAAAGGCCTGGGTGTTCCAGGTTGACTAGCGTAGGGATCTATGGGGGCTAACCTCTGGCTGCCTGGGGACTTTGAGAACCTGGGGGGCCGAGGGGTACCAGGTTGCTGTGTGTAGGGATCCATGGAGTGCCCGGGGGACATCCTCTGACCGGGGGGCTGGGGGTGTGGGTGAGGGTGGTGGAAATGGTTCATACCAGGGCGAGGGGTGTTGGGCTGCTGGGAATAAGGGTCAGAGGGTTGGCTGTAGTTGTCGTTTGGACGAGGAGTGCCTGGAGGTCGAGCATAGCCGGACTCAAAGAATGGTCTGTTTCCAGGAAGTTGGCTGATAAGGTCATTCATAGGTCTAGGGGTACCTGGCATCTGAGCATAGGGGTCTGATGAGGGTCCTGGGGGTTGGGCAAAAGGGTCATATGTGAAGTGGTCGGGCCTTGGAGTAGAGGGAGCATGGGCGTAAGGGCTTCGGTTGGGTAACTGTGCCATTGGGCCGGGCTGGGGGAAGGGGTGGCCCTGGGTATGGTGCTGGGCCATCCTCGGTGGACTGGTGAAGCTATCATGAGGTCGAGGGGTCAGAGGGGCCTGAGCGTAGGGGTCTCCCTGCTGAGAGAACCGGTCTGGGGGATGAGGCATTGGTCTGTTGAAGGGGTCCTGGGCCTGGGGTGGAGGCATGGGGGTCTTGAACAAAGACTGAGGGACTGAGCCCTGCTCATTGCTCCCCGGGATGGGAGCTAACAGAGGTCTGGAGTAAGGGTCTGACAGGATCATCCTGTTCTGAGCCATCCGTTGATAGGCCTCTTGGCGGATCATGGGTCTAGAGTAAGGGTCTCCACGCACTGGAGAGCCTATCAGGGGCCTTCCCTGGGGACCCTGGTTGACTCTGGGTGGGCACATAGGCTTCAGGAAGGGGTCAATGTCCCCAGCAACAGGCCTGGGGGTGTCAGGGGGCTTGGCATAGGGATCCATCTCCCTACTCATAGACGTGGGGGAGCCAAAAGCCTCATGAGCCGGAGATGTGAGCCTCCCTCTGTCCTGTTGCTCCATCAGAGAGGTGGGAGACTTGCCAGACTCCATGGACATCCTGCGACACGCGCTGGGCCCCAGAGTTGGAGGTCTGGGGGTCCCTACCATCTTGGCATAGGGGTCCCAGGGAGAGGAGGGTCTGGAGCTGGATGAGCCAGGGGAGAACACCTGGGGGGACTGGGGCTGAGAGGACCCCCCTGAAGGAGGGGGAGGAGGAGGCCGCAGGAACACATCTTCAGGGGGCCCCGAGGTGGGCGTCCCTGGGAGTTGGCGATGGATGAAGCCCTCTTTCCCCCCGGTGCTGTGCTGCATGGGGGACATGCTGCCGTTGCTGCCGTGCTGGGAGGAAGGACTCTGGTTGCCGCTGTTGTTACCGTCTCCCTCAGACTGGCTGCCTGACTGCTGTTGCTGCTGCTGCAGCTGCTCGTTCTTCACCTGCTCCAGCTTCTGGGTGGCTTCGATCTTGGCTTGCTGCCTGCTTTTCTGTCTCATTTGCTGTTGTAGGAAGAGGATGAAAGGGCAAAACATGTTTAGTCTTTCAAATAGTAACCTGAACAAGCAATGCATGTTTGCTTAGCACCCTAAATCCCAAAATACCAAAAAGGAGACTATTTAACTACTGTTTTGGGGTTTTTTGGAGGGGAGAGAAGACTTCCTGAACTGCATCTGAACTGGTTGCATCTCACACACACTAGCATACTAACCTGCCTGCACACAATATTACCTCACCTCTCTGAATACAACCTTACCTGTCTAAACTTCCACTCTTGCTCATGCTCTGACTCTTTGGGTTTCAAAGGGTCCTTAAAGAGCAAGTCTGTGTCTAGCGGTATGTTGGGGTCAAACACCTCGTCGGGGGGCTGCAGTGAGGCGGGAGGCTGCTGGGACAGCGGCAGCTGCTGCGACTGCTGCCTCTTCAGACTCTCGTTGGACATCTGAACCTTGTTGATGCGCAGAGCAGCCCGGTTGTCCCTCGCTTTTTGCTGCAGAGCAAAATCAGTCGCAGACACACACGCGTGCAGACACAAACAGAATAAATAATTTCAGTTGGTGCCATGGAAACCTTAGGAGACTATTACTAGTTAGTTTTTTTCAGTAGAATTTTTTATCAAGTGCATGTCCTTAAAACATGGCCTCTGCCAGATAAAATTACTTCTTCTGAACGTAATTACAGGTTCTGTGTGAGGTTAACGCTGAGAACTGTGGTTCTTCTGTTAATAGGGTCATCTGTGAACGGCTGGATTTGAAATAGCACTGGCAACAAAAATGATTTAACACTTTTAGTCTGACTCATTAAAAATACCGGATCAGACTAAATTATTTGGGATTCTCACATTTCCAATGGATGTCTACTGGGGACAATGTAATCTAAGCAGAATGAAAGGCATCTTACCACATACGGGGCCCTGTCTTGCGAACTTGCTTTCCTCCAGAGCTTTGCAATCTGTTTGACTCTTGTAGACCAGTCTAAAGTGACAATATTTTTTTTATATTAGACCAACAACATGCTCCAGCTCAAGAAGGACATCTGATATCGTCTTCAATTCTGATACCATCTTCAATTGTAAATGAAGTCATGGTAATGGCTGGATATGCACAAACATGTGACTGGGACACACACACCTGGGAACTCATCCTTGAGGCTGGGGAAGTTGACATTGGTGTAGAGGACAGGGGCCACAGTGGCTAGCTCCCCCAGAGTCTCCTCCTTCTCCCACTTCAGTGTGCTCCTCTGGGCGTTGGACATGGCCTCGGCCTCGCCCCCCTCAGCCCCAGGAAGAGGGGTGGTGCCTGGGCCACCGAGGACAGGACCAGGACCCCCCTGCCACGAACCCACTGCCTCTCTGGCCATCTGATTAAACTTTCTGTCCCTGTAGGAAGGACACAAGAACACGGATTTGAAAAATATAACAGTACCAGTCAAAAGTTTGGACACACCAACTCATTCAAGGGTTTTTCTTTATTTTTACATTGTAGAATAATAGTGAAGACATCAAAACTATTAAATAAAACATATGGAATCATGTCGTAACCAAAAAATTGTTACACTAAATATATTTTAGATTTGAGATTCTTCAAAGTAGCCATCCTTTGCCTAGATGATAGCTTTGCACACTCTTGGCATTCTCTCAACTAGCTTCATGAGGTAGTCACCTGGAATGCATTTCAATTAACAGGTGTGCCTTGTTAAAAGTTAACTTGTGGAATTTCTTTCTTCTTAATGCGTTTGAGCCAATCAGTTGGGTTGTGAAAAGGTAGGGATGGTATACAGAAGATAGCCCTATTTGGTAAAAGACTATATTACGACAAGAACAGCTCAAATAAGCAAAGAGAAACGAAAGTCCATAATAACTTTAAGACATGAAGGTCAGTCAATGCGGAAAATGTCAAGAACTTTGAAAGTTTCTTCAAGTGCAGTCGCAAAAACCATCAAGCGCTATGATGAAAATGGCTCTCATGAGGACCGCCACAGGAAAGGAAGACCCAGAGTTACCTCTGCTGCAGAGGATAAGTTCATTAGAGTTACCAGCCTCAGATTGCACCATAAATAAATGCTTCACAGATTTCAAGTAACAGACTCTCCTCTGAACAGTTGATGTTGAGATGTCTGTGTGAATCAGGCCTTCGTGGTCGATTGCTGCAAAGAAACCACTACTAAATGACACCAATAAGAAGAAGAGACTTGCTTGGGCCAAGAAACACTAGCAAAGGACATTAGATCGGTGGAAATGTGTCCTTTGGTCTGATGAGTCCAAATGTGAGATTTTTGATTCCATCCGGCGTGTCTTTGTGAGACGCGGTGTGGGTAAACGGATGATCTCCGCATGTGTATTTCCCACCGTAAAGCATGGAGGAACTGAAACCGTCTGTGTTTTCTGTAGAATTCAAGGCACACTTAACCAGCATGGCTACCACAGCATTCTGCAGCGATATGCCATCCCATCTGGTTTGCGCTTAGTGGGACTATCATTTGTTTTTCAACAGGACAATGACCCAAAACGCACCTCCAGGCTGTGTAAGGGCTATTTGACCAATAAGGAGAGTGACCTGGCCTCCACAATCACCCGACCTCAACCCATTTGAGATGGTTTGGGATGAGTTGGACCGCAGAGTGAAGGAAAAGCAGCCAACAAGTGCTCAGCATATGTGGGAACTCCTTCAAGGCTGTTGGAAAAGCATTCCTCATGAAGCTGGTTGAGAAAATGCCAAGAGTGTGCATACAGTAGCTGTCATCAAGGCAAAGGGTGGCTACTTTGAAGAATATAAAATATATTTTGATTTGTTTAACACTTTTTTGTTTACTACATGATTCCATATGTGTTATTTCATGGTTTTGATGTCTTCACTGTTATTCTACAATCTAGAAAATAGTAGAAATAATGAAAAACCCTTGAATGAGTAGGTGTGTCCAAACTATTGACTGGTACTGTACAAAAGAAGATGTAGTTATCATTTTCATTGTTTGGTAGACCACAAGCTTCCTCCAGTAACTGAGTCACAGGCAATGCTTGCAATTTGATGTGTTTGAATCGTGTAGTTATGCTACTTACTATGTACTTACTATGACTGAGATATGTGGTTGTCCCACCTAGCTATCTAAAGATGAATGCACTAACTGTAAGTTGCTCTGGATAAGAGCGTCTGCTAAATGACTAAAATGTAAATGTTAGGCAGATACATTCAAATACTATCAGGCATGTATGACATAGCATTCATTAAGTTTTGCAGTTAGTACCTTGGATTGTCAGTGAAAGGCATGCGGTGGAGGGGGGAGAAGTTATCTGGGATACATGGTTCTGCTCCGGGATGGGACGGATTCAGAGGGAATCGTTGGTTAGGTCCCATCAGCCCGTTTATCATTGGCATCCGTGGAAACATGGCATTCCCTGTATGGAAAAACAAATTATTATATCAATGCATTACTTTGGACAAACCATGCTCACGTGACAAGCGACCTCACCTGAGACCTGAATACTTGCATTGGCTCTCAGAGCTAATGCATAGCCTTTATCTCAGTGGGCTGTCTTGTGGTACACTGAAGACCCAGCTGGTCACATAGGTCTGATAAAATATTCAGATAAGAGCGAAAGACTGCCAGTAACTGCTACAGGATCAATATAGGTATCATACCTGCATGAGGGTGTGTCAGGCTGGCTCCAGGTGGGCCGTGGGGGTGAGGCAGCTGTGGTGGATGGCTGGGGCTCAGGACGGCAGTGAACAGGTCCTCCACGTCCTTCCCCTCCAGCTCTATGGGGGGCACCAACAGAGACAACACAGTTAAAACTGATAGAGACAGATAATAGTAATGTTCCGTTATGTTTAACCCTGGTTCTCTGAAGGACGGGAACGGACAGAGTGATTACAAAAATAGTGATTACTAATAACCAACCTGGTATTTTGTAGAGTTTGCTGAGAATCGATTCTAAAACCAGAAGAAAAATAGATTATTTACCTCAGTAAATGGATACTCAGTGATCAGAGCTATACCAAGAAGTGAAGAGTCTATGTAGGTTCTGAAAAACAGATGTCAGCACAAGACCTGGTGTTGACCACCAGGCCCCTTACTGACCGTCAGCCATCTCCAGACCGTCAGCCATTTCCAGCTCTGGACTGAGGATCCCGTCCAGATGTTCATCTGGGAGCGTACGGAGTGGCCTCCGGCCGGACTGAGACTGCGCTGGGGAGCTGTCTGTCATGGGCCCAATGTCCAGACCAGCTAGGAAACACACACAGACATATACAAAACACACATTGAATAACACACGTGTTAGCAAAGATACACACTAACAACTATGCATGGTAGATGGACTTCAAAGCTTACTGCAATCAATCTGTGATTATTCTCTATATAATGTAGATTAAAACATGTATCCTTCAGCAATTTTAATTAGAACTTTATCTCGCTAATAAACTTTGAATCTCGTTTGAATAAAATAAGGGGAATATCTGCATTGTGTGGAAATTAAATAAAGATGATAACGGTGCTAGCTTAGCAGGATTACTCATGAAGGCTATCCTTTGAGATGAATCTCTGAATCTCAACACAATCTCTACTATCCTCTAAAAACACATGACAACTATCTATCCATCCATCTATCTATCAACATCAGGACGACTGCTGCAAACTGAGATACCAATACTTTTTATTTAATCAAATAAATACTGGGTGAATCTAAGTATTTACTGAGAAAGAACAAAGGAAGCATATTGGCCTCAGTGGAGTTGCTAAGCCATTTTCCACCAATCACAGAGCAGGGAGGAGAGAGTCTGAGACCTTCGGTGTCATCACTATATTGAAGGCCACTCACCAAGGCCTCTCATTCTCTCTAAATCGTTTGCCTCTAAATTGTTCATGTTCTGAGTTTGAATAGAGAGCCCGTCCTTGACCGATTGTTTCAGTGAGAATCTGAATCACTCTCACGTTTCTAAAGTCGGCTTGCCCTGAATGTCACAAACTGAACCAAAAACCAAACAAAGGATGGGGACACCTTTTATATGTGAGAGACTATTGTTGACCACATGAGAGCATGCATGTAAAGATTAGCACAAAGAAGCACTCTCACACCCCAATGTGCGGACGCATACACTCACACGTCCTCACTTCCTAGACTTGAGCGATGAAGTCAACCTAATTAAAAAACTTGCCACAGACATGGTAAATGAATGCGAATGTACTATTGCTACTAATGCCATGGAGCCCTTACCAAAAGGAGGAGGTGAGGTGTCAACCTGGAAATGGAAAAAATCAACACCTACAGAAACAGAACCCAAATCAAGACACAAGATGAGTGAATAAAACAGAGTGGAGACAGAGCAAGGAAACCAAACTGGAAAGAAACGCACAAAACACACCTGAAACAACGTCAAATAAAATAATGATGAAAAGTATGTGACAAGAGAAAGTGACATTTTGAAAACACAGACAGCAAGACATCCCAGGCTGGCAGTAAACTCCTCCCACTATGACAGCCTCAGAGATCAGTGACATACCAGAGTCACCTGTCTGTTTCCCCAGCATTCCCAGGAGATCTGCATCCGTGTTGAGAACCTCAGACAGATCCACTAGAGGTTCTTCAGAGGGCTCTGTGGATGAGAAGACAGACAGTCAGGAACCACAGCATGGATCAATGGACAAGAGTGCGTGTGTGCGTGAGCGTGCGAGGATGTGTGTGTGTGAGTGTCTGTGTCTCTATGTGTATCTGTGTAGTACATACGAGGTCCTGGTGGTCTGGTGGGTCTGGACGTGCCCGAGGTCACACTGAGGAGGGGGTCCGAGGAGGGGTCCAGGAAGCTGGTGGTGGGTTGCTTCCTGTCCCTCTGGGGCCCGGCTCCGGCCCTTGTATGGCCCTCCTCCATTAGGCCAGACTCCACCGCCTGCTGCCTGCTCTGCTTGCTCTTATCCAGCAGGTCCTTACCGAAGAAAGCCTCCTAGACAACACAACATGGGTCAATTCTCCATAGACCCACCATACTTCAGGATAACTGTCAACCTTTGATATCTCCCACCTTTTATCAAGAGGCACAGAAACATGATCCATCCCTTCTGTTTTTATTTCTTCTTTTTTTAATATGCTATGCAGAACAAAGTTGACAAGGAGACGCATTGAGGCAAACACTTCTGCTGCTTTTGCCACTAGTCGTGTCAGTGGACTCTCTCTCTCTCTACCAGTGTAGATGGATCCACGTCGCTATCTCCCCATCAGCAATGTCTTATCTCTCCAGCGGATGGACACATGACTGCTGCAGCCAAACCACTGTGCTGGGACATTAAAAGCCTAGCTTACCATTTAAATAATTAATCCAATGTGCTCCTCTGTGTTGGGTGTCGGGACCCTTTAGGTTTTACTTGGTCTCTGGGCCTGGCCCTCCTGCTGTGGAGTACAGACCAGCAGTGACAGATGCCCATGGCTTAATGCACCTCCTCACATCTCATCTGTTTCGGGCCAACACAAGGTGACATAGAGCTCAGGGTTTGAGACGAGAGAGGAAGGGAGGGAGAGAGATAGAGAGTGAGGGAGAGAGAGATGGGGGCTCCGTGAGTTCCTCTAACGCCTTCCCTCCCCAACCACCCCCACTCCCCAACAAATGGCACTTACCTTTCCTACTAGCACTGACTTCGCTGATTAATACTTGAGGGAAAAGGTCCTTGATACGTTTGTGATATGTTGTCGTCTTAAGACGAATGCACTAATTGTAAGTCACTCTGGATAAGACTGTCTGCTAAATAACAAAACATTTAAGTAGACGTAATACATCGATTCCCAACCCAAACCGAGGTCATTTGGAGAGGAAGAGTGTGGAGGATGTAAAGCTATCCACTCAGGGTAGCGCCTGTAGGCATTCTCTCCTACTTTAAGAAAGCACAAAGACGGGCTGCCGTCTCCAATGGTTCATCTTTAAGTTATTGCCAGGCAGTATGCCGAGTATTATCTGTATTCTCAGGCCTCCCATTGGGTGAGATAACTACTTTTTATGTAAATGCAACATGACGTTCCAGGCTGTCAGGGTGCTACTGCATCTATGAATGGTTGCCTCGATTTTTAAATACAGAAAATGGGTGACATTTGGATTGGCAGCTTATTCAGACAATTATTTATCTGCATATGGAGGATCCTAAGATGTTTTTTGCAGCAAGACAGCCTCTACTCCAAACACTTTTCCTACCAAATTGCTGTGTTGCCTGATTGTAACGTTATAATTATGCCAGGAAATCATGGCTGCACATATTCCCTCAGTTCTAAAAACAACAAGACATCTTCCAAATCACATAAACCCTGAGACAAATGTCAGACACATAATGTAGATGTGGGACTGACCTGCAGGTAGGTGGGAAAGGCCTCCTCTAGCTTGGTTTTCTTCTTCCTGTAGCGTTTCTTGATCTTCTCTGGGGCCTCCAGCCCAGGGGGAGTCTCATCCAAAGGGGTGTCAGGCAGCACCTCTCCCCAGCCTGCAGTAGGGGCAGAACATTTGGTTCAGAATCTTGTCCTTAAAAATATAGAATCTGTTTATTAGGTTTATGTATTCTACAAGAAAACAAAAATCACTAGCACCAATGATTAAAACAGGAGTCATTTTCCGCTTTGTACAGCAGAGGTAGAAATAGGATATTCAGGCAAAAGCAATTGAAGATGCATTGGACTTGGGTAGATGGGCTGTGTGAGAACTGACCCTCCTCCTTTCCTGTGGGGGGTTCAGAAACAGAGCCAGAGGAATCCTTCCTGCTCAGGGATCGTTTGGCCTTGCCTGGGCCCTGACCTGGACGGCTCCTCTGGCGCACCATGAAGCCACCGATGCCTGAGAAAGAGATATTCAACAATGAACCAACACAACTAACAATCACTCCATACTCTCCAACTGTTCAGTGAAAAGCTTAAACAAATTGGGGGAGATACGATTGATGGTTCCTAGCAAGTAAAAAAATCCAAATTGTCATAGGGAACTTTAATTAGAATGCTAGGGAGGACAACAAACACGTGGGTCTTTTTCTTGGTGTTTTAATAAAGCACGGCGCAATGCTTTTCACTAGATAGGGAAACATCTAATCCAGACTACAGAAAATACCATTTATAACCCCCGGAATGAGCCCTCTTTCTTTCTTTGCAACTAAAGGCCTTGTCTTGTCATCCCTGAGCTTGGCTAGCCGTGCGGCACGTACAGCACCATTTCACGCTCCAGAGGAGCTGTCTCCTCCAATCAGGTGCCCTACCCGGCCGGTACGGCTTCCTCTTCCTCTTCTTGCTGTCGTCGGCCCCCTTGGACTTGTCTTCTGCTGGCTCTCGCTCCGGGCTTGAGTCAGACTTCCCCTCGCAGTCCAGAGAGAGGTCTGTCTCTGCGAGTGAGTGAATGAGTGAGAGGTGATGAGCAGACAGACAAGGGGCAGTACCCAGCAGTCTGCAGACTGGACCAACAGACCCCCCCCTGGCCCCAAACAACAGCACCCAGGGTCAATTCAATTTCAACTCCAGTCATCTTCAACAGATTAACCTAATTGAACTTCTGGATTTTTCCATTTTGGGAATTTACCTCATAATTAAGTGCACCCCCAACTCTACCCCACCACCTATTTGTCTGCTGTCAAGAGTCATGTGAATTTGAGAATGTGAAGGACTATTGCCATTTCAGAGGAAAGGTGCTTGTTAATCCAGGACTAGTGTTAATCTGTGTACAGGAAACTGGTCCATGGTGTTTTCTGACAAGCTTGTTGTATTTAAAGTCAGACACCTCTGGTTACATTCAAGACAATCAATGAAAATGTCTAAACTGCATATGTTTTGTAAAAGTGCCTTATTTATTGTTTTGTTTTTGCTGTATTCTGAGCTGGGGGTAAGATCCATGAAACTATTGTGAAAGAAAATCAATAAAGTCAGGCACCTCTGTGGTCCTCCATGTCCTCGTCCCGGAAGTGTTCTGACAGCAGGTCCAGGGGGGCCTGCAGCACTGCTACACTATTCTGGTTGATGATCTTCAGCTTCAGCTTGGGCTTGGGTTTCCTACGCCGCGACGCAGGGGCCGACAGGCTCTGCAGCTGACACCGGCCCGACTCCGTCAGACACACGCCGTCCTGAGTGTAAGTCCTCGCCAAGTCTGAAAGACACAAGCACACACACACACACACACACACACGGTTATGGTAATGTCTGATTGCCCTAGATTAACTGGAATGAAGGAATGTACTGGATTGTCCAAGTTAATTGAAAGTAGTTTTCAAGATATGTAACCTTTGCATCATATGATGCTGTGTTTGCATCATACAGGGATGATTTCTGTATTTTGAAAGTTACATATCTTGAAAACTTGATTGCTGACAAGCAAAATATGTTGGGTCTATGTCAACAACGGACTAATGAAACAAATTCCAAAAGATCGTTTTTGGGTGGAGTTTTCCTTTAAGTTGAAGAGTTAAAAGGACACTCTGAGATGAAGATATCTCTCAATCGACAAGAAATATCTAGAATAAATACCTAAAAATACAAAAGGCAGACAGACGTATGTTCTTCTTACCCATTTCTTTAGCCTTTGTGACAACTTGCGTCATAACTGCCGGCTCAATGGAGTCTCTGGCCTTGGACACTAGTGCTGTTGATGCAGTGAAGATGCACACAAAAGCCAATGATTAATTGGCTGCAGCCTGCAAGGCTCAGATACAGTAGCAAGGTATCAGAAGGCTATACTGTAGGTAGTAGTCCTTACCCTTGGAGGTCTTGTGGACACGGCACATGGTGCAGTCAAAGCTGCTGTCTGCTGCTTTCTCCACGTCCTCTTCCGAATGGAGACCCTGGCAGGAACCATGGATCCATCTATGGGAGAGGAAGAAGAGGGAGAAGAGGTTGGGGTTACGACAGAGGGACAACGGGGTTGGGGTTAAGAGTACCATAAAGGGGCAGGGGGAGTAGTGGGTTGGGGTTAACGGTGCCATAAAGGGGCAGGGGAGTAGTGGGTTGGGGTTAAGGGTACCATAAAGGGGCAGGGCTAGAAGGGGGTTGGGGTTAAGGGTACCATAAAGGGGCAGGGAGAGAAGGGGGTTGGGGTTAAGGGTACCATAAAGGGGCAGGGGGAGTAGTGGGTTGGGGTTAAGGGTACCATAAAGGGGCAGGGGAGGAAGGGGGTTGGGGTTAAGGGTACCATAAAGGGGCTGGGGAGGAAGGGGGTTGGGGTTAAGGGTACCATAAAGGGGCAGGGGAGGAAGGGGGTTGGGGTTAAGGGTACCATAAAGGGGCAGGGAGAGTAGTGGGTTGGGGTTAAGGGTACCATAAAGGGGCAGGGAGAGTAGTGGGTTGGGGTTAAGGGTACCATAAAGGGGCAGGGGGAGTAGTGGGTTGGGGTTAAGGGTACCATAAAGGGGCAGGGAGAGTAGGGGGTTGGGGTTAAGGGTACCATAAAGGGGCAGGGGGAGTAGTGGGTTGGGGTTAAGGGTACCATAAAGGGGCAGGGGGAGTAGGGGGTTGGGGTTAAGGGTACCATAAAGGGGCAGGGGGAGTAGTGGGTTGGGGTTAAGGGTACCATAAAGGGGCAGGGGAGTAGTGGGTTGGGGTTAAGGGTACCATAAAGGGGCAGGGGGAGTAGTGGGTTGGGGTTAAGGGTACCATAAAGGGGCAGGGCTAGAAGGGGGTTGGGGTTAAGGGTACCATAAAGGGGCAGGGGAGGAAGGGGGTTGGGGTTAAGGGTACCATAAAGGGGCAGGGGGAGTAGTGGGTTGGGGTTAAGGGTACCATAAAGGGGCAGGGGGAGTAGTGGGTTGGGGTTAAGGGTACCATAAAGGGGCAAGGGAGGAAGGGGGTTGGGGTTAAGGGTACCATAAAGGGGCAGGGGGAGTAGTGGGTTGGGGTTAAGGGTACCATAAAGGGGCAGGGGGAGTAGTGGGTTGGGGTTAAGGGTACCATAAAGGGGCAAGGGAGGAAGGGGGTTGGGGTTAAGGGTACCATAAAGGGGCAGGGCTAGAAGGGGGTTGGGGTTAAGGGTACCATAAAGGGGCAGGGGGAGTAGTGGGTTGGGGTTAAGGGTACCATAAAGGGGCAGGGGGAGTAGTGGGTTGGGGTTAAGGGTACCATAAAGGGGCAAGGGAGGAAGGGGGTTGGGGTTAAGGGTACCATAAAGGGGCAGGGCTAGAAGGGGGTTGGGGTTAAGGGTACCATAAAGGGGCAGGGGGAGTAGTGGGTTGGGGTTAAGGGTACCATAAAGGGGCAGGGGGAGTAGTGGGTTGGGGTTAAGGGTACCATAAAGGGGCAAGGGAGGAAGGGGGTTGGGGTTAAGGGTACCATAAAGGGGCAGGGCTAGAAGGGGGTTGGGGTTAAGGGTACCATAAAGGGGCAGGGGGAGTAGTGGGTTGGGGTTAAGGGTACCATAAAGGGGCAGGGCTAGAAGGGGGTTGGGGTTAAGGGTACCATAAAGGGGCAGGGGAGGAAGGGGGTTGGGGTTAAGGGTACCATAAAGGGGCAAGGGAGGAAGGGGGTTGGGGTTAAGGGTACCATAAAGGGGCAGGGAGAGAAGGGGGTTGGGGTTAAGGGTACCATAAAGGGGCAAGGGAGGAAGGGGGTTGGGGTTAAGGGTACCATAAAGGGGCAAGGGAGGAAGGGGGTTGGGGTTAAGGGTACCATAAAGGGGCAGGGAGAGAAGGGGGTTGGGGTTAAGGGTACCATAAAGGGGCAGGGGGAGTAGTGGGTTGGGGTTAAGGGTACCATAAAGGGGCAAGGGAGGAAGGGGGTTGGGGTTAAGGGTACCATAAAGGGGCAGGGGGAGTAGTGGGTTGGGGTTAAGGGTACCATAAAGGGGCAGGGGGAGTAGTGGGTTGGGGTTAAGGGTACCATAAAGGGGCAGGGCTAGAAGGGGGTTGGGGTTAAGGGTACCATAAAGGGGCAGGGCTAGAAGGGGGTTGGGGTTAAGGGTACCATAAAGGGGCAAGGGAGGAAGGGGGTTGGGGTTAAGGGTACCATAAAGGGGCAAGGGAGGAAGGGGGTTGGGGTTAAGGGTACCATAAAGGGGCAGGGAGAGAAGGGGGTTGGGGTTAAGGGTACCATAAAGGGGCAAGGGAGGAAGGGGGTTGGGGTTAAGGGTACCATAAAGGGGCAAGGGAGGAAGGGGGTTGGGGTTAAGGGTACCATAAAGGGGCAGGGAGAGTAGGGGGTTGGGGTTAAGGGTACCATAAAGGGGCAGGGGGAGTAGTGGGTTGGGGTTAAGGGTACCATAAAGGGGCAAGGGAGGAAGGGGGTTGGGGTTAAGGGTACCATAAAGGGGCAGGGGGAGTAGTGGGTTGGGGTTAAGGGTACCATAAAGGGGCAGGGGGAGTAGTGGGTTGGGGTTAAGGGTACCATAAAGGGGCAGGGCTAGAAGGGGGTTGGGGTTAAGGGTACCATAAAGGGGCAAGGGAGGAAGGGGGTTGGGGTTAAGGGTACCATAAAGGGGCAAGGGAGGAAGGGGGTTGGGGTTAAGGGTACCATAAAGGGGCAGGGAGAGAAGGGGGTTGGGGTTAAGGGTACCATAAAGGGGCAAGGGAGGAAGGGGGTTGGGGTTAAGGGTACCATAAAGGGGCAAGGGAGGAAGGGGGTTGGGGTTAAGGGTACCATAAAGGGGCAGGGCTAGAAGGGGGTTGGGGTTAAGGGTACCATAAAGGGGCAAGGGAGGAAGGGGGTTGGGGTTAAGGGTACCATAAAGGGGCAGGGAGAGAAGGGGGTTGGGGTTAAGGGTACCATAAAGGGGCAAGGGAGGAAGGGGGTTGGGGTTAAGGGTACCATAAAGGGGCAAGGGAGGAAGGGGGTTGGGGTTAAGGGTACCATAAAGGGGCAGGGCTAGAAGGGGGTTGGGGTTAAGGGTACCATAAAGGGGCAGGGGGAGTAGTGGGTTGGGGTTAACGGTACCATAAAGGGGCAGGGGAGGAAGGGGGTTGGGGTTAAGGGTACCATAAAGGGGCAGGGGAGAAGGGGGTTGGGGTTAACGGTACCATAAAGGGGCAGGGGAGGAAGGGGGTTGGGGTTAAGGGTACCATAAAGGGGCAGGGCTAGAAGGGGGTTGGGGTTAAGGGTACCATAAAGGGGCAGGGGGAGTAGTGGGTTGGGGTTAAGAGTACCATAAAGGGGCAGGAGGAGAAGGGGGTTGGGGTTAAGAGTACCATAAAGGGGCAGGGCTAGAAGGGGGTTGGGGTTAAGGGTACCATAAAGGGGCAGGGAGAGAAGGGGGTTGGGGTTAAGGGTACCATAAAGGGACAGGAGGAGAAGGGGGTTGGGGTTAAGGGTACCATAAAGGGGCAGGGAGAGAAGGGGGTTGGGGTTAAGGGTACCATAAAGGGGCAGGGAGAGAAGGGGGTTGGGGTTAAGGGTACCATAAAGGGGCAGGGGAGTAGTGGGTTGGGGTTAAGGGTACCATAAAGGGGCAGGGGGAGAAGGGGGTTGGGGTTAAGGGTACCATAAAGGGGCAGGGAGAGAAGGGGGTTGGGGTTAAGGGTACCATAAAGGGGCAGGGAGAGAAGGGGGTTGGGGTTAAGGGTACCATAAAGGGGCAGGGAGAGAAGGGGGTTGGGGTTAAGGGTACCATAAAGGGACAGGAGGAGAAGGGGGTTGGGGTTAAGGGTACCATAAAGGGGCAGGGGAGTAGTGGGTTGGGGTTAAGGGTACCATAAAGGGGCAGGGGAGGAAGGGGGTTGGGGTTAAGGGTACCATAAAGGGGCAGGGGAGGAAGGGGGTTGGGGTTAAGGGTACCATAAAGGGGCAGGGGGAGTAGTGGGTTGGGGTTAAGAGTACCATAAAGGGGCAGGGGGAGTAGTGGGTTGGGGTTAACGGTGCCATAAAGGGGCAGGGGAGGAAGGGGGTTGGGGTTAAGGGTACCATAAAGGGGCAGGGGAGGAAGGGGGTTGGGGTTAAGGGTACCATAAAGGGGCAGGGGGAGTAGTGGGTTGGGGTTAAGAGTACCATAAAGGGGCAGGGGAGTAGTGGGTTGGGGTTAAGGGTACCATAAAGGGGCAGGGGGAGTAGTGGGTTGGGGTTAAGGGTACCATAAAGGGGCAGGGGAGTAGTGGGTTGGGGTTAACGGTACCATAAAGGGGCAGGGGGAGTAGTGGGTTGGGGTTAAGGGTACCATAAAGGGGCAGGGGGAGTAGGGGGTTGGGGTTAAGGGTACCATAAAGGGACAGGAGGAGAAGGGGGTTGGGGTTAAGGGTACCATAAAGGGGCAGGGGAGGAAGGGGGTTGGGGTTAAGGGTACCATAAAGGGGCAGGGGAGGAAGGGGGTTGGGGTTAAGGGTACCATAAAGGGGCAGGGAGAGAAGGGGGTTGGGGTTAAGGGTACCATAAAGGGGCAGGGCTAGAAGGGGGTTGGGGTTAAGGGTACCATAAAGGGGCAGGGAGAGAAGGGGGTTGGGGTTAAGGGTACCATAAAGGGGCAGGGCTAGAAGGGGGTTGGGGTTAAGGGTACCATAAAGGGGCAGGGAGAGAAGGGGGTTGGGGTTAAGAGTACCATAAAGGGGCAGGGGGAGTAGTGGGTTGGGGTTAAGGGTACCATAAAGGGGCAGGGGAGTAGTGGGTTGGGGTTAAGGGTACCATAAAGGGGCAGGGCTAGAAGGGGGTTGGGGTTAAGGGTACCATAAAGGGGCAGGGAGAGAAGGGGGTTGGGGTTAAGGGTACCATAAAGGGGCAGGGCTAGAAGGGGGTTGGGGTTAAGGGTACCATAAAGGGGCAGGGAGAGAAGGGGGTTGGGGTTAAGGGTACCATAAAGGGGCAGGGCTAGAAGGGGGTTGGGGTTAAGGGTACCATAAAGGGGCAGGGGGAGGAAGGGGGTTGGGGTTAAGGGTACCATAAAGGGGCAAGGGAGGAAGGGGGTTGGGGTTAAGGGTACCATAAAGGGGCTGTAAGTCTCTGATGTGACAGACTGCACTACACATGAAATGGTGGGTAACATGTAAACAATAATATAATAATAATAATAATAAAGACATTTGGCTGGTTGGGGAGGAGCAGGGGGCCCACCTGTCGCATTGGCGGCACTGCACCACAATCTCGCCCTCGCTGTAGTCCTGGAGACAGAAGGGGCACGTTGCCAGGCTGGCACAGGGGGCGCACTGGGTGTAATTATTCTGCCACTCACACCTCCGGCCTGGCGAGGTGGCACCACACTGGGTACAGGACACACACCTGCAGGAGGGCACAGGAGAGGGAGTGAGGACAGGTGTCAATGAAGAGCTGAGTAGTACATTCAGGTGGTTGTACACTAAGTACAGGGCATTGAGAAATAACTCAATCATTCATGGAGAAAAAGGAAAGGTTTTTCTGTGTGAGGGGATGGCAAATAATCAAGTTTTGTTACTGGTACTTTGACTTTTCACTTACATCTACAAATATTGATGTTATAATATATAGGGAATAGGGGGCCATTTGGGACATAGCCATGTTATAATAATAGGAAGAGGTGGAGGGGATGCACAGATGAGGCAGCAGGGAGATACACACCATTTGCACTTCCAGCTGTCCTTGGGAACATTCTGCAGCGGAGGGTCCAGGCAGTAGGTGTGGTAGCTGATGTCACAGTCGTCACACAGCAGCAGACGGCCCGGGTCGGTGGCTTGGCCGCACGCTTCACACACCGTACACTCCAGACAGCGCCAGCCTTTATTCAACACCACCTTGGTGATCTGGGATGAGGAGAGGACAGGATCAGATGTGTTGTGTGAGAATATTGGCAAAAGTCCACATTGCGTGCGCTTGTCTCAGTAAAACAGTCCTATAGTAATGGACATTGATATATCGCTGTCCAGCTGAGCTACACTAAAGAGTTTTGTTTGCAGTAATTGGCAGCATTAAGATAGAAGGATAGAAGCAACTTGAGCCGAGCGTCATCTGATTACAGAGTTAACATGGCCCGTTTAATCTAGTTAACACTCACACACACTGAATCAGTCATATCCAGGTTAGAATCTAGGCTACACAATTCAAAGGATTTGAAATCAGTAGACGATTAACCCTGAGCACAATCATAACTGGAGTTCCTATGTTTCCTGTTCTTATGTAGTATCAATCTTCAGGAAGACCTCAGAGTGGCTCTGCCACTGTAAGGGATGGGGGCCTTACCTTGATGCCAACACAGAATGGGTGGTAGCACTGCCCACACTGGGCACAGGCCAGGAGACGACCCTCAGCACCCAGACCAAAACTCCCACACACCACACACATGTCCTGAGAGGGAAACAAATGGAGTTTACATACAACAATAGAAATTCAAAGTTTCACTGTACTAGGGTAAGAGGAAATAATTGAATACTTGTTAAAGGTATAGTGAATGTATAAATTCTGTACGAATACACATGCCCACCTGTTTCAATGTGAAACTGTCGTTGCTGGAGAATATGACCACAGTGTTATGCATGGCATTCTCCTCTTCTTCCTTTACCTGGTATGGTGATTCCATGGAGGTCACCTGCATGTTATGAAGCATGATGCACACATTCACAGTCAGTATGGATTGAGGAGGATTGTGTCCCTGTATGAGAAAAATGATCCTCTGATTTCTTACCAATAATACAGGGGTATAGCCTACATCTCCATAGGGCTTAATTACAGGGCATGTCCTAACATTTGTCTCACATCACGTGAAGATGACAGCATCACAAGACAATGCCAAGATATAACTATTGATTAGCATTAGACTGTGACCTAATGCTGTGTCAATACCCTTGGCTATTGAGTAACATGCCCACTGGGAGGACTGTGTTTTTATGTTGCAGTCTTTACAGCTAGAAAATAATCTGGTCTGTTTACAATACACACCAGGGAACCTAGGACACTAATGGATAAGGGGTAAATAAAACAGTGCTTTGCCTACCAATTCATTGTAATGGATTAGTGTCAACTAAAGTGATCAGGTTGGTTGGTGTTGGTGACATAGCCTACCCCCGGGTTAACTGTGGGACTGGCTCCGTTCTTCCCCCTGGCTCGGCCCCGCCCTCCTCTGCCTGACAGGCCCGCCCCTCTGGGTCGCCTCCTCCCAGGGAAGCCTGACCCTCGACCCTGCAGACAGAGAGAAACACACACACACACCTCAGTACTCCTTCTCAACACACACACACAAAGAAAAAAAACACACACACACACACACACACACACACACACACACACACACACACACACGGAGAGAAACGCATACAATTGCACAGGTCGCGCTCAGTCTCACACAGAAACACACACACACACACACGCGCGTCCTGGCTTGCTAGACCTGAGCGATGAAGTCAGCTTAATTAAAAAGTCTGCCATAGAGAACCTTTCCTGCAGCCCACTGTGGAGCTGTGAGGCTGCTGGCATCTAGTGAGATAAGACTGTAAAACAGGAAGAACAGCTCGGTCTACTTCCACAGAGGTAATGACATTTCCCCTCCAGTGTTGTTTGCTTGGATGGTAGGTAGTAGAACGTTGCTAGTGCAAGCAAAGCCTACGCACAGATAAGAAATTGTTTGTTTTGCAAAAGTCCAAACCTAAAAAAATATTAGAATCGCACTTCATTCAAGCTACAAACCATAAATTGATGCAGGGGAAAAAGCAGTCATTTCAAATTCAGGAGAGAAGAAAATGTATTCAACTAGGACGACTCTACATTCTAGAACTGTTCAGAGCATAGGCTGTCCAGTGGTGACAACACAAAACCCATTTCATCAAATAAGCCCTGTTGACGTTCTGATCTTTCTCAGACCTCTCTCTCTCTCCTGCAACATTCTGTGAGGCAGCCTTTCTAACACAAAAGAGTCCAGGCTCTCTGTCCAGGCTGTCGACAGAGGGCCTCTAATGTTATTCTGGCCATTTGAGCTCCATTATGCTGTCAACACATTTCCGGTGCTGGTGGCTGGTTGGGCCTAATCACGACTGTCAAACTGGGGTCTACTTTCCATGAATCTCCCCCCACCACCCAAATCTCTCCCCCGATCCCCCATTTAGCTCGAGACCAGTCCCTCCCTGCCCCCCATCCATCTGACGTCCTGATTGACACACAGTATGGTGCCATTTAACCTGCCCTGGACCCCTGCTAAGACCCAGCAATTACCACCTCACTTAGAGCCAGAGCTTGTGACGCTAATGTCACCATGGCGACAGATTGCAGTATCCATTTTGGCAGGCCCACACAGCCCACTTAATAAAATCCCCATCTCCACCCTGTCCCAAACTTACAAATGTATGAATCAAACAAAACAACAAACAAACTAAGAAACAAACACAGATTAAACCTTCCGCCTTAGGCTGCAAACGTAGGCCAAGCTATAGCACCATGCTTTGGGTTAATGTTACATGTACAAAGCCTAGCAAGTGATTGTCTCTGGCGGATAAAAGTTAGGTATTTTGCCATTAAGGGGGAGTTGTATTAAGCTACTATAGGTTCACATCCACCATTCCCCTATTAGCCTCTCACTGTGAATTCACCAGTCTCTTCTCCTCTGGTGAAGCATTGATAGGTGAATGATGGATGATTAATGATGAAAGTTCATCATTAAGATAGTGACATCAATCATCACTCTGCCAGTGCACTTCACAAAGCCTAAGCGGTAAACAGGGGGCTGCCGTGGCATGGCCCTGTGGTGGTTCTGGTGGTCTCCAGAGAGAAAGCCATGGTTCTTTACCACTCGGATGCTCCACCCGGGGCTACCGCAGCCGGAGGAGAGCTGCCTGGTATTTGAGACGTCCCACCCCTCTGGCTGGTCTGGGGACCAGGAGGGAGAGCTCACACTGCTATGGGGGCTCCCATGCCATGCGCCCTAAGGTAAAGGTAGGGGGGGTCGGGTTGGGGGTGAGAGAGTGGGAGAGGGAAGGAAGGAGGAGGGCGACAAAATGCAGCAACTTAAAAACCAAGCCAGCGATGGTGTAAACATAAGAGGCAGTGATGTTAAAGATGCAGTGAGTTTAAAAAAAGGCTAGTGGCTGAAGAAGCTTGCTGGGACAATTCAACACACCCCAAATAAAAGTAGAGTTAATGATTCGGGGTGTAAAACCAGGATGATATGATGCACATGATGCTTTATATATTGAAGCCAATCCTAGAGATCTCTCATGCATATAAGTTGAGGCATGTTTGGAGGGAGACATTCAGACAGCATTTGCATGGGTTAAGCAGAATTGTGTTAGTCGGCACAGCAACCTTGAGTTCACACAGCAGAGCAGCATTCGCCAAGGTAACAGCACCGTGCAACAGCAGCAGGAGGAGGAGCAAGAGACCTCAGCATCCTCTCGCCATGGCAACTCCGTGTCACTGCCTCACTCATACCACTGGCTTTTTGACAAAACAACGCCTGGTTACGTCAGGCAGCACGACTGACAGAGCATGCCTCCTCGAGACAGAAGCATGCTAGGCTTGAAGACACTAAATCTGACTGTACACAAGATTGCACTGTATTCAAATTTCCACATTAGATATCCTCCAGGCCTGAACTAACAAATTAGTCTAAGTCTACACCCACCGTTTATTTAAGAAATAGGATATATCTGGAGAGAAAAACACAATGTTTCAAAGCTTAACTCTCCTCAGTCTCAGAATCATCCATAATATATCATAGCCATGGGTGTGATTAATATCCCAGTTCTAAACACATAAGATTTGTCCCAACCCGCATACAGTGTCTCTGACTAGCGGCTTGATGAAAGTGGAATGTTCTTAACAAAACCCTAATGAAAGGTATTCAAGGGAGAATGCACAAGACATGTACTAGGATTTCCATAGAGAGGGCACACTAGTCTAGGACAGGTGCAATTGAATTCTTGAAGTTATTCTGTAGGCTTGTATATAGGCTATATGGATCTATAAAAAGTAGTGTATTATTACTGTTTATGTATGTTGGCAGTGTGTTCTTATAGGGCTGTGGGGCAGTGCGTGTGTCTGTGTGTACGCGCAGAGTGGGTCAGAATGAGCAGACAAAGTGAGAGAAAGTATGGTAGATTATGTAAAGGGGGTAAAGTGTGTGAAGGGTCTTGATAAGGGTGTTTGCATATGGCCTAAGGAATACAACTCTATAAGCATTCTCATTCTGCACAGTGTGACTTTTAGAGTCCAACAGACCAAGTGAAAACTGAGGGGAAAGGGTGAGAACGGCCTTGATCTCTGCTGATGATACAGTTACACGTCAAACGCAGCGGACACAATGGTTCTCAACTGCCACCACTGGCAAGTTCCCTGGGTTAAGTGTTCTCTGCAGCAGCAGCACTTGTTTTGTTCCTATTTCAAACCACTGAGTCAAGTCACCACTCTGGGGCAGAGCATTCAGAATGCTTCTCCACCTCTCATCATCAGATACGTACACTCACCCACACATTAAATAAATAATCAAATAAGAGATTCTAAAAGAGATTCTGGAGCTCTGGCATACCGCATGATTACCTTTGAAATACTAAGAATAACACACCCAGCACCACCAATGTCTTACCTGCTTCACCCTGGGTCTGCCTGGGGAGAACTTCCTCTTGGAGATGGCTGGCTTGCCCATGCCAATCTTAGGGGTGAGTGGTATGAGGGTGGTGGAGGAGAAGCTGCTGCCGCTTTCCCCCAGGGTAGGGTGGGGCTGGGGAGGCTGCCTGGGAGATTGTCCCCTGTTCCTAGGGGAGGAGTTGGTTGGGGAGGCAGCCATCTCTGCCAGTCTTTCCATAGATGTCTTGTAGGGCTTATCATTGATGGGGGGGCTGAGGTGGGAGAGGTTAGGCTTGCTCTCAGTCTCAGGGGTGGTGTCCATCTCTTCCAAGGCGCAGGCCACCGTCGAAACCCCATCAGTCAGAATCCCAGACATTTGTTTCTCCCTCCAAGCCTCCTTCGCTGCAGTCTCCAGACCTGAAGGATCTTCAACCTGTTCCACTTCTGAAGGCTCAGAGGCTGAGGCCTCCATGGGTTCTTCCTTGATGGTTATGGATGCAGTACTAGGTTCTTTGGTGGTGGTGGGTGGGGTTAAGGCCTTGATGTCCTCTGTGCTGGGTCTGGGTTTGACCACCCTCTTTTCAGAAGAGGGTTCTGTGTTTGCTGACTTGGTCATTCCTGTTGTTATATCCTGTGGCTGCTCTGGCTCTGCTAGAGTCTGGGTTGGCAGATGTATGGGCTGCTCTGGCTCTGCTAGAGTCTGGGTTGGCAGATGTATGGGCTGCTCAGGCTCCTGCTTGTTCAACCTGGGAGACTCAGGACTCTCTGTTGAAGTGATCAGGGTCTCTGCTGCTGGTTGCATTTCTGAGAACGTAAACAGAGATCACAACACAGGACACGTCAATATAATGTAGTCATGGAAACCAATCGATGATAAACCAGAATGGATGCACAATACAGGCTAATTTAACACTAATATGTCAAGCAACAGAAGTTACCTAAACTAAGTTGATGTAGGGCCTATTCAAAAATGACTACCAATTATTGTGAGGAAGTGGAAATAGAAGTACAGGAAGAACTATACACTGAAAGTAAAGCTTATATTTGGCTATAGTAATGGATTAAGGTGGTGGTGAGACCTACCTGTATGTAATTGGCGCCGGTCCTTGTTGACAGACACCTCAGTCTCTTGCTCCACCCCCTCAACAGCAGCAGCTTCCACCGACACACCTAGGAGAGAAGAAGGGAATGAGAAAAACCAAGCTGCAATGCCGCCATCATCGACTGTTCATATGGCCAGGCTCAGCCTGTTACATAACTACAGATTATCTGGGAAAGATTAGAGTCATAATTTTCATCTCAGGATATGGACATAATTAAACATTAATGGAATGAAAATGAAAAAGTGGGTGACAGAGAGAGAAAGAGCAAAGTGAGAGCGAGAGAGAGGCGCTAGAGAGGGTTGAGAGTGAGAGAGGTAAGAATGTAATAAATAAATAAATAAATATTAGAGGGGGCCAAAACAGGTGGAAATATTATGATGCCCAGCAGGCTTATTGGCAGTGAAATGAGTCAGTTTATTAAACATTTTGCATTAAACTCTCTTTTCCTGCCAACTTCGTGATATCCAATTTCAATCCAATTACTATCTTGTCTCATTGCTGCAACTCCCCAACGTGTTCGGGAGAGGCGAAGGTTGAGTCATGCGTCCTCCGAAACATTACCCGCCAAACCGCGATTCTTAACACCCACCCGCTTAGCCCAGAAGCCAGCCGCACAAATGTGTGGGAGGAAAAACTGTTGAATTGACAACTGAAGTCAGCCTGTAGGTGCCCGGCCCGCCACAAAGAGTTGCTAGTTCGCGATGGGCCATGTGGTTGATACCATTCCATTGACTCCATTCCAGCCATTAATATGAGCCGTCCTCCCATCAGCAGCCTCCATTGCCACAAAGTAACCAAATAATCCATTACTAAGTAATGAATCTGTCACATAAAAATACCTCATTTTCTCATGGCAAAGACATGAATCTAGGCCAACACTGGGTAGGAAGACTTTATTAACTCGATATTAGCGGAGGATAACGGTCCTGAGCTGGAGGCTATTATACACTTCAGGTGAGCTACCGCACACTTCAAGTCAACTGTGGAGAACAGACACACACAAGGCAAACAATTTTGGCCCAATCAAGCAACGTAGTATTCTATGGACTGTGTTGCAATAAAATGATTTGTCATTGCATTCTTGAACATTCTCTGGTAGCTCCTCACATCTATCCTGAGAATTCATGATGGCAACTTGGCACAATGAACTACAAACACTTTTCCCAACTTCCCATGTTGTTACTATTATCCAAACGTAGGCCATGTGAGTATTTCTGCTGGCTGGGGAAGGGCTAGGAATAACCATGACAAACTGCTACATATCATGGATCTGAGCGAAAATTCGAGCCCGGTCTTACCCAACCCTGGTGAGCTTAAGCCTGAGCCCAAGCCTGGTCCGACACAGAAATGTAATGAGCCCGAACCCGAAAAAAATCCTGATTTCTAGAAAACAGCATATTGATTTAAACTGGTGTTGAGAACAAGGCTTCAGAGACTGGCAGCAGAGGCAGGCGGCAGCAGAGATGAGGAAACAGCCCTAGTCTTAGAAAAGCAAGGAGAGAGGAAAACTCACCTTAGGCCTAGTTATGATCAACTGAACAAAGAACATATTGGAATAAATTAGGCTAATGCAATTGAAGGCATGTATCAAATTGTGGCTTACTAAAACTCCCAAAGTCATATCCAAGCTTTATAATCAATTTTAAGCAATAGCCATGTGTTGTAAACTTGATCATTTCGGCACCATTTTGATTGGGACAGCGCCATCACGCTGCTCTGAGTCGAAGAAAAGCATGGGGACTCACTTCATAAATCAATCAATGTCAGATTATTTTTTTTCACTGAATCTCCATTTGGCTATTTGGTTACAATTTTTCTTAGGCTAAGAAAATGTTAGCTAAGTGTGAGGTGAGTGCTCATGATCATATTTAGTCTAGTTTGAGCAGGACTGATTAGCACATTTTGATAGCATGTTATGTAGCTTATAGGAAAATGATATAGTCCCAAAATGTTTTGCATTTTGGCACTAAAAGCCTGTGACTTGTCTGATAATCAATTCATGTGATTTTGTTTCACTGAATCTCCATCAATATTTGGTTAATTGATCTCTGGCTGGGCAAGTGACGGTGGTAGTCCCTCCACATAGTAAAACTGTTGCTATGCTAGCCGCCACTCACCGTCTGACCCACGAGCACTGCACAATGCAGAGGACAGTAACACAGTGACCAAAATCAAACTCCTGTTGCAATTATTAGGATCGTTTAATTCACTAATAATAAGGCTTGTGTTGATGAGTCCGGACATGCATGCAATAAGTTAGCTAGCTAGCTAGCCAGCTAGCCAAGTAGATAGCTATGTGACCTGTTAGCAAACATTACAATAACTAACCTAGTCATCTGTGGTGTTGCTAGCTAGCTGTATTAGCTACATTGTGGGGTTCTTCTTTATTTCATTTTCAATAAATTAGCTAAAATGTAGCTACTTAAGAATCTTCCTGCAAGTTTATGGACCAAGAAAGCTGTACATCTGTACGTGTTAGTGGTGCACGGGTCAGCTGTTTGTTCCCCCACACCAGACACAATTGCTAAATAACCCATCCGCAACCACCCGACAAAGTGAAAATTACGCAACATGTTTCTGATAAAATGTCGTGTCGGGTTGGATGCATATTTTATGTGCTTGAAATCAGTGGCGGTCAGCGTAGGTGCACACAGGTCGAGAGACAAATTTGAGTTGACAGACAGCGACACATGGACGTAGGATGTAATAAATGGACGTTTAATAAATGTTTTTCAACAGAATCAGCGGAATGAATACACCTCTGATCATGCGTAAACACACAGCCAAGATGTATTCCTTCTCACATCCATGCGCTCTCCTCCGCTCACGTCTTCCCTTCGCTTGTGGACTTCAATGCTATACTAGATTCATTCTCTGATCCTTTGATTAGGTGGACAACATGTCAGTTAATGCTGCAAAGAAAAAGACAAATCTCAGACTGGCCAATAAAAAGAAAAGATTAAAATGGGCAAAAGAACACAGACACTGGACAGAGGAACACTGCCTAGAAGGCCAGCATCCTGAAATTGCCTCTTCACTCTTGATGTTGAGACTGGTGTTTTACGGGTACTATTTAATGAGCTGCCAGTTGAGGACTTGTGAGGCGTCTGTTTCTCAAACTAGACACTCTAATGTACTTGTCCATCTTTGACATGGAATAGCCTTCATTTCTCATAACAAGAATAGGCTGACGAGTTTCAGAAGAAAGTCTTTGTTTCTGGCCCTTTTGAGCCTGTAATCGAACCCACAAATGCTGATGCTCCAGATACTCAACTGGTCTAAAGGCCCGTTTTTTGCTTCTTTAATCAGAACAACAGTTTTCAGCTGTGCTAACATAATTGCAAAAGGGTTTTCTAATGATCAATTAACCTTTTAAAATTATAAACTTAAATTAGCCAACACAAAGTGCCATTGGAACACAGGACTGATGGTTGCTGATAATGGGCCTCTGTACGCCTATGTAGATATTCCATTATTTTTTTTTATTATTTTTTTTTTTTTTAAATCAGCCGTTTCCAACTACAATAGTAATTTACAACATTAACAATATCTACACCGTATTTCTGATCAATTTGATGTTATTTTAATGGACATAAAAATGTATCTTTTCTTTCAAAAACAAGGACATTTCTAAGTGACCCCAAACTTTTGAACGGTAGTGTACATCTGGTCTATAATTTTAGTGCAGGAAATTCTTAATACTGCAGGAGTTAATATTATATTCACCAGTTTTGAATGTTATATGGTTTTTGTAAATCTCTGAGTGATGTTCTATCGATTCCCTGGATCATTTCATGTGTTCACATGTATTGGAGTTATTGGCGTTCAAGCATGCAGAAATCCTTCCGGTATGACGTATTTGTATTTATTAGACAGCAGCTACTCTTCCTAGCACTGTGACAAAGTCACTCTCAATACACAGGAAGTTAATAGGAATGTGACTTTTAGATCACAAAAACGTCTATAATACATGTCAGATTTCAATACTAGCCAATGTCATAACTCGGGAAGATGTCTTCTCTCAAATGAGCCATTTATCACATTTTTGCAATTCATCCCAAAGGTGTTCGATGGGGTTGAGGTAAGGGCACTGTGCAAGCCAGTCAAGTTCCTCCACACCGATGTCGACAAAACCATTTCTGTATGGACCTCGCTTTGCGCACGGGGGCATTCTCAATCTAAAACAGGAAAGGGCTTTCCCCAAACTGTTGCCACAAAGTTGGAAGCACAGAATGGTAATTGTATGTTGTAGCATTAAGATTTCCCTTCACTGGAACTAAGGGGCCTAGCCCGAACCATGAAAAACATCCCCAGACCATTATTCCTCCTCTAGCCAACTTTACAGTTGGCACTACGCATTCGGGCAGGTAGCGTTCTCCTGGCATCCACCAAATCCAGATTTGTCCGTCGGACTGCCAGATGGTGAAGCGTGAGCTTTACACCACTCCAGCCGACGCTTGGCATTGTGCATAGTGATATTAGACTTGTGTGTGGCTGCTCGGCCATAGAAACCCATTTAATGAACCTCCCGACGAACAGTTATTTTGCAGACATTGCTTCCAGAGGCAGTTATGGAACTCGCACTTTTGTAAATACAGTTGAAGTCGGAAGTTAACATACACTTAGGTTGGAATAATACAAATTATTTTTCAACTACTCCACAAATATCTTGTTAACAAACTGTAGTTTTGGCAAGTCGGTTAGGACATCTACTTTGCGCATGACAAGTCATTTTTCCAACAATTGTTTACAGAAAGATTATTTCACTTATAATTCACTGTATCACAATTCCAGTGGGTCAGAAGTTACATACAGTCAACTTAGTGTGCCTTTAAACAGCTTGGAAAATTCCAGAAAATGATGTCATGGCTTTAGAAGCTTCTGATAGGCTAATTGACATCATTTGAGTGAATTGGCAGTGTACCTGTGGATGTATTTCAAGGCCTACCTTCAAACTCAGAAATCAGCCAAGACCTCAGAAAACTAATTGTAGACCTCCACAAGTCTGGTTCATCCTTGGGAGCAATTTCCAAATGCCTGAAGGTACCACGTTCATCTGTACAAACAATAGTACACAAGTATAAACACCATGGGACCATGCAGCCGTCATACTGCTCAGGAAGGAGACGCGTTCTGTCTCCTAGAGATGAACGTACTTTGGTGTGAAAAGTGCAAATCAATCCCAGAACAGCAGCAAAGGACCTTGTGAAGATGCTGGAGGAAACGGGTACAAAAGCATCTATATCCACAGTAAAACGAGTCCTATATCGACATAACCTTAAAGTCCGCTCAGCAAGGAAGAAGCCACTGCTCTAAAACCGCCATAAAAAAGCCAGACTACGGTCTGCAACTGCACATGGGGAAAAATATCGTACTTTTTGGAGAAATGTCGTCTGGTCTGATGAAACAAAAATAGAACTGTTTGGCCATAACGACCATCGTTATGTTTGGAGGAAAAAGGGGGATGCTTGCAAGTCAAAGAACACCATCCCAAACGTGAAGCACGGGGGTGGCAGCATCATGTTGTGGGGGTGCTTTGCTGCAGGAGGGACTGGTGCACTTCACAAAATAGATGACATCATGAGGCAGGAAAATTATGTGGATATATTGAAGCAACATCTGAAGACATCAGTCAGGAAGTTAAAGCTTGGTCGCACATGGGTCTTCCAAATGGACAATGACCCCAAGCATACTTTCAAAGTTGTGGCAAAACGGCTTAAGGAAAACAAAGTCAAGGTATTTGAGTGGTCATCACAAAGCCCTGAGACCTCAATCCCATAGAAAATGTGTTGGCAGAACTGAAAAAGTGTGTGCAAGCAAGGAGGCCTACAAACCTGACTCAGTTACACCAGCTCTGTCAAGAGGAATGGGCCAAAATACACCCAACTTATTGTGGGAAGCTTGTGGAAGGGTACCGGAAATGTTTGACCCAAGTTAAACAATTTAAAGGCAATGCTACCAAATACTAATTGAGTGTATGTAAACTTCTGACCCATTGGGAATGTGACAAAAAAAATAAAAGCTGAAATAATTCTCTCTATTATTCTGACATTTCACATTCTTAAAACAAAGTGGTGATCCTAACTGACCTAAGACAGGGAATTGTGAAAAACTGAGTTTAAATGTATTTGGCTAAGGTGTATGTACATTTCCGACTTCAACTGAATAGTGGATGTTAACAAACATGCTGATTTTCCTTGAATGTCGTTACGTTATGATTCCAAAACGATAAAATATAACAGATAGCAAGTTAATTATCTCACATCTCGAAAATATTTGTATTGTCCTTCTTGTTGATGAAATTCGTGCTAATGTTGGGTTTTTTAGTTAGCACTCCATAGAGTGCAATTCACTCCTTGTTGGATGGCGCTCCTTGTTCCAGAATCGCCCAGGCTGCACCGCCCGGCTGGCCCAATGACATAGCATGGGCAACGTTTCTAATCTCGTCAAAAGTATATCTGCCGTTGGGAATGTCAGACTCAACTCTCTGAGACACATCGATCTGCAGGTTGAACATTGTGAGCTTAGAGACTCCTAAATTGATAGTGCAGGTTTTTCTTTAGGTGATTTTAGCTACTTTACATGCTGATATTGTCTTTAGCGACATTTGCTTGCTAACCAGCCAGCCCATAGCGAGAGCATTGCATTGTGGATTTTGTAGTTGACGTGAACTGCAACAGATTTAAATTGTACATTTGTCACATCCCTAAAAACAAGTGCATTATTTTGCTCTCGACTCGGGTGTAGTAGGGCGATATGGCCAAAATATCATATCACAGTAAAAAAAAAAATATGTGGACGACATGACAGTATTTTATGTTTTTGAATAATAAAAGAGTAGTTCCTGGCCCTGAGGTGGCAACATAAATAAGTGATTTCAAATGGGGCACACTCCATTCTGATTGTTTTATACTGTTCAATTCAACCCAAAATAATTTTCCACCATTTTCATCAATTTCTGCACTCATTTGTTATCATTTCCACACTGTGCCACGTAGGGTTGCATTATATCATCCAAAATCTAGGCCTAATTAATTGGTGGAACATTTGTATTTAACTTGGGCTCCCGAGTGGCGCAGCGGTCTAAGGCACTGCATCTCAGTGCTAGAGGCGTCACTACAGACACCCTGGTTCAAATCCAGGCTGTATCACAACCAGCCATGATTGAGAGCCCAGCATTGTCCGGGTTAGGGTTTGGCCGGGGTAGGATGTCCTTGTAAATAAGAATTTGTTCTTAACTGACTTGACTCGTTAAATAAAGGTTAAATAAAAAAATAATAATAACTTAGTAGGAAATCAACTAAACTTTGTATCTGCACAGTTCTTCTTGTAAATTTGTTTTTGTAAAATGGTTAAGTGGTTGGTTAAACTTCAAAATAAATTGTTTTTGTTTGGTATACAATTTAAAGTGAAAAAATCTCAGTGTCAGCGTAATTCCGTTACCATGGAATTGCCCATATTACAGCCGTGCCTAAACACCCAGAGAATCAATTTGGAGATGAGTGAGCATTTTAAGTGGTCTTCTATTTGTCTTATCCACCACAGGGGGGTTGTGTCATCATTATCAAACCCTTACTGCTGATAACTGTTATCATGAACCCTTACTGCTGATTACTGTTATCATGAACCCAAGGTCTCTTAATGCTGATTGCTATCAAACCATTATTCTCCTCATCTCCCTGTAGAAGGAAACGATTGTAGAGGTACACACACAGCTCTAGTTAAGACAGATAAGAAATCGTGTCAGGTTTAATTTGTGTTCACACCATGGATCTTACAGTAAGCTGTCTCAGTGTTTTCCACAAGCACATGGAGTAGCCAGCTAAACAGAAAAAGTAGTCCCCTCCACCTATTGTTCCTGCAGTGGGGAGGATTCACCATCTTCATCAAATGTTTTCAGAATTTATCTGCAAATAATCACCAAACAGTCTACCAGTATGAAAATTAGGGAGCCAAATGAAAGGCTCTCTTACCGATGCGATTTGGTAGGCTACTGATGAGTGACTCAATTTAAAGAGATATTTCAGGATTTTAGCAATGAAGCCCTTATCTACATCCCCAGAATCAGATTAACTTGTGAATACCATTTTTGTGTCTCTGTGTGCAGTTTGAAGGAAGTTACTAACTGGCGTTAGTACAACTGCTAACTAGCATTAGCGCAATGACTGGAAGTCTAAGGTAACTGCTAGCAGATACCATAGACTTCCAGCCATTGCGCTAACGCTAGTTAGCATTGGCTCGCAAAATTTAATTACCTCTAACTTCGTTCATACTGTATGCAGAGACAAAAATGGTATCCATGAGTTCATCTGACTCTGAGGAAGAAGATAAGGAGCTTCATTGCCAAAATCCCAAAGTATCCATTTAACGTCAATGCCTGGCATGTCCTAATGGACTTCATATTGAAAATGCAAACGAGACCCTTAATTTACTCATGACCGCTGCGATACCATGGACATAGAACTACGCTGTATAGTTTATAAACGGCAAGGATATAACAAGATTGACTATTCAGTCAGTTGGACAACACCTATAAACTAGTCAAGCTTGCTGTTGGTCAATGAAAGCACAGTAAATATCCCATGTACCACCACTCCATTACAAAGTCTCTACTTTTAATGTCACATGCACAAGTACAGTGAAATATCCTCTCTTGCAAACTCAAAACCCAACAATGCAAAATTCAATAACAATGTAATACACAAAAAAACCCACACAAAAACCCACGAGAAATAAGAAATATGAACACAATAAGTAAGCAAGCATAATATATACAGGCTCCGTTCCAATTTCATACCACAGAGGCTCCGTTCCAATATCATACTATATACAGGGTCAGTTCCAATATCATACTACAGAGGGTCAGTTCCAATATCATACTATATACAGGCTCCGTTCCAATATCATACTATATACAGGCTCCGTTCCAATATCATACTATATACAGGGTCAGTTCCAATATCATACTATATACAGGGTGAGTTCCAATATCATACTACATACAAGGTCAGTTCCAATATCATACTACAGAGGGTCAGTTTCAATATCATACTATATACAAGGTCAGTTCCAATATTATACTACATACAGGGTCAGTTCCAATATCTTACTACAGAGGGTCAGTTCCAATATCATACTATATACAAGGTCAGTTCAAATATCATACTACAGAGGGTCAGTTCCAATATCATACCACAGTGGGGGAAAAAAGTATTTGATCCCCTGCTGATTTTGTATGTTTGCCCACTGACAAAGAAATGATCAGTCTATCATTTTAATGGTAGGTTTATTTGAACAGTGAGAGACAGAATAACAACAAAAATATTGAGAAAAACGCATGTCAAAAATGTAATAAATTGATTTGCATTTTAATGAGGGAAATAAGTATTTGACCCCCTCTCAATCAGAAAGATTTCTGGCTCCCAGGTGTCTTTTATACAGGTAACGAGCTAAGATTAGGAGCACACTTAAAGGGAGTGCTCCTAACCGCAGCTTGTTACCTGTAAAAAAGACACCTGTCCACAGAAGCAATCAAGCAATCAGATTCCAAACTCTCCACCATGGCCAAGACCAAAGAGCTCTCCAAGGATGTCAGGGACAAGATTGTTGACCTACACAAGGCTGGAATGGGCTACAAGACCATCGTCAAGCAGCTTGGTGAGAAGGTGACAACATTTGGTGCGATTATTCGCAAATGGAAGAAACACAAAAGAACTGTCAATATCCCTCGGCCTGGGGCTCCATGCAAGATCTCACCTCGTGGAGTTGCAATGTTCATGAGAGCGGTGAGGAATCAGCCCAGAACTCCACGGGAGGATCTTGTCAATGATCTCAAGGCAGCTGGGACCATAGTCACCAAGAAAACAATTGGTAACACACTACGCCGTGAAGGACTGAAATCCTGCTGAATACATATACATGCCCGTCTGAGGTTTGCCAATTAACATCTGAATGATTCAGAGGACAACTGGTGAAAGTGTTGTGGTCAAATGAGACCAAAATGGAGCTCTTTGGCATCAACTCAACTCGCCGTGTTTGGAGGAGGAGGAATGCTGCCTATGACCCCAAGAACACCATCTCCACCGTCAAACATGGAGGTGGAAACATTATGCCTTGGGGGTGTTTTTCTGCTAAGGGGACAGGACAACTTCACCGCATCATTTGACGGGGCCATGTACTGTCAAATCTTGGGTGAGAACCTCCTTCCCTCAGCCAGGACATTGAAAATGGGTCGTGGATGGGTATTCCAGCATGACAATGACCCAAAACACACGGCCAAGGCAACAAAGGAGTGTCTCAAGAAGAAGCACATTAAGGTCCTAGTCTTCCCTGTGGCTCAGTTGGTAGAGCATGGTGTCTGCAACGCCAGCATGGTGTGTGCAACGCCAGGGTTGTGGGTTCAATTCCCACGGGGGGTCAGTACAACAACAAAAAATGCATGAAATGAAATGTATGAAATGTATGCACTCACTACTGTAAGTCGCTCTGGATAAGAGCGTCTGCTAAATGACGTAAATGTCCTGGAGTGGCCTAGCCAGTCTCCAGACCTTAATCCCATAGAAAATCTGTGGAGGGAGCTGAAGGTTCGAGTTGCCAAACGTCAGCCTCGAAACCTTAATGACTTGGAGAAGATCTGCAAAGAGGAGTGGGACAAAATCCCTCCTGAGATGTGTGCAAACCTGGTGGCCAACTACAAGAAACATCTGACCTCTGTGATTGCCAACAAGGGTTTTGCCACCAAGTACTAAGTCATGTTTTGCAGAGGGGTCAAATACTTATTTCCCTCATTAAAATACAAATCCATTTATAACATTTTTGACGTGCGTTTTTCTGGATTTTTTTGTTGTTATTCTGTCTCTCACTGTTCATATAAACCTACCATTAAAATTATAGACTGATCATTTCTTTGTAAGTGGGCAAACGTACAAAATCAGCAGGGGATCAAATACTTTTTCCCCCCACTATATATACAGGGTGAGTTCCAATATCATACTACATACAGGGTCAGTTCCAATATCATACTATATACAGGGTCAGTTCCAATATCATACTATATACAGGGTCAGCATCCAATATCATACTACAGAGGGTCAGTTTCAATACCCTATTTACAATGTGTGGGGATACTGGAGATACACAACATGACCAAAAGTATGTGGACACCTGCTCGTCGCACATCTCAGTCCAAAGGTCAGTTGTTCCCCCTTTGCTGCTATAACAGCCTCCACTCTTCTGGGAAGGCTTTCCACTAGATGTTGGAACATTGCTGCGGGGACTTCCATTCAGCCACACAAGCATTAGGGAGGTCGGGCAGTGATGTTGGGCTCGCAGTCAGCGTTCCAATTCATCCCAACGGTGTGCGATGGGGTTGAGATCAGGGCTCTGTGGAGGCCAGACAAGTTCTTCCACAGCGATCTCGACATAACATTTCTGTATGGATCTCGCTTTGTGCATGGGGGCATTGCCATGCTGGAACAGGAAAGGGCCTTCCCCAAAGTTGCAAGCACAGAATGGTAATTGTTTATTTTTATTTCACCTTTATTTAACCAGGTAGGCAAGCTGAGAACAAGTTCTCATTTACAACTGTGACCTGGCCAAGACAAAGCAAAGCAGCGCGACACAAACAACAACACAGAGTTACACATGGAATAAACAAACATACAGTCAATAATACAATATAAAAAGTCTATATACAGTGTGTGCAAATGAGGTAGGATGAGGTAAGGCAATAAATAGGCCATAGTGGCGAAATATTTACAATATAGCAATTAAACACTGGGGTGATAGATGTGCAGAAGATGAGTGTGCAAGTAGAGATACTGGGGTGCAAAGGAGCAAAATAAATAAAATAAATAACTGTATGGGGATGAGGTAGTTGGATGGGCTATTTACAGATGGGCTATGTACAGGTGAGGTATTCTGTGATCTGTGAGGTGCTTAAAGTTAGTGACGGAGAAATGAGTCTCCAGCTTCAGTGATTTTTACAGTTCGTTCCAGTCATTGGCAGCAGAGAACTGGAAGGAAAGGCGGCCAAAGGAGGAATTGGCTTTGGGGGTGACCAGTGAGATATACCTGCTGGAGCGCGTGCTACGGGTGGGTGCTGCTATGGTGACCAGTGAGCTGAGATAAGGCGGGGCTTTCCCTAGCAAAAAACTTATAGATGACCTGGATCCAGTGGGTTTGGTGACGAATATGAAGCGAGGGCCAGCCAACGAGAGCGTACAGGTCGCAGTGGTGGGTAGTATATGGGGCTTTGGTGACAAAACGGATGGCACTGTGATAGACTGCATCCAATTCGCTGAGTAGAGTGTCGGAGGCTATTTTGTAAATGACATCGCCGCAGTCAAGGATCAGCAGGATAGTCAGTTTTATGAGGGTATGTTTGGCAGCATGAGAGAAGGATGCTTTGTTGCGAAATAGGTTCTAGATTTAATTTTGGATTGGAGATGCATAATGTGAGTCTGGAAGGAGAGTTTACAGTCTAACCAGACACCTAGGTATTTGTAGTTGTCCACATATTCTAAGTCAGAACCGTCCAGAGTAGTGATGCTGGACGGGCGGGCAGGTGTGGACAGCGATCAGTTGAAGAGCATGCAATTCGTTTTACTTGCATTTAAGAGCAGTTGGAGGCCACGGATGGAGAGTTGTATGGAATTGGAGCTCGTCTGGAGGTTGGTTGACACAATGTCCAAAGAAGGGCCAGAAGTATACAGAATGGTGTCGTCTGTGTAGAGGTGTATCAGAGAATTACCAGGAGCAAGAGCGACATCATTGAGGTATACAGAGAAAAGAGTTGGCCCGAGGATTGAACCCTGTGGCACCCCCATAGAGACTGCCAGAGGTCCGGACAACAGGCCCTTCGATTTGACACACTGAACTCTGTCTGAGAAGTAATTGGTGAACCAGGCGAGGTAGTCATTTGAGAAACAAAGGCTGTTGAGTCTGCTGAAAAGAATGTGGTGATTGACAGAGTTGAAAGCCTTGGCCAGGTCGATGAATACAGCTGCACAGTATTGACTCTTATCGATGGAGGTTATGATATCGTTTAGGACCTTGAGCGTGGCTGAGATGCACCCATGGCCAGCTCGGAAACCAGATTGCATTGCGGAGAATGTACAGTGGGATTCTAAATGGTCGGTGATCTGTTTGTTAACTTGGCTTTAAAGACCTTAGAAAAGGCAGGGTAGGATAGATATAGGTCTGTAGCAGTTTGGGTCTAGAGTCTCTCCCCCTTTGAAGAGGGGGATGACCGCGGCAGCTTTCCAATCTTTGGGGATCTCAGAAAATACGAAAGAGAGGTTGAACAGGCTAGTAATAGGGGTTGCAACAATTTTGGCGGATAATTTTAGAAAGAGAGGGTCCAGATTGTCTAGCCTGGCTGACTTGTAGGGGTCCAGATTTTGCAGCTCTTTCAGAACATCCGCTATCTGGATTTGGGTGAAGGACAAATGGGGGAGGCTTGGGCAAGTTGCTGTGGGGGGTGCAGGGCTGTTGACCGGGGTTGGGGTAGCCAGGTGGAAAGCATGGCCAGCCGTAGAAAAATGCTTATTGAAATTCTCAATTATCGCGGATTTATAGGTGGTGACAGTGTATCCTAGCCTCAGTGCAGTGGGCAGCTGGGAGGAGGTGCTCTTATTCTCCATGGACTTTAAAATGTCCCAGAACGTTTTGGAGTTTGTGCTACAGGGTGCTAATTTGTTTGAAAAAGCTAGCCTTTGATTTCCTAACTGCCTGTGTATATTGGTTCCTAACTTCCCTGAAAAGTTGCATATCGCGGGGGCTGTTCGATGCTAATGCAGTACGCCACAGGATGGTTTTGTGCTGGTTAAGGGCAGTCAGGTCTGGAGTGAACCAGGGGCTGTATCTGTTCCTGGTTCTACATATTTTGAACGGGGCATGCTTATTTAAGATGGTGAGGAAAGCACTTTTAAAGAACAACCAGGCATCCTCTACTGACGGAATGAGGGCAATATCTTTCCAGGATACCCGGGCCAGGTCGATTAGAAAGGCCTGCTCGCTGAAGTGTTTTAGGGAGCGTTTGACAGAGATGAGGGGTGGTCATTTGACCACAGACCCATCATGCACGCAGGCAATGAGGCAGTGATCGCTGAGATCCTGGTTGAAGACAGCAGAGGTGTATTTGGAGGGCAGGTTGGTTAGGATGATATCTATGAGGGTGCCCATGGTTACAGATTTGGGGTTGTACCTGGTAGGTTCATTTATAATTTGTGTGAGATTGAGGGCATCAATCTTAGATTGTGGAATGGCCGGGGTGTTAAGCATGTCCCAGTTTAGGTCACCTAACAGCACGAGCTCAGAAGATAGATGGGGGGCAATCAATTCACATATGGTGTCCAGGGCACAGCTGGGGGCAGAAGGTGGTCTATAGCAAGCGGCAACGGTGAGAGACTTGTTTCTGGAAAGGTGGATTTTTAAAAGTAGAACTCAAATTGTTTGGGCACAGACCTGGATATTAAGACAGAACTCTGTATGCTCTCCAATTTGTAAGTCGCTCTGGATAAGAGCGTCTGCTAAATGACTTAAATGTAAATGTCTGTAGCATTAAGAATTTCCTTCACTGGAACTAAGGGGCCTAGCCCGAGCCATGAAAAACTGCCCCAGACCATTATTCCTCCTCCACCAAACTTTATAGTTGGCACTATGCATTCAGGCAGGTAGGGTTCTCTTGGCATCTGCCAAACCCAGATTCAGCCGTCGGACTGCCAGATGGTGAAGTGTCATTCATCACTCCAGAGAATGTGTTTTCACTGCTCCAGAGCCAATGGCGGCGAGCTTTACACGACTCCAGCCGATGCTTGGCATTGTGCATGGTGATATTAGGCTTGTATGTGGTTGCTCGGCCATAGAAACCCATTTCATGAAGCTCCTGAATAACAGTTTTTGAGCTGACGTTGCTTCCAGAGGCAGTTTGGAACCCGTTCTGTGAGCTTGTGTGGCCTACAACTTCGATGCCTGAGCCTTTGTTGCTCCTAGACGGTTCCACATCACAATAACAGCACTTACAGTTGACCGGGGCAGATTTAGCGGGGCAGAAATCTTACGAACTGACTTGTTGGAAAGGTGGAATCCAATGGCCGTGCCACGTTGAAAGTCACTGAGCCTCTTTAGTAAGGCCATTCTACTGCCAATGTTAGTCTATGGAGATTACATGGCTCTGTGCTTGATTTTATAGACCTGTCAGAAATGGGTGTGGCTGAAATAGCCAAATTCACTAATTTGAAGGGGTGTCCACATACATACTCTATATATACAAACGTATGTATAGGGGTAAGGTGACTAGGCAACCGGATATAAGATAAACAGAGTAGCAGCAGCTTGTATGCGAGTGTGTTTACGTGTGTAGTCAGTATGAATGTATGTGCATATAATGTGTAACTGAGCAGATGATGGAGGGAATGTGTGAAGGGCCCTTTGAGAGACAGTGCAAATAAAGGTCAACAAAGATACAAGGTAAACTCAGTCCGTGTAGCTATTTTGTAAGCCATTTATCCGTTTTTTTATTTAACCTTTATTTAACTAGGCAAGTCAGTTAAGAACAAATGATTATTTACAATGACGGCCTACCAAAAGTCAAAAGGCCTCCTGCGGGGACGAGGGCTGTGATTAAACATTTTTAAAAATGTAATAAAAATATAGGACAAAACACACATCACAACAAGAGAGACAACACTACATAAAGAGAGACTATTGCTTGGGGATAGAAGCTGTTCAAGAGGCTGTTGGTGCCAGACTTGATGCACCAGTACCACTTGCTTTTTCAGAAGCAAAGAGAATAGTCTATGGCTTGGGTGGTTGGAGTTTATAACGATTTTACTGGTCTTCCTACCACACCACCTGAAGTTCTGGATGGTAGGGAGCTCGGCCCCAGTGATGTACTGGGCTGTCCGCACCACCTACCGCAGCGCCATGCAATCGAGGGAGGTTGCAATACCAGGCAGTGATGCAGCCAGTCAAAATGCTCTCAACGGTAGAGCTGTAGAACTGTGAGGATTTGAGGGCCCATGCCAAAACTCTTCAACCTCCTGGGGGGGAGGAGGAGCTGTCGCGGCTTCTTCACGTCTGTGCATGTGTGTTTGGAGTTTGGACCATTTTAAGTCTTTAGTGATTTGTACACCAAGGAACTTGAAGCTCTCGACCTGCTCCACTGCAGCCCCGTCGATGTGGATGAGGGTGTGCTCGCCCCCCTGTTTCCTGTAGACCACCATCAGCTGCTTGGTCTTATTGACGTTGAGGGAGAGGTTGTTGTTTTGGCACCACACTACCAGGTCACTGAACTCCTCCCTGAAAGCTGACTCATCGTTGCCAGTGATCAGGCATACCACTTTCATGTAGCCCCTGCCAAATGCGGCGGGCGTCAGAGCCTGTGTAGTATGATCTCACTTTATTCCAATATTGTCCTTTTACTCATTTGATGTCTCTGAGGAGGTCATAGCGAGACTTCTTGTACTTATTCCTGTCCTCGGCCATAGCCTCAGGGTTGTCTGTGATAGCTCTGTGTGCAGTAGCCCTGTCCTTTAGTTTAGTGCCAACCTCTGTGTTAATCCAGGGTTTTTGATTGGGGAAGCAGCGAACCCTCACCATGGGGACAATGTCGCCGATACATTTTCTACTGAAGCCGGTGACGGAGGTGGTTAGCTGGTCAATGTTAGCTTGGTGGCTGCATATGAAACACGCCAGGGTCCAACGCTAATATTTTTTTCTCACTGGCCAAAAATCTACTGGCCCAAATAGAATTTCTACTGGCCCGGACATGGTGTTGTTCTTAAATGCATTGGGGTCATGCAGAGCCTATAGGTTGGCATGCTCTCTCTCTATATATTCAGCTATTAATAGGCTACGTTTAGTTAGGTATGTATTAAAAAGAAGTATAATATAATTTAGTAAGGCAAGTCATTACTCTTCTTTAGAATTGCATTGTATTAATATTTATCTTTCTTCTAAAGTATGTCATTATGAGAATATTTGAAAATAGGACACTGCTCCTTAAAGACAAATGTTCCAAAAGAGATCTTGACATTTTATTTAACTAGGCAAGTCAGTTAAGAACAAATTCTTATTTACAATGACAGCCTACCCCGGCCAAACCCGGACGACGCTGGGCCAATTGTGTGCCTCCCAATGGGACTCCCAATCACAGCCGGATGTGATACAGCTTGGATTCGAACCAGGTACTGAAGTGGCGCCTCTTGCACTGAGATGCAATATCTTAGACCACTGCGCCACTCGGGAGCTACAGTAGGCTAGCCAAGACCAATGCTAAGTGTCTTTTTGTAGCTTTCATTTGCAGACAATCAACAGTAGCCAGCATATTGCTGTTCACTATTGAAGGTTAACTTTAATAAATCCATTCCCCTAAAATAAATAAGCTCAACGAGTAGATTGATGGGTGCTTCTTTTTGCTCTGGAAGGCTTGCATGTGTTGTGAAGGCATCACCTCATATACTACTCGAGTGCTCCATAAGTTGGGACTTGTGGGAGCGTGGTGGTGCTTGAACGAACGGCCAATCATATTGCTCAAATACAAATAGCATGCCATTTACAAGTGTAGTCCTCAATGGTAGACCACGACAGAGCAGGTAAATGTTGAACTGGAATGCCAAAATGCTCAGGCCAGTGACTGACGAGATCCACTGGCTGGACAACGTTATTGTAGGACTACACACAATTTTTGTTTTATGAATGTGCCAGAAAAGCAATAGGCTAAGTGAATTTATTTTTGATTCATCATTACCAGATTATATAGGACGTGCGAATTCATATTCTCCTCCGTGTAAAGAAATTAGACTGCAACCACAGCCCACACAACACACACACCGGGTACCAAGAGGGGGAACAGAAAGCAGAATGTCAAAACCAGCAGTGTTTCCCTGTCATCGCTCACTTTGTGATTGACAGGCGCCTGTGCTATCAATAGATCTCTAGAAGATGCATATCGTTCATTCTAGTGGGAGAGAGCTCGGCAGACTTTTCTGACTAGTGAATTGAAAAGTAGCCTACTTAATTTAAGTGGAAAAAGTACCCGGCTGAAAATGAGCACTAGGCTGTTTAGCCGACAGCCGGCGCTTGTGGAAAACACTGCTGTCTATCATTAGAGTCATGATAAGCCCGCTGTTAGGTCTTAGTGGATGGATGAGGAGGATCTGGACAGCTCATTTTAATAACTTTAATTAACATTATATTGGGTGGAAGGAATACAGGGGCTAGTGCCATGATCGCACAGTCAATCTTGCCTTCTGCTATGCCACACCTCAATTAGCATAACACGGCACCAAACAGCCTAGACCTGATAGGGAATTTGGGAGCACTGAATGTACAGTGGCTTGTGAAAGTATTCATTTTTTCTATTTTGTTGCCTTACAACCTGGAATTAAAATAGATTTTTGGGGGGTTTGTATCATTTGATTTACACAACATGCCTACCACTTTTTTATTGTGAAACAAACAAGAAATTAGACAAAAAAAATCTGAAAACTTGAGCGTGCATAACTATTCACCCCCCAAGGTCAATACTTTGTAGAGACACCTTTTGCAGCAATTACAGCTGCAAGTCTCTTGGAGTATGTCTCTATAAGCTTGGCACATCTAGCCACTGGTATTTTTGCCCATTCTTCAAGGTAAAACTGCTCCAGCTCCTTCAAGTTGGATGGGTTCCGCTGGTGTACAGAAATCTTTAAGTCATACCAAAAATTCTCAATTGGATTGAGGTCTGGGCTTTGACTAGGCCATTCCAAGACATTTAAATGTTTCCCCTTAAACCACTCGAGTGTTGCTTTAGAAGAATGCTTAGGGTCATTGTCCTGCTGGAAGGTGAACCTCCGTCCCAGTCTCAAATCTCTGGAAGACTGAAACAGGTTTCCCTCAAGAATTTCCCTGTATTTAGCGCCATCCATCATTCCTTCAATTCTGACCAGTTTCCCAGTCCCTGCCGATGAAAAACATCCCCATAGCATGATGCTGCCATCACCATGCTTCACAATTACAAATTGCTTTCTAAGCATGCTAACTTTTTTATTTTTCTTGTCATCAAATCCCTGCCAAAAGTCAGGTGACCTAAGCGCTTCCAAATATGGAGTTGCAGGTTTGCCATATCTGTCATGTTTGTGCATATCTCTCCTATGTGCAAATCTTTATGGCAGTCACTTTACTTAAGGCCCTTGGAAATTACCTGCATATCTAAATTCTAATGCAATAAATCGATTTACAAATACAAATCAAAAGGTGTTTGTTTGTGGGTAGTGATTTACATTTGTGGATTGGTGATATACATTTGTGGACAGTAATTTACATTTGTGGATTGGTGATTTACATTTGTGGATTGGTGATATACATTTGTGGATTGGTGATTTACATTTGTGGATTGGTACTATACATTTGTGGATTGGTGATTTACATTTGTGGATTGGTACTTACTTGTACAGATCATGATACACAAATACAAAATGCATGTAGGGGCCAGACCGAGGATGCCTGACTTCAGAGCTAAAGCATCGTGCTAGTATAGCTTAGGGATATAACACTTGGTGTTCAGCCTCCCCTCCAATCAATAGAGAGATGAAAGGCAGGTAGACCAAGTGCCCTAGAAGTTATTTACCATCACACAGGCCTAATCACCAGCCTCCCATCACACAGGCCTAATCACCAGCCTCCCATCACACAGGCCTAATCACCAGCCTCCCATCACACAGGCCTAATCACCAGCCTCCCATCACACAGGCCTAATCACCAGCCTCCCATCACACAGGCCTAATCACCAGCCTCCCATCACACAGGCCTAATCACCAGCCTCCCATCACACAGGCCTAATCACCAGCCTCCCATCACACAGGCCTAATCACCAGCCTCCCATCACACAGGCCTAATCACCAGCCTCCCATCACACAGGCCTAATCACCAGCCTCCCATCACACAGGCCTAATCACCAGCCTCCCATCACACAGGCCTAATCACCAGCCTCCCATCACAGCCAGCAGCTCACACAGGAGCATCACAAGAAAACACCACCACTGCTGCTTAGGACAGGAGCCCCCACACATACAAATAGGATTTCAAAGTTGTTCGCTCCCTTTCCTGTCTGTGTTTCTGTGTGTGGTAAAGAAAGGAGCTCAACTCAGCCAGGGGTGTTTTAAACAGCCACGAATGTCGAGGCACAGACCCGTCGCTGTCTTACTGCCTGGATATCCGTAGGGCTGGGCGATATATTTAATTCATTAAATTAATTACAATTTATGTTTTTATGAGCGTTTATGTCCCCTTCTCATATTGTCTTTTTGGTCTCATGTTGTCTTTTTGGTATCGTTCGCTCCTTCTGTGCTGTGCACCTTCCCATTTACACCAGAGATCTGTATATAATGATGAGATGCTCCGCCCTAACAATGGGAGTTGTCCCAAAGGCAGTCCACAAGCTTAGTTTCAAAATAAGCGCATATTGCTTATTTTGGACAGATTTTGGCGAAAGTGAAACCTCTGGCTTCACCTCTTTCTCCCAAGCCCCTCGCCTACCAATCACAACAACAAAGAAGAGAGATCACTTCTTCCTCTCTGACAAACGGTTTCAACTCGCTATTTGCATTTGAGGTTTGGTCCAACAGAATCAGTCATATGGACACCACAACACATGAGACATTCTTTCATTGTAATAGAGAAGTTAACCTTTCCAACCGTTTCAACTCCTCACATTTCGAACAGAGCAGACACTACTAAAATGGATGAACCAATGAAAATTCATTCTGGAAAATGAATGTTCAGTTTGTCGCACTCACAATACATTACCACGTATGGCTACCTGCATTTTAGTCAAATAAAGATTGCTATACTAGCTGTTTAGTGTGTGTTTTATAAACCTGCAAGAACCATATAACAATGATATAAGGAATTGGTAACTCATTCTGAGAAATAAGGTAGACCACTAGATTTCAACATCTGAACAAAGTGGACAGGCTATCATGACGGAGACAGACAGAAGGGTCTATTCATAACAATTCAACTGTTTTGCCTTGTTAGCAGAATTCAGAGATAGTGAAATTACACCTAGATCTATATTAACTCAATTTTAAATATAAATATAAGCTGGCTACTCACTAGCACGTGGGCTTGTGCTTGAGAGATGGTTTATGAGACCCGTGTTCATTTTCTATAATGCCTGATACATATGCATTAAGCATGGTTCTGGTTAAATCTGTAACAAAAAGCGCATTTTTATAGACGGACCTGAAAGCCAGATCAGTGATTAAAAAATGCTATTTTGATCATGATTAAAATAATGTAATTATTAGTGGGTCTTATGGTTGTGGAAGGAATATATTCAGCCGAGGTATAATTACACAAACTCTGAATTAATTCCATTATTGCTGACTGTTTTAAATGCAGTGGATTTGACCTTTAACTGTATAACAAAGCTTATTTAGAGAAAACATATTTTCTTTAAATCAAGATATAGTAAAAAAATAAATCAAGATATGAGTTTTAGGCCATATTGCCCAGCCCTAGTCATCTGTCATCATCAGCACCGCTCCCCTCCCTCCACCACAGATTCCTGATCTGTCTGCCTGTGTCTTGTCAGGTCTAGTCTAGACTGAGGGTGGACATCCAGGTTAGGTCCCATAGTAATACCCTGCAGCTCATTCACCTGCTACAGCACTCTACCTCAGGCAGCCAAGCCCCACAGACCTGAGTGGATATGTACTGCCCCTCCTAGGGTCTGTATAGCAGGGTCACTCCGTTCAGGGTCACTCATTTCATGCTAGAGACGTAGCCTGCATAGCTACTAGTACGTATGTGAGCAATAGGCTCTGTTGCCCATGGAAACTATTGAGAAGAGAAGCCTTGCTAAGGTATAATAACAGAGGAGGAACTTAGGCCAGGGGCGTTTTCAATAGAGACAACATTTTTTAAAAGGGAGTGAAATAGGGAGGTTCTAACTAGAGGTTGACCGATTAATCGGCGTGGCCAATTAATTAAGGCCGATTTCAAGTTCTCATGACAATCGGATTACATTGCAACCCATGAGGAAACTGCGTGGCAGGCCGACCACCTGTTACGCGAGTGCAGCATCAAAAGGACCTGTGGCTGCAAGGAGCCAAGGTAAGTTGCTAGCATTAAACTTATCTTATAGAAAACAATCAATCTTAACAATCACTAGTTAACTACACATGGTTGATGATATTACTAGGTTAACTAGCTTGTCCTGCGTTGCATATAATCAATGTGGTGCCTGTTAATTTATCATCGAATCACAGCCTAATTCAACTTTGCCAAACCGGTGATGATTTAACAAAAGTGCATTCCCGAAAAAAGCTCATTCGTTGCACAAATGTACCTAACCATAAACATCAATGCCTTTCTTAAAATCAATACACAGAAGTATATTTTTTTTAAACCTGAATATTTACTTAAAATAAATGCATGTTAGCAGGCAATATTAACTAGGGAAATTGTGTCACTTCTCTTGCGTTCAGTGTAAGCAGAGTCAGGGTATATGCAAGAGTTTGGGCCGCCTGGATCGGGCAAAGACCGTAATTAATTTGCCAGAATTTTACATAATTATGACATTACATTGAAGGTTGTGCAATGTAACAGCAATATTTAGACTTAGGGTTGCCACCCGTTCAACAAAATACGGAATGGTTCCGTATTTCACTGAAAGAATAAACATTTTGTTTTCGACATGATAGTTTCCGGATTTGACCATATTAATGACTTAAGGCTCATATTTCTCTGTGTTTATTATAATTAAGTCTATGATTTGATATTTGATAGAGCAGTCTGACTGAGCGGTGGTAGGCAGCAGCAGGCTCGTAAGCATTCATTCAAACAGCACTTTACTGCATTTGCGAGCAGCTCTTAGCAATGCTTGACCCAAAGCGCCGTTTATGACTTCAAGCCTATCAACACCCGAGATTAGACTGGCAATACTAAAGTGCCTATAAGAAAACACAATAGTCAAAGGTGTATGAAATACAAATGGTATAGAGAGAAATAGTCGACGCGTCATAATTCCTATAATAACTACAACCTAAAACTTCTTACCTGGGAATATTGAAGAACTGGGAATATTGAGCCACCAGCTTTCATATGTTCTGAGCAAGGAACTTAAACGTTAGCTTTTTTACATGGCACATATTGCACTTTTACTTTCTTCTCCAACAATGTGTTTTTGCATTATTTAAACCAAATTGAACATGTTTCATTATATATTTGAGACTAAATAGATTTTATTTATGTATTATATTAAGTTAAAATAAGTGTTCATTCAGTATTGTTGTAATTGTCATAATTACAAATATATATAACAATCGGACGATTAATCGGTAGCGGGGTTTTGACCCTACAATAATCGGTATCGGCGTTGAAAAACCATAATCGGCCGACCTCTATTTCTAACCTGTACTTCTAATTTTGAACTCATCCATTAACTGCCCAGAGTTTTGTTTTCCATTGCAAAACATTTTGCTGCAGTGTGGTGTACTGTACCCTACTGAACATGAACCAGTAGGCAGGTGTTCTGTTCACCCAGGTCGTGCTATGAAACAAGGACAGAGAGCAACAAGAAACTCCATCTCCTCAGGAGAACCAATGGAAGAATAGGCTACAAAGTGCTGCTTTTTCACAGCACAATAATTACAAAGACAATGCTTTCATGGCTTTAATCTTGTGATAATGGAAGCCCATCTGGTTATTGAAGCCTTTAGAAACCAAGCCCCTGATAATGAATGGCTGTCAGTCTGATGTGAGACATGGCAGAGAATAAGAGAGAGAGCAGACAGAGCAATGCTTCCCTCTGGTCTTCATCCAGACCAAACTGCCTTCATCTACACACAACAAGGGACTTATAACTTAATCAGTGATACTGCTGCTCAACCGTGGATGCTCAGAAAACCACACCTCTCTCCTTTCATACCACCTCTCAACAATCCTAAAGTAATAATCCAAGCCATGCGACAAACAAATCCCTCACGCTCTAGTGAGTCCACCTGCCAAACCGCTCTTAAGGGGGATACAGGAAAACAAACACATGGCTAACCTTGGCAACCATAATACACCGTTTGCCTCTGTGAGTAGACACAAATAACCCAGTCAGACAAAAGAGAGACTTACCAGGCTGCTGGTCTGATGTAGCCTGCTGTGGCTGCCTATCCTCAAGGGCGTTCTCACAGACAGTGTTGGTGGCTTGGACAGGCTCTGGTCCTGCATTTGTGGGCATTGGAACGGGTTGTAATTGCATTTCTGGGTCGTTGTGCATCGGAGAAGGAGACCTCAGTTGCTTAGCGCCAGGTTCTAGATCCGTGTGCGTTGGAACAACCGGTTCTGATTCTGTGTGCATCTGAATAGCAGTCTGTGGGCACAGCTCTAGGCCTCCTGTGTCCATCTCCTCCGCCTCCTCCTCTGCCGGCAGTGGGGCCTGTTGTGGTGGTGATCTAGTAGGCCTGCAGCTTGAACACACATAGCCCTGGCTGGGCTGGATGTCTGCTTGGCCTGACGACTGGCGCTCACACTCCAGGTGGAGCCATCTGGAAGCAGGAGCAGACAGATGAAGATGTAGGAGTCCATCACAAATCAATGGAAAAAGACAAGGCTAAAACAACTCCATGAGGAATGAGGAGATTTACAACAGAATGAACAATGGACGTGCTCTCTGTGTGTCTACCTTTTACAGCTGTGGCAGGAGAGCAGGTCTTTTTGGTGCTCAGGGTCCAGGATACAGGCACATAGTGGACAGGTAAGGGCGGGGTCCTGATGTTGGACACAGCTCTCACACAGCAGGCTTGTGTGGTGCCACTGACCGCTCGTCCTTGTACCACACTGGATACACACTCTGCAGTTCTGGAGTAGGAAAGAGATAGAAACACAACAGAAACTGGAGCAATGATTCTTAATCATATGGTTTCCAATCATCTCCAAGACGTTCAGATGAGGCTTCAGTCAGAACTAAAGTGCCTGCGTGTGAAGCAGCAGCCTCAAGAGTGGGGGAGAGAGGAGAGATGGAGAGGGTTGGCTGCTGCTTGTGTTGTGTGGACTGTGTTCCTGCCGTGCTGCTGAGTCAGACAGAGAGGGAGAAACTGAGTGAGTGTGAGGATGTTCCACCACCTGGCAGGTGCCTGGTTGCTGCTGCGGTCTGCGGTCTGATCCCCACCCGCCACCACCGCTGCAGCTGATAGGATGCTAACCCACCACAACAGCAGCTGATTGGCAGCCGAGACAGGCACTGTGCGCCACCTACCCCAACAGAGGAAGAGGGTAGAGGCCACAGGCAGGGGATGACGATGCATACGGTTTGATTCTCCCACCACACACCCACCAGTACACACCCACCAGTACACACATACACACACACACACACACACACACACACACACACACCAGTACACACACACACCAGTACACACACACAGGCTGCCGCATTATCTGAAATGCTACAGGGTCTGAGGCTAAAATGTACCCTTTAAAAGAGCTACATGTGTGAGTCCTTTCTTTACCTCAGGAAGCACATATACAACCACCAAAAAGGTGATATTGTCAACACGGGTAGCCTAGACGACAGCTGAATGTCGCAATAGGAACTGTGGGAGTTTTAAACCAACGTTCTTACAAATTGACACAGAAAATGGAGACAAACCTTTAGTACACTTCACATACTATAGAAGAAAAAACATCTCGATACGATGTAGTCATACCATAGACCTGTAACACAGCACACACAAAACTGCTTCTGTTATATCTCCCACTTGATGTCCTACCTGACACCTCCATCCGTTGGTAGGGATGTCGTCTATGGCCGGCTGCAGGCAGAAGGTGTGGTAACCTTTGTCACACATGTCACACACCAACATCTTATCGTCCTCACCCGGGTTCCTACGCACAGGGAAAAGGAGAGAAAGTATGAATGAGACGTGTTCTTTGACATAACAGACGGACAGCATCAACATGGCATTTCTTGGCTCTGTAGTCTATAGGCTCCTGTTGTGTTAAAAATGGTTGTGTCCTTATCTACAAGACTAATGTATATTGAGAAATCACATGGCAAAAGGGTCATTGTGTTAGCCTAATCTGTATTTCGGAGCAGATTTCAATTTATCGCAGACTCGGTTGCTACCAGTGACTGGCCTGTTTGAGGTCAAAGGCTAGAGAAGAGTGCCACACTCACAAACCAGAGGTAACCCAAACAAAATCGGCAACACACACAGGGTCAGGTATGTGGGTGGACGGATAGGTCAGTGGAAAGCTGACTCACTTGCACGTCTGGCAGACCTTGCACTCGGGGCACTGCCAGCCGGCCCTCCTCAGCGGAGTCACAGCCATGTCCAGGCAGGCCCCGTGGTAGTGCTGCCCACAGCTGGTACAGAAGAGCTGGTCAGGGAGCTCCCCGGGGCTGTCACACAGTGCACAGATAGAGTCGTCTGGAACTAGAGGGAGGGGGGAGGGAACGGGAGAGAGAGGGGGGTAGAGAGGGAGGGGGGAGAGCAGGAGAGGGGGGAGAGAGGGAGGGAGGGGGAGAGAAAAAGAGAAATTGAGAAAAGGGTCACATTTCAGATGGCATCTTTTGGTTAAAGAATGAAGATTGTGAGTAGCTAATGTCTGGCCCCAGAGTTTATCCTGGTCCAGTAAAACTCAGGGTCCTACTTATGACAGCATTACTTTAAATATTTCAAGTGAAGTTTTATATCTAATGCTGCTGGACTCACATCTGCTGATGGCCAGTTCTATGTGATCTGAACAAAGGAGGGAGAGACTCCTGATATCCTGAAAAGTCCCAGCTGCCCCCGCGCAGGGGTAATGGTACAGTCGAGCACATCCTTCAGCACAGCACTTGATGGAGGCTCCAAGGCGTTTACAGTATGCACAGTGCTAGAGAGAGGGGGGACAGAGAGGAGTCAGACTAACAGTATGCACAGTGCTAGAGAGAGGGGGGACAGAGAGGGGAGTCAAACAGCCAGTCAATTAATCAATCAATCACATGCATTTATTTTACATCAGCACAAAGCACTTTAAGTAACCTGGTCTAAACCGGGAGTCAGATTACAATTGATATAATACGATAATCCAGACTCTTACCATACCTACAGACACAATATAAAAACTAGAGGTTGACCGATTAATCGGAATGGCCGATTAATTAGGGCCGATTTCAAGTTTTCATAACAATCGGTAATCAGTATTTTTGGCCACCGATTTGCCGTTTTTTTTTTTTTACACTTTTATTTACCTAGGCAAGTCAGATTAAGAACACATTCTTATTTTCAATGACAGCCTAGGAACGGGGGTTAACTGCCTTGTTCAGGGGGGATTCGGGGATTTGTTTTTGCAACATTCTGGTTACTAGTCCAATGCTCTAACAACCTGCCTTACATTGCACTCCACAAGGAGCCTGCATGGCAGGCTGACTACCTGTTACACGAGGGCAGCAAGAATCCAAGGTAAGTTGCTAGCTAGCATTAAACTTATCTTATAAAAAACTAGTAATCTTAACATAATCACTAGTTAACTACACATGGTTGATGATATTACTAGTTTATCTAACGTGTCCTGCGTTGCATATAATCGATGCGGTGCCTGTTAATTTCAGCCTACAGCCTACTTCGACAAACGGGTGATGATTTAACAAGCGCATTTGCGAAAAAAGCACTGTCGTTGCACCAATGTACCTAACCATAAACATCAATGCCTTTCTTTAAAATCAATATATAAGTATATATTTTTAAACCTGCATATTTAGTTAATATTGCCTGCTAACATGAAATTGTGTCACTGGCTCGTTGCGAACTAATTTGCCAAAATTTTACGTAATTATGACATACCATTGAAGGTTGTGCAATGTAATAGGAATATTTAGACTTAGGGATGCCACCCGTTAGATAAAATACGGACCGGTTCCGTATTTCACTGAAAGAAAAAAAACATTTTGTTTTTGAGATGATAGTTTCCGGATTCGACCATATTAATGACCTAAGGCTCGTATTTCTGTGTGTTTATTATATTATAATTAAGTCTATGATTTGATAGAGCAGTCTGACTGAGCGGTGGTAGGTACCAGCAGGCTCGTAAGCATTCATTCAGACAGCACTTTCGTGCATTTTGCCAGCAGCTCTTCGCAATGCATTGCGCTGTTTATGACTTCAAGCCTGTCAACTCCCAAGATTAGGCTGGTGTAACCGATGTGAAATGGCTAGCTAGTTAGCGGGTGCGAGCTAATAGCGTTTCAAACGTCACTCGCTCTGAGACTTGGAGTAGTTGTTCCCCTTGCTCTACATGGGTAACGCTGCTTCGAGGGTGGCTGTTGTCGATGTGTTTCTGGTTCGAGCCCAGGTAGGAGCGAGGAGAGGGACGGAAGCTATACTGTTACACTGGCAATACTAAAGTGCCTATAAGAACATCCAATAGTCAAAGGTATATGAAATACAAATCGTATAGAGAGAAATAGTCCTATAATTCTTATAATAACTACAACCTAAAACTTCTTACCTGGGAATATTGAAGACTCTTGTTAAAAGGAACCACCAGCTTTCATATGTTCCCATGTTCTGAGCAAGGCACTTAAACGTTAGCTTTTTTACATGGCACATATTGCACTTTTACTTTCTTCTCCAACACTTTGTTTTTGCATTATTTTAACCAAATTGAACATGTTTCATTATTTATTTGAGGCGAAATTGATTTTATTTATGTATTATATTAAGTTAAAATAAGTGTTCATTCAGTATTGTTGTAATTGTCATTATTACAAATAAATTGTAAAAAAATAATAAATCGGCCGATTAATCGGCTTCGGCTTTTTTTTGGGTCCTCCAATAATCGGTATCGGCGCTGAAAAATCTTAATCGGTCGACCTAATAAAAACCCTACAACAATGGGAAACATAAAAGTACAAAGAGTTTTAAAGACCTCTAAAGTATTTTCTGTAGCAGAAAACATTGTTCATGCAAGTCTATGGTTCCCCTATCTGTACACGTTTCCTTTGAAATGACCCATCCATTTTCTCAGTTCTTCTTGATCAAAAACTCCATTTAAAAACTGCTCCATTTGTCACACGATGATTAGCCCATTGATGCTTACACTTCTCTCCCAAAGTGTCATATCACATGTATTGGTCTCTTCAGGCTTTCCCAGAAGTTCTTCCCCAAACACAGTCCTGCCTCCTCTCCTTCATCTGCACTCAGCTGAATGATGAGCTTCCACCATATTGTTATCACTCGTCAAGTTTTTTCTAACCAGAGCAGATGAAGGGAAGGAAACAAGGAGGGCTGATGTTTTTATTCAGTTGAGAAGGGAGCTGGTTATTTGCTGATGGGGGTGACAAAGGGGGTGTCAGACATATGGTATGCATCACAAATGGCACCCTATTCCCCATTTAGTGCACTACTTTTGATCAGTGCCCTGGTCAAAAGTAGTGTACAATATAGGGAAAAGGGTGCAATTTGGGATACAACCACCCATTCAGGGGTCTGCAACCACCCATTCAGGGGTCTGCAACCACCCATTCAGGGGTCTGTAACCACCCATTCAGGGTTCTGTAACCACCCATTCAGGGTTCTGTAACCACCCATTCAGGGGTCTGTGAGCTGTGGAGCTGTGTTGGTGCTAATGCTACAGTAGACACTGTGGTAAGCCACTATGATCTATACAGCCTTCACTGTTGAGTGGCGTGGCCTTTTCCTTTTCACAGCTGAGAGGAGAGAGCAGCACAGACAATCTTTACCAGCCTTCCTGATCATCTCTCTCTCTCTCGTGTCTCTCTCTCCTCCTTTCCCTCTCTCTCTCCATTCTCTCCCCCTTCTCTCTCTCCCTCTCGTTTTGTCGCTCCTCTCCCTCTCATTCTCTCCTCTGCCTCTCGTGTCTCTCCTCTCCCTCTCGCGTCTCTCCTCTCGCGTCTCTCCTCTCGCGTCTCTCCCTCTCGCGTCTCTCCTCTCGCGTCTCTCCTCTCGCGTCTCTCCTCTCGCGTCTCTCCTCTCTCCTCTCCCGTCTCTCCTCTCGCGTCTCTCCTCTCGCGTCTCTCCTCTCGCGTCTCTCCTCTCGCGTCTCTCCTCTCGCGTCTTTCTCTCTCTAGCCCTCTCCCCCTACTCCATTCTCTCTCTCACTCTCTCCCTACCCTCTCACTCCCCTCCTCTCTCTC